>NC_139665.1:4510016-4575016 GCF_951799395.1 Argentina silus
ACTCTCAGGTGTCTTGTTTTTCAGGGTAATGTTACCAAACAGCTCTGTTGGAATCCCAACATGTCCAGTATAATGAAATGATGAATGATCACCCGTTCTTTGGCACTCTCTGTTTTGAGAAAAGCAGTCTTGCCGTCCCGACTAGATCACAAGATCCTATACTGATCATGTTTTTTTGTAAAGGAGAAGAAAACCAGGTCTAGTCAGAAGGTTGCTCCAGCTCAGTGGTTGGGAGAGTCACAGTCTTGTCTGCCTGAGCGATGGCTCGGTGCAGGAATGCCGTACTCCTGCCAGGTCAGTGTGCTTCGGTCTCCACTGTGAGAAAAATAACATCATGATGTTGCGGTGTTAATCTCCTGAGACAAATTAGGCTGATAGGTTGTTGCTGATAATGATATGAGCGTTATGACAAAACCATGAAAACTCTCTGAACTCTCTGGCCTCAGAGGATTATTCTTGCCATAGCCTGGTGTTTATTTACCAAGCTCCTCCACTAGGTACTCATTGCCCCACTCTTCACTTGTCATGCATAGGGGTCATTCACACAAGCTCAACTCCTCAGGATTTTTATTTGACATTTGATTCTCCCTATAGGGTTAGGGCTAATTGAGACAGTCCTACACCTCCTGGACATTAATTCACACCTTGCCTAATGCCTATAGGCACACTATTGCAGAAGCAGCCCACACCAAAGATAACACTCACTTTCCATGGACTTCAAGCCATTTTTAGTTACAAACGTTTGGAGAAAAATAAATGGCCAAACCGACAGGGGGCGTTGGGTCACAGGTCAGAGGAACTTACACAGTTGCATGATTAACTAGCTAGGGGAATTTGGCTAGCTAGCTAAATATACACTCACGGAACACTTTATTAGGAACACTATACTAATACTGGGTAGGGCCTCCCTTTGCTCTCAAAACAGCCTCAATTCTTTGTGGCATTGATTCCACAAGATGTTGGAAACATTCCTTTGAGATTCTGGTCCATGATGACATGATTGCATCACGCAATTCCTGCAGATTTTTCAGGTGCACTTTCAAGCTGTGAATCTCCCGTTCTACCACATCCCAAAGGTGTTCTATTGAATTTAGATCTGGTGACTGGGAAGGCCACTGAAGAACACTGAACTCATTGTCATGTTCATGAAGCCAGTTTGAGACGACTTTTGCTTTGTGATTGTCATGCCGGAAGTAGCCATTAGAAGATGGATAAATTGTGGCCATCAAGGGATGCACATGGTCAGCAACAACACTCAAATAGGCCGTGGCATTCAAGCGATGACTGATTGGTATTAACGGGCCCAAAGTATGCCAAGAAAACATTGCCCACACCATTACATCACCTCCACCATGAGAAGGTGTTCCTCATAAAGTGCTCAGTGAGTGTATGTTTGTCGGTAGATTGGGTCGTGTTAGTTTGATCTTTGACATCCATCCCTACACCAAACAAACATTGTCCTGAAAGGTCTACTAAATGATCCTGCAGTCATAAACCTTTAGATATAACCTGGGGTGGCTGGTCACTCAGTAACTCACAAGCATAAACATTAAACGAAAAGAGGGCAATAGCCTTATCATTGTTATTACATCTTCTTATTTGTTATTACATCATCTTATTTGTTATTACATCTTCTTATCAGTCTTAGTTAAAGCCATTGCCCATACCGTCATTGGCATACCCTGTTCACACCAAAATAACAAGTTATACTCACTGATAATGTTTGCCCACAAAGCTTTAGATTTGGCTTTAGAGCAACGATGAGGATGTGTTGTATAACCAACAGTAAGATGATCTCAAAAGTAATCATTTGAGATGTTTGACAACACATTGTGTATTCTAGGCTACTATGGTTATTTCCTGACACTACATAGACCACCATTTACAGTGTCTATTACATTTGGCATACAACATAATTCCACTCGGCTAAGACACAGCATCATTGAATAGAGTCAGTGGGTTCTCCCAGAGCGTGTCTTGATGCTAATCGGTTATCCAAACATCTGGCCGTTGTCAAAACAACATGGTTTTGGCCACACTTTTCCATTTCTGCTCCATATCATTCATCAGACAATTCACTCATCCTCCCTCACGACCTACATCTGGGAAGACCTGATACACCCGTATCTTATTGCTCATCCTAACTGCTGAGAGACCACAGAGATAGTACAACAGCGTTTTGTCATTGGCAACTTTCTAGGCTCCTTTAGCAGGAACTTGATATGGAGGCAATTTCCTTCAGTTAAGTCACAGGAGACGTAAAAATACTTTTTGGCATGACAATAATATGATTATGCTGTGCCGTCATCTTAAATAGAGCTACTTGATTTGAAGATCCAGCATATGTCATATCTGATGTCATGTCTGTGTGCATATTTATTAGCATAGTAAAACTTGTACTACATAATGCTCTGTTCTATCATTGTCATATCAAAAAGTCAGTTCAGTTTAGATTCTGTCAATTCAGAAAGTAAATTGAAATTGCAATTCAATATTTTGAATTGAATAGAGCATCCATTCTCCTTGGTTGTTCAATAGATTGACTATAGGAAGCTTTTCATGTAAAAACCTTTTCAGTTTTCAAATTGAAATCTCAGCTCCTGAATTGACTGAATGCATGAACATTTGGTAGCATGAAACATGAAGCTGAACTGATCATTTAGGTGGTTTTGTATTGGCTAACAGTCTGTGTGTCTTTTAGGTACATTTGGGTACCTGTTTGGGGTTGTTTTTGGTACTTTTAGGGTACCTGTTTGGGATTGTTTGGGGTTGTTTTGGGTACTTTTAGGGTACCTGTTTGGGATTGTTTGGGGTACTTTTGAGTACTTGTGGGTACCTGTTTGTGGTTGTTTGGAATACTTCTGGGTACCATTTTGTGGTTGTTTGGGGTACCTTTGGGTATTTTGGAGTACCTGATTGTGGTTGTTTTGTGTTGCTTGGGGTACTTTTGGGTACATTTGGGTACCTGTTTGTGGTTGTTTGCCGTTGTTTTGGGTACCTGCTTGTGGTTGTTTGGGGTGATTAGTAGGATCTGGAAAAAATGTCTGAAAGCAGACTTAGGAAACACACTTTTGTAAGCTTTCTTAGAATGACATGACATCTTGGCAGGGTTGTTCATAACCACCGCCACTGTCTGCTTTCCCAATTTGTGACAGTATAAAGGGGTATAATATAGGGTGTAAAATGTTGCCTGGCAACACTGGGTTAAAGCAATCAGATCCAATGATTTCTTTGACAGTCCATATGCCAGGTTGCCGCCAGTCTTACAGCCAGACAAGCTTTTACCACATAATCCATAGTAACTATCATGTCACAAGTCTCTGACTCACGAGAGCTTTTGCATCATTCACAACCTGAATGCTGCTGGTTGGCTTAATCCAGCCAAAACCGATATTCAGGTGACACAAGCCCTGAAAGTGGCACGCCTTAACATTACCAGACAAGTGTTTACCACGTAATCCATTGTCACAAGTCTCTGACTCACAAGTCTCTGACTCACAAGTCTCTGACTCACTATTGTTACAACCCTTTTGCATCATTCACAAGCTGTGCTGGTTGGTTCCATCCAGCCAAAACTGATATTCAGATGAGTGCACGATTATGGTTGGGAGGGATGTGTACTAAGGTGTCTCATTGAAAAATCAAGACATTAAAAACAGTTACAATGAACTGATCTTCCTTAAACTATTGTAAAGCCCATAGACATTTTTTTTTTTACACTTTTACAAAGATGTATAATATGCAACTCGGAATTATCTTAATCATCATAATCATAATCATCATCATCATCATAATAATCATCATCATCATCCTCATCCCATTTTTACAGAACATTCTACAACGCACACCTGCAGAGGGACGTCACAGCACAGAGCAATCCTCTCTACACACACACACTCGGTCACGTACAGTAAGATGACTAATGCTACTGAGATCCATGCTTAGTTCCTCTACTCTACCTCCTTTCACTGCGTGGCCTGAGGGGAGGACGGTTCACTGTTCATCTCTTACACATCCAACAGCCTCAACCAACCGCAGACGTTTGATCTCACCGTGAAAGAGCTGAGGCAGGAAAAAGGGGGCTCCTACTGTATTTGCAGTGAACAGCAGTGCCTTGTGGTCATGAACTCAAAGTGTGTGTTTAACAGGCACACAGATCAAACAGACTAAGACTATGTGACCCTGAAGGGAGAATATGACACATTAACCAGGGAAACAAGAGCATTTGGATGGTAATGAAGATGATGATGATGATGATGATGATGATTAACTTGCTGTATGCAAGTCGATAATAATAATGTTATTTCAGAAAAGCCTCAAACATGAAGAGGATGCTCTCAAATAAATATAGCAGGGGTATAAGCATATAAATGAATAATAATGTAAAAACATTTAGCATAATACATAATAATAATGGGCACTTTGTGAGTGGCAGGGCAAAGGGGCAGGGTTTTTGTCCCCTTTCGCCCCCCCCCCCCCTCCCCCGTGCACGTACCTGACCTGGTGCATGTACACCACCAGCCAGACAATATATGGGTGTTAGGAGGGCAAGTCCATACTTGAGGAACCTATTCTGAGCGGGCTCTAGAGCAATTGCTGGGAGAGGCATTTCTGACTGCTGCCCTGACAAACACTGTAATCAGGCAGGTGAAAGTCCAGAAGTCTTATCAAGTGTTGAGACACTCTTTGACCCAGATACAGAACCCTAAAGCTCTCATTACTAAACCACTCACGTCCTATACTGTGTCAACCGTGAAATATTTTGGAAATGATTGTTATTTAAATGATGTTTGTAGCGTGTACTTTATGGTGCATCTGCTTCTCCAAGACTGCATATCCATGTAATACACAAATGAGAAGAATGTTTTCTGTTTTTTTTAATTTTGATTTGAATGTGTACAGACAAACCACCCTCTCGTAATGGATCCATCTTCATCTGTGACAGCCGTTATTCAGTTTGTGGTGTAGTTAGTGACTGAGTAAAGATTAGCATACTGGTTATTTTTTCGCCCAATGCTCCCATTGTAGATGTGTTCTTATTGCCTCTCATTTCAACCCACAGTGGAGGCATTGTATAGCCACAGAGACCTCACACACACACACTTATCCCAATAGGTTACTGACAGAAGCACAACATTGCTGCCGTCCGTCTAAGTGTTGTAGGAATAACCGAGTTACACTTTAAATCAAGTCGCTCTCTACCTGTGTAGTACAATGTTGTAATTAACCTCGGAAAACGTTTAATTAACACGTTGTTGCACAGCAAAATGCCTTGATGATGGATCAGTGTCTTTTCTACTTGTGTAATAATAACAACCACTCAACTCCATGCTATAACAATGCAATAAAGTAGTAGCATGTAATATGCTGAAATGGGATGGGAGGGGAGCGACTTCCCTTTGTACAGAGTTATCTTTCTGGGGGATTTAAACCAAGGTTGTAGGCCTGGCAGCATTCCTCCTTCCTCCTCCACGCCTGATGTCAACTGTTGCTTAAAGAAGTTTGCACTTTTGGCAGTTTCCTAGAGGGAGTGCACAAATACCTCCATGACCTCCCTTCCTAAGCTCCAATGCCAGATGAAAATGTTTGGCATGGACTCATATAAATACTACTGAGATGCCAAGATTCCAGTACACACCCAGCCACTGTCTAGTGAAAATGAACTCTTGTAATATCCGTGTAATTATCACCTAACCATGAAAAACAGACCCTTAGAATTTGACATGTTCTCAAAAATGATCCATCTTTAGATGTGTTCACCACTGATGCAAAATGCTTGCAAAATGTGTCATTTCAAAATGTGCATTTAGTGGTCTTTTTCAGTCCAGACTAGATATACACTGAGTTAGTTAGAAGTGAATATGTTGCCTACGCACTGCACTTCTACCACTATGATTTCATGCAGCGTTCGCTATCATCAGCTCCCTCATGCAACCGCTGGAAATAGTGTAACAGAATTACCAAATGCAGAGATATTGCCCAATAGCGAGAGCAGAAAGCAAAGTGGGCAGGGCTGCACGCCCTGAAGGCTTTATAAAATTCCCTGATACATCCGCATGTAACTGCACGTAGTAAATAAGGAAACCTTTCTTACTCAGAATAAATTCCACAGAGACGATTTAGACTATTTACAAAGTATTAAGGACTTTTTGTGGGCAATCCAGGGGACAATCAAACTCTACAGGTAAGTGATTTCATATTGTGCCAATAAAATAATATATTATTTATCATAATGTAAGCAATTTAGTTTAGTTAAATGTATTATTAAATGTAATTACGAATGCATTTTTTTTTTTCTTCAAGTGTGTTGGATAAACCAAGTCCTCTTAATTGTGTAGTGCATACCACACCTATATGCTTTATATTAGTTTTAAGGGAAAGCATGCTTTTTAAATTCGAAATTTGATCAGATATTTACATGGTTGGATCACATTACATTCTTCTGAAATTACAGTCAGTCTTACAAACGTCAGGGATGTTCCAGGTTCTTAGCGCCAGAGACTACTTTGCTGCATCTGAATCTAACACTGAGGGTAATACTGTTGCAACAACAGAGTAACAACCAGCATGCCTTTGCACGTGCCAAGAGCGCCACAAAGCTGAACAGGAAGTTTTTGTTTATGTTTTGAACAAAGCATTATTGTGCATCAGGCTTTACGGGATGTACAGCCAGTAGGCCGCTTATTGTGTCCTGTGTTTACAATCAATTATAGGGACGTGTAAGGGCTATTTCAAGCAGTGTTATATTTCAGGATAAAAGTCCTGGAATTGTCGTTTATAGAAATTTGGGAGGCTGCAGCATGGGCAATATGTAAATATAGGAGGGATATTTTCAGAAGTATAGTTATTTCAGAAAAATAGTTTAGAGTTGTTTTTGACTAAAAGTAATATTGTGCTATTTGACAAGTGTTTACAGGTAGAATGTGTAATGTCAGTCCGTTCTGACCTGTTTGTGCATGTAGATACATTTTTCCTGGTATGTCATCCATGGGATTAGTTTATGTTATCATAAGAACATTGGAAATGCCAGTGATACATTCCACAAGGACCTGCACAATTCTGTAACTTCCAGTTGTTTTGTTTTTGACTTTTCGAAATAATTGACTTTATTTGCTCTGCTGTGTAAACAAGCTTTGCTTAATAATGATGGCAGTTAAGGTAGATATTCGTGATATAGATCGGCGCCCACAGTCAGGCAAAAAAAAAATTGTGCTATCCTCATTTTCCAGTTGCTGTAAGCATTAGGCTTCATCACAAATTATCTCCTCACATTGCAATGGGTTCCACCCACCCCAGTGGCTGACTGCCAATATCCATGTTGTTGTGGTCATGGAACACGCAGACCACTGGAGACCCCCCTACTGTGGGCCTTGTCTCGTGGTGCTCCTACATTTGGATATATTTTACAATCTCAAAATGTAGGTCTGTGGGAGCTTAGTTTAGCAGCTTGCTGCTGATATTTTAGAACTAGGGATTTGACAGATTAAATGAGTTCCGAAAGATTAGGGAAGCAATCATTGTGTATACAGATGCCTGGGTTTCTGGATTCAACCTATATAAAGGGAGAGGGAGGGTGGCCTTAATTCTAGCTCTCTTAAAGGGAAACTTGCATCCCAGATCTAATCAGTACATATGGTATTTTTCAACAAACACATGGCCTCGGAGTGGAGTGAGAGATGCAGTTTCGTAATTTAGATTAATTGCCAAGTTCTGGTTTACTCAGCTAAAGAGAGTTGCATTTTGATTGTTCCTTGAATTGGTCTCTCTTTCCCCAAAGTTGGCCAACTTCTTTCTCCTTCCAACTTCTAATACTTCCTGTTTTTGATTGTGTAACACAGTCTCACTTCTGCAGGTTATTTAAATAAATTGTCTGTTGTATTCTTAAAAAAAACAAAAACAAAAAAAAAGTGTAATGGTTGACTACAGCTCCTGGGACCATGTCTCTTTTTACGAAAGACCTGTAATCTCAGTGAGACAAGTCTGGAGAAAGATTTAAATACATGCATACGTAGATAAAGACAACATATGCTTATAGGTACTAATCTGCTGGCCACCCCACATCTGTATCTGTGGCATTGATGACTGGCATAGTGATAGTGTACCCACCTGGAGAGTAACCAACAACAAACCCATCTGTTAAACCAGAGTGAAATAGACAGATTAGAGATGGATTATTACACTCCTGTACACTGTAGTTAATACCAATCTAACAATGGCATCTGTAAATTCAGGGAGAGCAAAATTGAGTATCTCTACCTGAAGATACAGAGCTCAAGCCATTGTAGCATTTACAGATTAATCCTAAATCGTGTACTGGCACCACTCATTGCTTGAAGAAGTTTTGACCTGTGTGCAGTATTGCAGCTCTTTCCCCCTGTGAATCATGCTCATGACTGTTAGGGTGTGTAGACTACACAGTTTTCTTTTCTTCTCCAGCGGTGGACGTGGTTAGGAAGCCGTCAGGTCAGAAGTCCTCAGCAGAGCATGTGCTGTTCTCATGAGGTGTCCCATTTGGAGCTCTGACAGGGTTGTTTGCTGTATTGTGCCAGGTAGAAGACCAGCTTAACGGGCGGTCTGAAGGGCATCCTCCAGGCCGGAGACCGCCTGCTCACTGTCTGCAAACTACTTTGAACGGGGACTGGTTGATTTGGCCGTGTCTCTTATAGGATTAACAGGGCCTCTATCAATAAAATAAACACTTCTTATGTTTATTTTTTGAGTTACTTCCCAAATCTTGAAATTCATAGTTGCATAACTTCCCTCACATGGTTGGATGTTGGAATTTCAGCGGGGGCTGATACAGACCTCAACAAAGGCCCATGTTTTTGGGCCACGGAAGAAAAATGAATGTGTTGTTTGATACTCCTCTTCCTCTGTGCTATTGTGGGGACTGGCAGGCTCAGTCAAGCCTCTGTTCTGTTCTCAAGTCCGAAGACTGCTGGAAACAACGCTGACACCTGGCCAGATGCCCAACAACTCTACATGTGTCCTAAATGAATCACTTCCTTTGAAAGATTCCCCTGCCGGGGCACAGAGTACTGAAGTTGAAGAGAGAGAGAGAGAGAGAGAGAGAGACAGAGAGACAGAGAGAGAGACAGAGAGAGAGAGAGAGAGAGAGAGAGAGAGAGAGAGAGAGAGAGAGAGAGAGACAGAGAGAGAGAGAGACAGAGAGAGAGAGAGAGAGAGAGAGAGACACAGAGAGACTGAGAGAGGGAGAGGAAAAAACAGGGTGTTCGGGAGTGAAGGGAGCCATGGAAGCTGTCGTGTCAGTGGCTTTCTGTGTGTTCTGGCCAAGCCCACCACAGAGGAAGAGCCTGACTCCTGCCCTTTAGAAACCTCGGGTCTGGACAAAGGGCCTGTTGATGATCTGATTTAATTTGCATGCACAGCAGCATTCCTTCAAAATGGCATCATGATCCATAGCTTGATTTGATTTCCCCCTCTCTGTCAAAATAGCAGGCAGCTGAAGAGACCTGCATTAGAGTTCAGTTAATTTTTCTTTTTTTTTAGAAAACCTGATTAGCAGGTGCAACCAACTGTATTTGGGTAATAAAGTAGAATGCATGTGAAAGATTGCTTGGCTTTAAAGCAAGCAAGAAAACCTTTGACTTCATGGTTCCTCTATACAAGACTTTTTGCATATCACAACAACTCTCAAAATCTAGTGTTGTCAACACAACTTAGACAGTGTAGGCCTACAGCGTGTCTGATTATTTGCCAAAAAAGTTCGTAACATGTTGCACCTTTTGTCTCTGTTTGTGTTGCGGTGGAATGCTTAAAGGCATGTCCTGCGTCGTGATGTTGGCGTGTCAGAGCATGAACAGTCTCTGGTCTTTGGTGCGCCTGTACGTGTGAACTCAGTTTGAGGACAGCAAACTCTTTTATGTTCTAGACGTCTATAATCTCTTCGTCTAAAAAACAGGCCTTTGTGCCAAACTGGGTTTATGAAAAGGCTGGCGAGATTTGTTTCCCTCCAAAAGCAGTTTTAGAAATAGGAAGCGGTCGTCAAATGATAACATACCTGTTGTAATCGGTAGAAACAGAGAGAGTATCAGTTGAAGTTGTACAGAAGTGCATTTGTCCTGGTTGTCATTTACTAAAAGTAGAATATGAAATCAAGTAGAAA
Source organism: Argentina silus (assembly GCF_951799395.1). NCBI lineage: Eukaryota > Metazoa > Chordata > Actinopteri > Argentiniformes > Argentinidae > Argentina > Argentina silus. The sequence continues at coordinate 4,520,143 of NC_139665.1, forward strand.
TGCATCGAAAAACAAGGCAGAAATATCCCTCCACTAGTGTGTAACATGACACTTCCTCTTATTGAAAGCTTCCAGAAACACGGGAGCAATGGATTAATGCACCGCCACTGGTTGAACCAATTGGTGTGTACCAACAGTATCAAAATAACAGAAAGTCTCTTTCTGCCCCCTATGCTTCTCCAACTCAAGAAAATGGATGATATCCAGGTTGCCTCCAAACCCCTCCTTGTGGACAGGGAACTGCCGGTAAGTGACAATTTAGTTCAATTTCTACGCACTTATAATAATTTTGATATGTGTGACTTATTAAATGATATTGTTACTCTGTGCAAAATGTGATTGAAGATTTTGTTTTTGATGATACCACAAATGAGCACCAGAGCCAAATTATGAATTGTCTTCTAATTCAGTTACAGTCATGTGTATATGGTCTTATTGACTATGGATGAATTTTACAACAGAATAAGGTTCTTGGGATATTAAACTACTGCACTCTTAATTGCATTAGTTTACACAACCTTAATTGCAATGGTTTTACTGTTCTGTATGTTTATCCTCTAGGGCTTGAGAGAGGCTGTACAGCAACTAGTGATAAAGGTATGTATCCTGACATTAAGGTTCACTTAGACATTCTAAGACTCTCCACAGCAATACGAGACACAGTGCACTTTAGTGATGACATCTGTGCAGAATGATTTGATCAAGATAAGCAGTTCTTCACTGTAAGTGTATTCACTATAATTGGAGTTTTAGTATGTGGACCATGCTATTATGCATAATATTGTAAACAGTATGTCCCCAAGGATTACAAAAATTCATATTTTTATATATATATATATAAAAAAAAAAAATATGTAAAAAAAAATATATATAATTGTAGTAATATTTAGCACCACCTTGTGGTATTTGTGTAATAAGAACTATGTATATACATATATAGCATACAGGACATGCTGCACCTTTGCTGTGTTCCTGATGAAAGGTTCTCACACATGTAGAGCTCTTAGGTGTCTTGGACCAAGTCACATGACTACCCTCCTACGGTTACCCATAAGCCTGTCTGTATATAATCTGAAGAGGAAAATGTTGTCTTTAGTATATATACAATCCAAGCAAACCTCTAAACACACTCATGCCTCTACAGCTCTGTCATGCTGTTCAATCCGCACGTGTGTGTGTGTGTGTGTGTGTGTGTGTGTGTGTGTGCGTGTGTGTGTGTGTGTGTGTGTGTGTGTGTTGAGTTCACATGCATCAAGCATGTATGGGTTCTACCACCTGTTTCCAAGACCTTGGACAACACCACAGGCAGACCATTGCCAAAGAATAGACATACATAATAATATATTACGTATAAATATAAGAATGCTTCCATACCTAACTTTAATTAACAAGAGGTTTGGTTTTGAAAATGAACAAATGAAATACACATTTGATAAAAAAAAACCCTGAGGATTTGATTCAGACTGTAATATCCATAACGGTGTGGAAGTCAGTGGCAGCTCTCTGACATTGACGTTAAAGTTGGTCATTTTGTCAGTTGTGTCAAATGAGGGATTCGCCAGCTTTTGTATCTCGTGGTTACGATCACACCAAGATTAGTCCGTTAGGCTTCCAGGGCAAGTGTTTAATATCGCTTTGTGTCTTAGAGCACCGGTGACGTAGGTAGCGGAGGAGCACCTCCGCCATCTGGCTCCGGCTCCTCAGACGCTCCACACGCGTAGGCCTCGTCTGTCTCAACGGGATTACCTCTCCCGGGGAGACGACATGTGCATCAAACAGGCGTCCGCCACGAGGGGAGGCGTCAGGTGTTTACCCCAGGTCACGTAAATAGATTATGGGAACGTTTTTGGAAGGCTGCCGCCATCCAGGAGTGGATCCCTGTCTGTTTGAACTAGTTTCTGCTCAGTCACTGTCTTGACTGCTCCAGATAGCTAGTCCTCTACTTCACCTCCCTTGGTCTCCACCTGTCGAAAGCATGGATCTATCTATCTGTATTATTATGAGGGGTTTGGTCCATGGGGTCTGCGACACCAAGTTTCTTCTTCATTTATTTTCATAGTCGTCTGAAGATGATCTCCCCATATACACACATATTGTTGGCTCATTTCTGACAAATAGCGTTAGTGCAAACTTTTGGTTTTATATAAGCAGTCACAAATATGATTTCTGACTGCTTCATATAGTGTGTTGCCAGGTTGTGATACAGTTCCTTAAGGATAAACAAAGGTCAGTCAATGTTCTTGCGTTATAACCATTGGTCACATGAGTGCTTGCTTACTCTTCACTCTAAATGTCTAGTGCTCCACTGTCTGACATTGGCTGATCCAATTTAGGGATCGCTTCAGCTAGAATTAGCTTGTTTTGTCCACCGGGCAATGCACCATGGGAGGCAAGGGCTTATGCAGAGTAGTGTGAAGCAGGGGTATAAAACGCTGCCCTCAGACAATTCCCGGCTAAGCGGCTGCACAGGCTATAATACCGGCAATTGGATCTATAACTCCCAAGTTCTACTAATCATTACTACCCAGTACTCACGACGAGTAATCAAAAGCAATCAACAAACATGGTCCTGGAGGATTCTGACATGGACCTGGTTGTACCTGAGATTGAGATTTCTGTGAGTACCAGATCTCTCCTACAGCTGTTATGGAGTAGTCGATAGAATTTTTTTATGGAGCGTCTCGTGAATTTAAACGATAGTTCTTTACTCATGGACTGTCCAGTGGAGGCATGGATGTGTCCATTTGATATGAACGTGGGATCTTACCTCCAACTGTGAGAATGGCTGTGATGGATAGAGGCTTGGTGGTTATTTGCAAGCAGTCGTTTACAGAATACAGAAATCTCATGTTGGATTGAGTGACACTTTTGACGGTTTGACGGATGAGGCGTAATGACAGGAAGTTAGGTTGATGACTGCTTGATCAATTCTCAAACTGTGTGCACAGGCTTTGGTTGAAGACAGGATGATTAGAAGTGTCTGTATTGCTGTTGGATAAATGTATTGGTATCCTCTGGGACTTTCTGATTCTTAATGTTTCATCTAGAGAGATATGTTCAACTATAATATTGTGCCGGAAGGCAAAACACAACATGCAGTTTCGACCCACTGATTCAACCAACCTCTGATTCGACCGACTCACAAGGTTTTAGAAAACCCTGGCACTTCCATCTAGCACAGCTTACAGCATGGCTGGCAGGCTGTAGCTGGGGTTCAACAGTGCTCTAGAAAGACTTTTTTCGGGGGACGCCCTGGGTAGTTCTACCGTGTTGTGCTTCAGGGGCAGCTTTTCCTGACTCAGTAGAACAGTATTTAGAACAGTATTTAGTCGTAGTTCTTTTGTTGCTGTGGTATACCGGGCTCTTCAGTACTGTTCTTTTGTTGCGTACAGTAGGATGCACTTGTGTGGTTCAGCAGAGTTTTGTAGTACTGTTCTTTGCTGAGCATGGTCTTGTGCTGTATCTCCAGGAGCAGGATGTGGAGACTCCCCATGGCAGGATTCACTGCACCATGAAGGGGGTGCCCAAAGGGGAGCGACCTGTCCTCCTCACCTTCCATGACATTGGCCTCAACCGTAAGCCTCAACCCTTCATTCACCTCTTTAAGAGCTTATATATATATCTGACGTCACCCCTCATAGTAAGACTTAAAGACCCAGATGCTTTGCATTAATGCCTTGAGTGTTTTTAGTTTGAGAATGGGGCACTTCTCCCCCATTTACCTCTATTGATAAATATATTGATTTTTTTAATGTAAGGTGACCTTGGTGTTGAGACAGGCTCCTAACCAAAGTGTATCATTTATATTCAATGGCTAGTAAATACGGTGGGACCGTATGGCCCAGTAAATAACATGAAATGCCCTGTATACTTTATTAAGTCAGCTTGAAACTTGAAACTGAAGTGCAACAGTGTAGTAAACAATGATTCACCATGTTAGACATCTAAGAGGACTGGCTCAGATCTGTCCCTACATGATCCTGTACCTCCGTGTTTTTTTCCCAGACAAGACCTGCTTCGACACGCTTTTCAGCCATGAGGACATGCAGGAGATCATGCAGCACTTTGCCGTGTGTCACATCGACGCACCCGGGCAGCATGAGGGTGCCAACACCTTTTCCACCGGGTGAGACGCCCTAATTAGCACAGAATGTAGGCCAGGCTGTCTGTGTCTTCTTATCCCCTGGTAGATCTCTTTTGTGACCCTTGTAGACACACAGTTGATAAATGAATACACTCCTGGGAAATGTTTGATTTATTGTCGTTTATGACTGTCTATGACCCATTTCTCCTTACATGACCTGAATTGGATAGATAATGATTGTGAAAAACAGATAGTGGAAAGTATAGGGGGTTATTGATGGCAAACAGTAACTGGGAAGGACATTGATTAGATGCAATGTTGTTGTGAAGAGTGATAAGTATATTATATAAGTACTATAACCCAACCGTTTGTTTGTTCTTTCTCCAGGTATGAGTACCCCTCCATGGATCAGCTGTCTGAGACCCTCCCTCTGGTCCTCAAGCACTTTGGGTAAGTTACCGTCAAACAAGAACTTTATAAGAATTGAGAATAAATAAACATTTGGTCATCAGGATTGAGGTCAAATTTCTATTGATTCAATAGAAGAAGTGATCTGAAATTCAATTTATGTTATTGTTTTCCATAAGATTCTTTTTCAACACATTAAAATGAATTTAAATTCACCTCTTGCCCTGGGTGAATACAACATGGAATAGGTCCCAACCCTACTGTTCATACATTTTTGTATGTAGATTAACTAGATTTCCTTTTATTGTGAACCACAGGCTGAAGAGTGTGATCGGATTGGCCAATGGAGCTGGCGCCTACATCCTTGCTAGATTCGCTGTGAGTTTGACGTCCTCCTTCCTCCCTCCCTTTCAATCGCTTTATAATTAAGAGATTTGATCAAACCAGGATTAGAAAACTTGACTAATGCTCCCACTCTGTGCTGATTTTGGCAGTGCAGTGCTGCTTATTGCTTTAGCCTGCTGAGCTAAAGTCTGTAAGGAATGTTCTAGACTGGCTCAACACCAACATTCTGCTCTGTGGGGATCCTCACTCTGTTGACACACAGCTGACTGGACACATCAGCTGTTTTAACCCCTAATTGAACCTCTCTGTCACTAAATGTAGAGGTTTCTTATAGCCCTGTTTGAAGCTATGTTGGTATTTATTGACTTTTCAGACAGGAATGCAAATCATAAAGACAGGAAATGCGGTGTCACATGCACCATTAGAAACCAACAGAATATTTTAAAGTCATGAACCAATTCATTTTTTTTTCTATTTATTTCAGCTGGACTACCCAGCTTTGGTGGAAGGCCTCGTTCTGATCAACATCAACCCCTGTGCTGAGGGGTGGATGGATTGGGCTGCACACAAGGTACACAATCTCCCTCCTCCAGAGATACACAATCACAGAGCTGATACTCTCATGGTCACCCAGACCCTTCATACAGCACATCTGAAATCTTATTCATGTACAGTGGCATAAAATATAACGTTTCCTTTTAATCTTGTTCCAGATCACTGGCTGGGCTCATGCGATGCCCGACATGCTCATCAGCCACCTATTTGGGAAGGTGAGCACGCCAACAGGACAAGATGCACAGATGTTCCAAACTAAGTCAGTGTTAGCCCATGTGAACCACCGCGGTTGACATGGAGGGAAGCTGAGTGTGGGATGTGGCACCACAGATGTTACAAACTAAGTCAGTGTTAGCCCATGTGAACCACCGCGGTTGACATGGAGGGAAGCTGAGTGTGGGATGAGGCACCACAGATGACTGTGGTCATTAAGTTGAGTTTGTGTTTATGTTCGATCTCCATAGGAGGAAATCCACAACAACCACGACCTGATCGCCACCTACCGCCACCACATAATGAACGACATGAACCAGTACAACCTGCAACACTTTGTCAAGTCCTATACCAGGTAAAAAAGACACTGGACCCCCGACATAGTAGACTTAAGACCTGGGTTCACATATTTGTTGTCCTACAAATACCTAAGGTGCGCTTGATTTATCTTTAGCAAGAATCACTATTTTGAGCCTGTTAAGTTAAGTTGAGCCTGCTAAGTCCCTCTTAAGGTTGGGTTTCAATCACATCCCATCATTTGCCCCCACAGCCGGAGGGATCTGGAGATCGAGAGACCGGTCCCTGGAGGAAACATCACCATGAGAACCCTGAAGTGAGTTCCACACTTTCTCACAGTGTTTCAACCACCTCATATTTCATATGCAGGGCCAATCGTTTTTCCTCACCATGCGAATGAATTGACCAAGAAAAACTCAAGGCCCTAGTCATATATCAAATACTGTGTGAAATGTGTACTAATTCTGTGTTTCTGTGCTCCCCTAAGGTGCCCTACTCTTCTGGTGGTTGGAGACAGCTCTCCCGCTGTTGATGCGGTGGTAAGTTCATGTGCACACTTTGTAACCCTAACTGCCATAAACAAATCATTAACAGTAATCTAGGTCTGCCTTTTGCACTCCTGTCCCCAAGTTTCATGGTTGATGTGTTTTTCATGAATTCACAAACATTAACAAGAGATAGCTAAAGTAGACAACCAAAGGTTAACAGTTTAACATGTTTTAGACAACAACAAAAATGTAATACCACAAAAACAACAGCAGCATGATATTATCACCCCTATGTGTCATTACAATTTGGCAAGCTCCTTATTTTTCTTCCACGGTACATATATCGTAGACATACAATAGAACAGACATCCCCAATCAAATCAACATTGCATCAACAAATCAGCATGTAATCCTAACTCATGGTCAATGTTATGTTGTCTAATACACCGTATTTGGGTCCACAGGTGGAGTGCAACACTAAACTGGACCCAACAAAGACCACACTGCTCAAGGTGAGTGTCCTCCTACAATCTCCCTCTAGAACATATAAATAGCCCTGGTGGAAAAGGTGGCGGCTGATAAGATTCTAGTAGCTCAGCACTGTCGAGTGACTTATTAACTAGCGTCTGACCACTGAGACTGCCTGCCAAAGCCTTCAGGTCACAATCCTCCCTGACTGACCTACTTATTAATGACATGCACACCCACTACTAAAACCAAAAAAGGGTCTATTGAGCGTGAAATGGGCATGTTTTGATGCCTTTTAACTGTTGGGGGGGGGGCTAATGGAACACTGGTTGGGTGGAGGGGAGGGACAACTGCGCAAATGGATGTTGTTGTATGTAATGAGGATTAAAGAGGGGTGACAAATGTCAAGCACTAACATGCTATCGTGCTAATGCTCATGTCCTATTTTCTGTTTTCCCTCCAGATGGCAGATTGCGGAGGCCTGCCCCAGGTTGACCAGGTGTGTTGATGAGCTCTTAAGACTCCCTTAGCGTTCACACACGTTTTTGGTGAGGGTGGGGGGATAATCGTTAGGAAGGGATGCGATACAAGGCTCCACTTAAGAGTATTAGTGTCAGTAACGAGGCATGGTCTGTAGGTTTAATACCCCGCTAAGCACCTGCTGCCAGCCAGCTGTCCCAGGCCTCTCATTATCACAGACACTGATAGGACATGAAATGGTCAGTTGATAGGTAAACAAGTCTTTAATATTAAGAGGCAAACCAAGAAGAGGGCTGACTCTCCTTTGCTCTCTTAACAGCCTGGAAAGCTGACAGAGGCCTTGAAGTACTTCATCCAGGGCATGGGATACAGTAAGTACACAGCTGCTCAATCCGTGTGTGTGTGTGTGTGTGTGTGTGTGTGTGTGTGTGTGTGTGTGTGTGTGTGTGTGTGTGTGTGGTGTGTTTGTGTGGGAAACCAAACTACAGCACATAACTCATATAGAGCTATGTAAGCACCACATGCATTACTTTTCAAACTTTGAGAAAATTCAGAGAGTTGTTGTTCTTTTCAGTATCTTGGTCTTGAAAATAAATCATTTACTGGTCTTATTTTTACGATTAAAAATGTGTAATGCTGGCCAAGTATGATATTCACAAGAGTATAAGTTTATGAACAACCAAAAAGCTTGATACTTTAACCTTGTGTCTTCTCCTCTTCTTTCTCCTCCTCCTCCTCCTCCTCCTCCTCCTCCTCCTCCTCCCCCTCCTCCTCAGTGCCCTCAGCCAGCATGACCAGACTGGTCCGCTCTCGCACAGCGTCCGGTTCCAGCGTCCACTCCTTCGATGGCAACCGCAGCCGGTCTCACACCAACGAGGGTAACCGCAGCCGCTCCCACACCAACGAGGGTAACCGCAGCCGCTCCCACACGGCTGACAACCAGCGCGGTCGCTCCCACACAGACTCCATGGACACCTCAGCCAACAGCAACGTGGACCAGGCGGCGCACAAGTCCACCGAAGTGTCCTGCTAGATGACCCCTTAACCTTTGACCCCCGCCCCCACTCCCTGCCCCTGGTTCTGCTGCGCTGCCACTAACCACACATACAACATATACCACACACACACACACACACACACACACACACACACACACACACACACACACACACACACACATACACACATATACACATACACACAGGACTCACAAAACCCTACCACACAATTGGGATGCCCCCCAACTAGAGAACGTGTTCTCCATGCCAAACAGTTAAGAGAGGAGGGGGTGTGTAAGGGTTGGAATGGCTTGATGCATATTGTGATTCGTAAGGGAAATTCCTAAGAGGGAAAAATGTATTCCTATAGAAACTGATCCCTCCAATTTCCCTGGTCAGGGGACTGTCGAGTTGTTAGGGGCAACGCAGCGCAGGGACACCATAACAGAGAATGGCGGAGGAAGCTGTGGTTGTGAGCGAGTACATCAGTTTGTACATTTTTATCTTTTAATCTCTCATTACCATTGTTTTTTTTCTCTACATTCTTCTTGTCCTGTTTTTGTCTGTAGTTTGTATCATATTGACACAGCTTTCTAAAAACATATCTGACTGTAAATGACTTTTTTTTTTCTTTTCTGACTGTATAATTGTTCATCAATAAGTCTTTCTTTTCCATGTATGATTTAAATGTTCTGTATGTAGAAGTGGAATTTGTAGATGTGGAGAAAGGATAGGGAGGCACTTGGATAAAAAAAGATTGCAATTTTCTCAAATTGCTTTTCATCTCTGAAACTAAGGGACAGAACTGAACTGTATCATCATCACCTACTGTACATTCCTGTGTTTTAGGATGTTTGTCCATTTCCCGTGAGTGAACAGTGTTCTGGAACATTCCACCTGTGGAGTTAACAATGTTCCAGAAGGTTCATCTGTTTTACTCAGCCCTGTCAGCTCTCTGGAAGCAGCCATTTTTAAAAGACTACGCTTATCACTAATCAAACAAAACAGATACAAACAACACGAAACTAACTGAATCAGCTTTGCATTGTATGCTTTATTAACAGACCATGGCTTCAGGCAAAATTGTACTTTTGGATATTTCTTTTTTTGTGTGTGTAAATCATGATTTCTATGCAATCAAGCACAACGGAACAAAGATGTGCCATGGGAAAATACCATTTGACTTAATGCTCCTTTGTTGTGATGGATTTGGGAGAGTAAATTGATAGATCCACACGAGTAAAGTATAGAGTTCGTCATAGAACTTCTAGTATACACCCTCTCCCTCTCTTACTTGCTTTGTAGAACACCACCATAGCTTTGTAAAGATGCACAACAGCCTAATGCTCTATTTATTTAAAAAATGAAAATAAAAACTGTAACTTTGATCTTTTCTCTCCTTGTTTTGTCATAATTTCATTGAATACATGGAGTATATTGACTCAGTAGGTGGATCTCACAGAAATATAGCACATGCATTTTCAGCATCTCAATCCATCTTGCTCATAAGTTCATCGGATCAATGAGCACGTATAAGATTTCATGAAAATTGTTATATAAAAATACTTTTACCTATTTCTTGAATCATAGTTTGCAAGATGCACTTTAATAAATTAAGCGTAAAATATCTCACACAATCTGTTTGCTTGTGGATCAGTACACCCATTCTCAGATCAATCCTCCACTGCACACATCCTCCAATGTTCCTTTAAAGACAGCATGCTTACAAACACTCTCTTAAGTACATACATTTTCAATGTAAATGTTTTCCAATAGGAAAAAGGCATAAGAAAGTCAAGATCCCTCTTGTACCAAAAATACTTTTAAAAAACATCACATTTAACGTGGAGTTGGACTAAGAAAGGTAAAGGTGGATTGGGGCGGGTCTCGGTCCGGGGGGGGGGCCTTGGGAGGATGATTGACCTCTCAATTCATGATCTCCGGGTAACCATAGTAACTCTCCAGCTCGGCAAAGATGTCGTTGGGGCTTTTGCAGCTGAGGTTGCAGAAGCAGGCGTTGATCCACATGACCTGCCAGGTGAACGTAGCACCGTTGGGACACTGAAACTCCACCTCGATGGTCTTGGACTTGTAGGGGATGCAGCAGCGATTGTCCGTGCAGACGCCGCAGTATTTTGGCCGGTAGGGCTCCTTACTCACACAGCCGGAGATGGTGAAGTTGGCAGGCTGCTCCTCTCTGTAGATGTTCAGACACTTCTTCCCAGGCTGAAAGGGGAAAGGGGAAAGGGGAAGTTACACTGGCGGGGGGGGGGGTCTGGGTTTCTTTTCATTAAAATGTCAGTTTGAATGTCAAATGATGAAGAAGAATGACTGTTCATTGATATTTTGTAATGTGATCACTAAGGAGACAAAGTTACATTTGTACGCTTGTATAGTGAACACTATGGGTACAATGAACATTTGACCTGCTGTGTCTGTGTGTGTGTGTGTGTGTGTGTGTGTGTGTGTGTGTGTGTGTGTGTGTGTGAGTGTGTGTATGTTTCCTTGTGTGTGTGTGTGTGTGTGTGTGTGAGTGTGTGTATGTTTCCTCGTTGTATGGATCTACCTTGATGTGCTTGGTGATGTCCACCTCACAGGGGCGTATGTTGCAGAGGCGGGACTCTTTGACGATCTCACACTGCTCGTTGGCGTTGGAGATGCGCATGGACAGTCCTCGGCCGCAGGTCTTAGAACAGGGACTCCACGAAGTGGTCTGGGTCACACAGTTCTTGTGCCAGCTCATGGTTTCAGCCGGGGGAGCTAGCCCAGCACACACAGAGAATACACATGGTAAAGGAGTAGTCATTATAGTGTGTTCAGTAACTTTATTCCATGAGTACTATCCGTATCAGGGTTGAGGTCAATCTTCATTTGATTGACCTAATTCACTCAGCACAATAGAAAACAATGGGCCACTTTCAGTTCGCAAATTACACTTCAATTACCTTCTGGCATTGAGTTAATACAATTACACCCTGCGTTTCAAATCCAAACTTTTGGAGTGTAGAGCCGAAAGAAGAAAAAATGCTTCACTGTCCCGTCACTTACACAGGGCACTGTATACAAATCGGATCCCTAGACCTACAGTACAGAGCAGCTGTGGTCTACCTTCTACTGCATGTCTTGGAGCAGTTTTCCGGCCCTTCTTGGGCTCGTCGCAGATCCACTCCTCGCAGCATCGGCCAGGAATCTTAACCCTCCGCGGGGTCTGGCACCACACCCGGGGCGGCTGGTACTCGGTGCACAGCCCCACGCAGCCGATGGCACCGTTCACACACAAACACTGGTATTTACAGCTGGGCCTGAAGCTCTGCCCGTTACGATAGATCACACCATCATGCTCACAGCCTGTGCCAACCATATCTGGCAAAGGAAGGACAGCACTCTTATAGCAGAGAGAGATACGTTACGTACAGTAGTGGTCATTGGTTCTCGACCCAGTCTTTGGTTCGCCCACCAGAACACCTGATTGAAACTTAACAAGGGTATTAAGCAGGTGTTTCCTTAAAAAGTACTGGATAAAAGTGTTATTACCTGATTTAATTGCTTATTAATTACACTTGCTGTTTCTTTTAGATTCACTGACTGAAGCACCACTATGTGCCACTTAGTGCCAGGTAGTTATCAATGGTGCTGAATTTATTGAGGTGAGTACCAGAGAGTACCAGAGAGTACCAGAGAGTACCCTTGTTACCACATTGTTATCAAATTTCTTAGTAAATACCATAATGGGTTACAGAAATATGACCACATCACTTCTTCTTGAGAATCATTCATGTTTTCCATTTAATTTGTCATTACTTTTGTAGGCTTAATGCAAGATACAATATGGCATTAGTGTGTAGTATTAGTTGATTGTAACGTATTGACAATTGTGTCCTTGTGGAGGTTAGGTACGGTGAGTGGTGAGTGACACTTACATGCACAAACTCCTTTTTCGTACCTAGGCTTGTCTGAGCTGTAGTCACAGTACAGTCCCTTATGGTAGTCGCAGTTGTCTGCCTCGTTGCAGACCTCCCCCACCTGCATGGCGCAAGCCTTGCAGCAGTCACAGCCATCCAAGAGCAGACTGACCCCCAGCGGACAAGAGGGGGCGCTCTTGGGGCACTCGCAGGGCCACGTGCAATACTGCGTGCGGTTGTATGGCTCCAATGTTGTGGCTTCGACAGTGGCTGGGGTGGGCGGCATGACAATGGAATTCTGGGAGTAGGTCTGTATGTGGAACAGAGAGAGGAGCTTGTGTGATGCACTTACATATACATAATACATATAATATCAAACAATTTGACCTTCTGTTAACAAGTAGAAAATTAGTGTTGATTTACAAGACCCAGATTAAGTCGAGTCTTTCACTAAAAACTATGTTCAATTAAGACTCTCTGGGGATACCGACCCATAGAGTCAGAATGTGTTCATTGTAAATGTGCAATGATTTGATTGCACATTTTAGACTACGAGATGGATTTACCACTTGGATTGCCTGTCACAAAGTGCCTTCATAAAGACTATTACTAATCCACCGAAAGTTTCACCATGTATGAACAGAATAACAGCCAAGTGCCATTCAACCCCAGGAAAAAAATAAATAATAATTACCTTAATAATATCCTTAATCCTTTCATTTCTAAGAATGCTTTGTAACCCCCTCTCAATTGGTCACGGACCTGAAAGCTTTAATCCCCTATTTGGCAACATCAGCTCGATACTGACTGAATGTGCAGACGGGTGTCATGAGAAAATTAATCTGCATGAATATGAGGCTTGTACGACTTGTACCTCTTTAAGTATCCTAAACTCCCATGGTAGACTATACGTTGTTTACACTGTAGGTGTGGAGAGAGACTACAGTATAAATAGACTAATGTGATCCCTTTACATCAATGACACGGTCTGGTGTCATCATAACCTTTTGGCAGTAGTTCACTTTATCAAGTTGCTTTGTTGGAAATATAGATTTCTCCTCGCTTAAACAGCTGCTGTGAGAAAACGATTCCAATAAAACGTGTCCAACACTTCTCCCTCATGAATACAGCCTGTACAAACCACCCTACGTTCATGCCAAAATCAAAAACAGAAACGCTCTGCAGCAATTATAAACAGAGGTGCTGCCCCAACAAGCCACGAGGGAGGACTTAACAACCAAACAAATAGCGGTTGGCCTTGGACCCTGACTGTGTGTGTCCCTTCAGAGGAAGCTGGCCTGTCATCTGGCTCACAATGTATATTTAGAACATGATTCTTAGTCTTGGATCCACATTACAAGAGCATGGCTAGTCAGCTTGTTTTCAGGACAGTGTGCTCCACACAGAAGCGGCCATAGGAACAGCTTACACGGTCATCTTCTTAATGTCCTAGGCCTACTTAGTGGACACACTATTCTACTTTGGCCCTACCTCAGCTCTGGGGGCGAAAATAAAGCCAGAACAACTCTGCATTCCTGTGGACAGTGTCAAAATCCAAACTGCAGTATAGAAGCCACTGCTTCCAGCATTAAGTACCGTGCTATTCCAAATGGTCTTGCCTGGGACGTTCACAGCTCATCACAGGTCTAATTCCCCCGTCCAACCTCACTAATTACATTTTAGCCTCAACGTGTTTCATATCACAACAGTCAGGGGCTCATGATCTGCACAGGTTACATACACACACACAATTAAACTGTAATTAATTGGGAAAAAGCTGCATTAATCACCTTATGTGTGCTTGGCAGCCCATCAGTTGCTTTTACAGTTCATAATAGAATTATGGTAATATATAATCCTGGGTCTACCGTGTAGGAAGCTAATGCAGATTGATTAGTTTAATCATAGGCATTCCACAGAGTCACACACCTCAGGAGGTCTGCTTTACTTTGCTGCCACCAGGCTCTGCAATTTTACAATAACAACACACCCTGTGTCACTCTAACTTAGAGGAGAGGTGGGTGTTTTAAGTAGGTCTAATGAAGTCAACAAGGATGAATTATATCAGACCTTGATATCTTCACTTATCTTTAATGTTCTACTTTTAGCGAAGTGATACTGTACGGAAGGTTTTGTCAATGTGATGTTATTCATAAGCACATGTGAACTGAACTGTGGGTTTGCCACAGAATCCTTTTTTCACATACTGTAGGCCTTTTGAAGTTTCTTCCTTTAGAAAAACGAACTGTTATAATAAACCTCCAAACTATCCCAACCGGTTATATTTCATCGAGATTATATGTCATTCTGTTTTTATTTAGATTTATAACACCTTTGTTGATTTCAGTGTGACATTATTCGAATATTGACAGAAATTCAGCGCTTACAAAAAACTGTAGACTGTAGTAATGCATTGATTTTCTCAGGTGGCTCACACCTGTAGCTGACTCTCAGGTGACGCTAATGCAAGCGGGATGTTGAGCGCAGAGGATGAGCAATTCTCAATTCATCATGATAACAATCAAGTATGACGCCAGCTCCATCTTGATATGTCAACAGTCGTTTTTTGTAAAAACCTGTCTCCACACAACCACAGGGTGGCAGTAAAGTACAACTGACCGAGATTATCTTCGATTAAACGCCGGGAAATTGGGAATACCCTGAACGCAGCACACTGCAAGCATCACAGTTCCTTTCGAGGTGAGTGCAGCAGCAGTGCTGTCTGATGGAGGCTAGGATAGAACCAGGATAGACCTACTGTCTGAAGAAGCCTATCAAATATATATCATGTTTTGTTTTCTTTTGTTTTTACTGATTCCTCGATCAGTAGCCTCATCCTGTTTTAACCTACCAAAAAAGTGACTTGATTTACAGCATACAGCATGAACTCTATGAACGCATGTCTTTTTTTTATTAGTTTTTTTAGGAAAATACATACTATTCTTAAGAAATCATCTAATTCCCTTCCAGCATTGCTTTAAAGAAAATACGCAAAGTCAGGTCAAAACACGTGAATAAAAGTAAGGATGCTGTCTTTTTCCTCACCTGTTGAATTCCGGCTGCTATAAGAATCCACATCAGGAGCCAACTCATCACTGATTAGGAATTGTAAATTCATTGAACCCAGAATTAATTCCTTGCTAAAACCAAAATATTCCGCACTCCATAAGTCTCGAGCATTCCTCCTCTAGCTGTCATCTCCACGGACCGCTGTCTGGGACTGGGACGGGAGATGGTATTAAATGTGCGCTGACGTCAGGTTTTAGGACGAGCCACGCATTTTTCTGGCACTGGTCTGTGTTTTTTCCTCTGCTCCACTCTCACCCGCAGCTCCTCACGCGCAAGAGCCCGCCCTGGAAGGACAGGCAAGAGTGGTGGTGGAGGCAAGTAGTCTGCAGGGATTAACGCGCATCCTAACCATCTATGGACAATTGCGCGTTGTTTTGTTGTTGAATTGGTTTATTGATACACAAGAGCCACTAAACTATGCGATATGTCGTCTTGATGGCCAGAAAAACATTCCCAGACATCTACTTTGGCATGTGTAACTTGTTAAAGAATTGAGTTTTATCTAATTTACCATAAAATTTAGAATCTATGTAGGCTATAGGAATGAAAGCCATCTCACATGGTTGATTACTTGTCTGGTCCACATATGTTCCACCAGAATGATGTCACCATGTTCATGTCCATTACTATAATCCCTATTTTTAAATAACTGGAATTAGCTGGTTTGACAGTTAAATTACATCCTGAATGTTTTTTAACTTTCCTGTTGGTATGGAAAATGGCTTAAGGAAACGTGATTTATGTGAAAATGCGAAAGGTGGTTATTTCAAACACCCATAGCCATATTAGGAAAGCTCACACACCCTAACAGATGGAGTTCTCACTTACACCCCAACCAAGTCTGCAAGTCTGCAAGTCAACGCACTAATGAAATATCCATTTGAGCTCAACAACATCAGACTTGAAGTGTAAAACTACTGGAGTTAAATAATTGTGACTGTAAGCCCAAACAATTATGTTATGTCCAACTAAATGTACTGTAATCCCTATTACAGTACCTGAAATGAAAAGGAGTGTCCCTGTGCTGTGTGTGTGTGTGTGTGTGTGTGTGTGTGTGTGTGTGTGTGTGTGTGTGTGTGTGTGTGTGTGTGTGTGTGAGAGAGAGAGAGAGAAACAGAGAGAGAGAGAGAAAGAGAGAGAGAGAGAGAGAGAGAGAGAGAGAGAGAGAAAGAGAGAGAGAGAGAGAGAGAGAGAGAGAGAGAGAGAGAGAGAGAGAGAGAGAGAGAGAGATGACCACACTGTCATGGAGCAATGTGCCCCAAGCCTGAACCCCTATTATTTACACTCAGCATCCTAATCCCTGGTACAGGGCTGTCAGGCTTTGAAGTTATCTGATCTGAGAGGTGCTTTCTGCATTGACTTTACTGCTCAGAACACAATGTAACCCCCAAAGTCATGCACGCACACACACACACACACACACACACACACACACACACACACACACACACACACACACACACACACACACACACACACACACACACTGTCTCCTAATATCCTCCAGTACCCACGGCCAGAGGACAATGCAGAACTAACACGCTGCGCGCACCTGGTGCGGGTAAACCATTTCTATTACATCTGTTGTGGTTTAACACACTGGGGTTAGCTTTGCACCATTATGACAAGTCAATCAAAAACTACACTTGAGGCAAGGCTGCTTGTTTGTGTCCATGTATTTGTAGCTGTTATTGCCAAACTGCATGTGGTGAAAATATGATAATATTTGACCATATTTTATTATTTATATACAATATTTCACCTTGAGCATTGAACATGGAGATCTGATGAAGTGATGCAGAAAACTATTTCATAAAGCGCCTGACTCAGGAAACAGGCTGTCCATGGTCTAAGTCTCCTCATTAAATTCCTCTCAGCTCTTTGGTCCTTAGCAGAGAAAGCCTTGAAGTCAAACCATGTTTTGGAAATCCTCTAGCTTCAAAGTTAAGTAGACTAGTTAATCCTCGTCAGAATGGGAGAGTTAAGAGCACCCTGAGGCATTCAGAGAGAGGAGAGGAAAATGAGGAAAATGTTTCCCTTGACAGCACACTTTCTTGTGAAAGTTTTGAGAAATCAGTTTGATTGATACTATCAACTATTTCTACAGTTGGATCCACAACCCAATTCATTCACCGTAATGAAGTACAGGAAATATGAACAGAAATGGATCCAGATGTAAAGGAGTGCTCCCTGGGCTGTATGTGTGTGTGTGTGTGTGTGTGTGTGTGTGTGTGTGTGTGTGTGTGTGTGTGTGTGCGTGTGTGTGCGCGCGAGTGTGTGCATGTGCGTGTGTGTGTGTGTGTTTGCGTGTGTGCATGTGTGTATGTTTGCGTGTGTGCTTGTGTGTGTGTGTGTGTGTGTGTGTGTGATACCCTAACTAGCATTTGTATTCTATCCTTTCATAATAGATTGTAGCCATAACCTAGTCCAGTCCATCACTATGATCATGACGAGATGACAAAGTCGCAACATTAAATAACAAGTAACAAAATTACCATAAACGTATCTAACGTATATGTCTGAGAAAGACTGTGAGCAATTTGTAGGGAGAGTAAAAGTTGAAAGTGGAGTAAGGTTGTTTGAAGTATGAGTCTGATTTTCAAAGAGCAAATATGAAAGAGTGACATGACAGGTTTTTTAATGTTGTTGCTTTAGAACAAAGCTGTTAACAGAAAAAATGTACTCTGATGTCAAGTGATTGCACTAAGCATGTACACTATGTAAACTATGTAAACTATGTAAACTATGTAAACTATGTACCTTGTGTAAACAAACACCTGGTCAAGTTGTTACACACTGGATTTACTTACGTAAAACACCACAAATGTTCTTTTTTGATTTTTGATATTTTTTTTAATGTTCAACCAAATTTGTGTTGATTAAACACATTTCAATCATGTGGAACCGACACAATTTTAACGTAAATCCAAAGGCTTTTTTTTTCCAATGTAGAACTCAATGACTTGTCATTAATCGAAATGAACCAGAGAGAGAAACTTGGGTCTGTGGTGTGTAGTATGGGGTCATGCATTTTGAAAAAGACCTACAATAGACATGATCGATCCAGAAAATGATGGACTACTGTACTTAATTGTACTGTATGCTTGTTTTTTGCTGTTGTTGATGTTGTTGTTGATGTTGTTGTTGATGATGTTGTTGTTCAACCTAAACGCTCGGCACTCACATGAAAATTGGCAGAATATGCCTTTTTCATATTTTACTCTATTTACCTGTCCTTTATTTAACCATGGAAATCACACTGTTATGTGCATTAAATATTTGAATGACCAAGAAAAACAGCATTCATTTAGTTAAACGCACATATTACATATATACATTTTCTGGTTGCTTCGAAAGTAGCTTGCAGAGACCAGGTTTTGTTAGACTGAGCACTCTGTGAGAAGGCATGGCGGGCTAAGCCCAGTCCAGTAATTATTGTCTTTATATAGCTAGCTGTGGTCTGGAACGTAAGGGCTGGGCCCAGCATCTGGTATAGGTTCCATAGTCTGGTGGCCTAGCAATACTAGAACCAACAGTTTAGATGTCAAATTCAATGTTTACATCACCTGTGTGGTAAATGTTTACATCACCTGTGTGATCTGTGTGACAACCTAGCCAGTGATGTAACACCTAACACTCCTTGTCCAAGGGTGAACAGAGGCATCCATGGGTTCATCTCAATAGTCTGAATAAACTCCCTCTCCTCATCTCTTCTTCTTTTGCATTGACCTGAGGGAAATTGATTGGTGAAAGTAGGCTTTTCAGCCTTATCTATGCTGATCTATTCAGATCAGCGTGAATTAAGACTATTGAGACACACCACAAGGCTCAGTAAGGGCAATGGGAGGAAGACACGGTACAATGTAATTCAGACTCAAAGATTACATGACATTATCAATAATGCTCTGACAATGATGCTCAGAAGAAATAAGAACAGATTTGATTACATTTGCAACTAGATTTGGAAAATAATTGATTGTAATCAATACTTTTTGTGACTATTTGAACATGGAACTCTAGATTTGCATGGAAATTCTAGATTAGTCATTGGCAGTTACAATTAATCTTCGGTATATACAGATTGCGCAATTCTGTTATTAACAATCCTTACAAAACGAAACCTCTTGAGAAAAGAGGGATTTCTATAAAAAAAATATAATTTCCATTTATGTCTGAAGTTGTTGTTGAATGGAAAATTACACATTGCGCAAACATTTGCAAGCCATGTATGTCCTTGCCAAAAACAACTGTTCTTTTATTTAAGTCTCCTAGCATCGGCTCTGTGCCGGACCAAACAAGAGCAACAGCTCAGAACCTCTCTCTGACACAAACACAAACATACACACACACACACACACACACACACACACACACACACACACACACACACACACACACACACACACACACACACAAACATACACACACACACACACACACACGCGCACACACACACACGCGTGCACACACACACACGCGCACGCACACACACACACACACACACACACACACACACACACGCACGCACACACACACACACACACACACACACACACACACACACAAACATACACACACTCACACACACACACACGTGCACACACACACACGCGCACGCACACACACACACACACACACACACACACACACACACACAGCAAAATAATGTCCAGTGGCCACAGCATAACAGAATAATAATCGTGCCTTGTTTATAATGCTTTAATGCCTCAAAATCTGTGATGATTAAAGCGTTTAATTCCCAAAACTTTCAAAAGACTTATCATCATTTTTTCTCTCGGTAGTTTATTTCCATTCAATAGATCAGTTGTTCCCAGTAGATAACCCCATATGACTTATTGAGATATTCTTGATCAGAGTCTTGCTGTGCTGTATGAGCTTCTCCTGACAACATTAGTCTATTTGATCACATCACATCACATCACATCACACTGCTGGCACAAGTTAATCAATTGAAGCTTGGGTTTGAAGCCTGACAGTTTGAAGCCTGACAAATGAAATCCTTTTACTAAAACCCAGTCGAGCTTGCAAGATGTGATAATGCCCTCCGCTGTACTTTTTCACACTTGATTTGGTGCGTGTGTGCCGTGGTTTGGAACCCCACCACTGCTGACAAAAGGATGGATGCCTTCCATTCTCTCCTTTGCAAGGACTGAGATAATTTATTAGTCTAAGAAAACTGAGTTAGGATTCCTCTAGATCAGATGGCACCTGTTATTCTGGCATATGAAGTAGGCCGGACACTTTGAGAAACTTACCGAAACTGAGAGGATTTTGGGTCTGAATTAAAAAAAAAAAAAAAGTATAGTATGTATGGGGAAATGTTAAAACCATTGTGTTGTCCTGTCCAGCGATACTCTTCACTGCAAACCAATCTTGTCCCTCTTCATTGTGTTGAATGCCAGGCTGATACATGTAGAACAGACACTGGCACTAAGCCAAAGTGGATGAGTGGGTGAGAGGCTTTGCCTGCTTCTGACTATCTTATACCTAGACAGAGGTTTTTAGGGAGGGAGAGGACAGGGTGGATGAAGGATGAAGGCTGATCCCAAAAACAGCCTAAGCCACAGGCCGAAATTCTCAACCCTCCTAATCAGCTGAGAATTAAAAGGCAGCTATAATGGACTACAACACACTGTGTCTCTATGAAACCTCCTGGCTTTGTTCATCTGGGGGGGGTGGGGGGGGGGGGGGTTGGCAGGCGAGAGGTGACATGTACACAAAGGGAGGGATTTAGGACGCTGCCAGGTCTACAAAAGCTCAACACTCCTACGGCCTCCTGAAGGCCCTTTGCCATCTCCACACAGAACAAAAGAAGCCTTTTAGACCGCCTGTGCGTGGGACAACCACAACTATCCCTGTCAGGTGTGCTGGTGTCCCTTTAGAAGAGCCTTGGTTGTACTGTATAACTGAAGCTACCAGCCAGGTATCAGCCATGGGAATTACATTTAAGCCTTTGAACACTACGTACTAATATGGGTCCAACTATGCCCGAAGTGCACCTCAACCATGAAGAATCTTTGAAAGTGAATGATTGAATGGGTAGTCCAAATCATAACACAGCTTCTGGACACTAACTCAAGCCGAGCCCTCTGTTGGAATGTGTGCTCCTGGAGCATTTACCCAAGCTGACTATCTATATCTGTAGTGAGTAGCGACCCGGCCTCAGGGCTCCATTAGAGGTCAGTGATTGGTGGTATGGTGTATATACATGGACACGGTTATACAGAGGTCGAAACACTGTCAACGCTTTCAACAGCTATTTATCACCATTCCTCAGAGTCTGCAGATATTTCAATGGCTGACAGAGGGAAATCGTCTTGGAAGATGTCCATGGAAAGATAGAGATCAGGCACGCAAATTAAAATTAAAATCTGTTGCTAGCGGTACAATCGCAGACCTGTAGAATTCAAGCACTTTTTGAATTAATTGGTGTTTCCAGTCTATTAAGAATGTTAAAAAAAAGGTGCCTTGGTAATAAGCTTTGAATTGCGTACTACAGGCCTATGATTCCGTATGCTTGAAACTGATGCATATATTGCTTTATCTTTGATAGGTTGTTGTTTCGGGGGGGACATTTAAGGGGACATCTCTTGCACCTTGCATGAAGAGATCTTCCTGTGAGGTCTCATCATCTCCTCGGTCTGTTTTTAAAAATACCAGCAGTTCCAGGAGGGAACCTGTCGGCTATAATGGCTCACTGAGCCAATAAACAGAGTTTAGGACCCGAGCTCATTCCTGCCTGGTGAACAGGCAGGAGACAAAACCACCTTTTAAAACTCTGTTATCCTTACACAATCACAGCTGAAGGAGACTGTCCAGTGCTGCGTTTCATTCCAAAAAGCTGCAGATTTCATTCCAAAAACATCTCCCTTTGTCTTTCACTCCCCTTTTTGGATCTAGTACAACTGGATGAGTGCATAAGCAACAGCTCCACCTAGTTTCCACCATATTGCTTTCACCTATCCTACCTTTCACCTATTCTACCTTTCACCTATCCTACCTTTCACCTATCCTACCTTTCACCTATCCTACCTTTCACCTATTCTACCTTTCACCTATCCTACCTTTCACCTATCCTACCTTTCACCTATCCAATCCTATCAGATCTGTCAGGGGGAACAACGGTCCTCTGTGGCTCAGTCGGTAGAGCGTGGCGCTAACAACGTTTATGTTGTGGGTTCGATTCCCACTGGGACCATATATGCTGAAATGTATGCATTCACTGCAATGTAAGTCGCTTTGGATAAAAGCGTCAGCTAAATGGCGTATGTTATATGGAAGAAGGCCGAAGGTTGGGAACAACCCACTGAAATGAAACAGCCCAAGAGTCTCTCTCGCCATCTGTGCTCAACCACAGAGCATGAAATACAGAGGAACTCAGAGTGGATGAGTGGTGGAAGTCTGTGGATTATGACCGGACACCTAGTCAAAGGAGCACTGAGACCTCTGCGTCAGACTCTCCTTAGCACATCTGGCTGCTGACAGATATTGCTCTATGAGTACAAATTGTCCCGGTCATGGCCAGAGAGAGCAAAGACTGGCTTATACAGTAGTCAGAGGTGAAGTTAGAGTCATGTGCGTGCTCTCCCTGTGCTGCTGTCTGGCTACTACAACCAAGATACAGTTCAAATATTGCACATGTTCTACTGTATTTTCGGATAGACAGTCGGATACAGAGAAAGAAGAGGGGAAATGTGTGGCAGTGGGACAGGGATACGATCCCTCTCCAGACGCGAAGGCAAACCAACCCCAGACCGCTCAGTCTAGATATGTGAATGCAGTCAATAGAGCAGAGTACCATAAGTCAGCACAGCAGGGGAATGGTCAGCCATTGGCTCTATTCCAAATAGATGTAGATGACAAGGTGAATTCCAAAGTTTAGGACATCAGTCAAGAATTTAAGGCATGTGCGAGAATGATTGGTATTTCTATCTCACTCCACGTATCCAATGACGCTTGCAACGGTGGAATACCACACCAAAACATATCTTCTTCCTCTTAAGAATGTCTATGATTTCTGCTACAGCGATATTTTACTCCTGAAAGCTTAGAATGTCAACAATGAACCAGTATCGGAAGTGGTGTGTCCTAATGCCTTATTTTTAAGAATATGATCATTTCCTTGCGAATGTAAATGTCTCTAATGTTTTGATAGTGCAGCAGTACTCAAGTGTCAGATGGAGGAGGACTTCGGTATAAGTCCCAGACGAGGGGAACCTCTACATTAATCTTCACACAAAGACATGCTTTCTCCTGCATGACGCTGACCTAAAACTGATTCGTCTCGCCTCTTTGGTCTCTCTCCTACAGGAGACTTTAAATTCACAGATACACCTTCAATGTCAGGTCATGCCTGATTAAGCTCCACACATAACTGGTTTACTTGACACCTGCATAGCCATGATAGACCTCACTGTGACATATTCACGACTACCATTAATGTGCTTGCAAGGCAACACACTACAGTTTTTTGTCATATTCAATTTTATTTTATTTTCTTCTCCCTGCTCCCTACTCCTCCTATAGCCTTTATGACAAACATACCATTCCAACTTTATAACAAGAGAATGTTGCTAACATTTTTTTATTATCAATAACCACTTAAAAGTGCACATTTTAATACATATTTTTACAGACTTAGTTAAACACTCCAAACCAACTTTAAAGGGACCCTGTGCAGAACTGCGCCCTCTTTTGACTGCAATGGGAATTGCAATGACAATTCAGAAGAGTGTCTCCTCCCCTCCCCTTGCTCAATGCAAACTTCTTCAAACTGAAACAATGAATCTATCAATCATTTTCACGTTTTTATCCAGCAAATGTCTTAGTTTACATGGCCTTGAAATTATCAAAGGACTTTTGCGGTTGAAAGTACAGCCGTTATTTAGATTGGAAATGTTCGTGGAAACATGTACACCGAAATGAGCAATCACATTCACTAAACCTGAAGTTTCAAACAAATCCCATCATTTCCCAAACAAAACTCAGTCAAGGCTTTAATGTCAAACAGGACGTTTACTAGAAAAAGTCACCAGAATTCATGTTGCACATCATGTGCACTCAAACACGTTGCCTAAGTCAGCTTCCAGCACTGAGAAATGCTTTTCTTAGTTAGAAGAATGATCATTTTGTTAACGCTCCTATTATACTTTTAAAACTATTCAACTTTGTGTAACTCCAACTGGTTTGCATGGAGTTCAAAAACTAAACTTAACTGAAATTGGAACTTGCCAACTTACAGGAAGTTCATGGCGGCCATTAACACTGGTCGTCTTACATTGTTGAAGCTAGGAACACCAATTTTCAGAAAACTTTTAATTAAGAACCCTGAAGAAATTGTTTTGATACTGTTCATGGGTTTTAATGGTCACCAAAAGCTTATTGATCTTACTTGAAGATATCTCATTGAATTATCTCACTATTCCACTACCATTATACTTTGGTAGTTTCTGCTGAAACTTCCCTTTCTAGTTCAACACATCATGGCAATACGGGCACCTACTCTGAATTAGCCTTCAGTAAAGTCTAGAGACAAAGAAAGTTCACACATAACTCTGCCCCTCACACACAAAGGTCCTCTCAAGGCAGTTGTAAGACAGTTGTATGCACACACAGTTGGAATTCAAATGCACTTCCACTTGGAGCAAACCAGCGGTATTAGCTGAGATCTACTCACTACAGACACCTTGAAAAGTTCATTTTAGAATCCATATATCGCTGAGTCTGGCAAGTGTAGACACGTATCCATGGCCACCAAGTAAATGGATTGTAAATTCTAAGATGGATTGCAAAAACTGCCACTGCTGTGGACCATTTCTCAGAAAAGTAATAAAGTGAATGATCTTCCTGGAATGTTTGCAGTTGAATAATTTGTTTAGCCCAGCGAGTGGAAACTAAGTTTGGATACTTTCCTTTGTAGGCCTAGAGGTACACTCCTTCCATGGGAAGTGTAAGCAGGATAACTGTTAGGAACTCATTTCAAACCTACGAGATTTTAGACTTATTTTCCAATTCTTATTGAATTAATCTGGGATGAAGTATTGCATGAGCTGCTATTTCATCTGTCTAGCTGTTTGACATTGTTAGCATTAACTCCTGCTAACTTGTTAAGTTGGCTGGAAAGGGCACAACATAAATATATTTTGAATTAAATTCAGCATAGCCCTACTTTAAGTTAACTGATCATATAACAAGACAATGTTGTATTATATGTAGGCCCTTGTTCCTTCCTCCTTCCTTCCTCCATCATCTGACCTGACCAGAAAACTATGGGCCCAATTGTTATCCGTAAACAAAGTGAGCTTGATATCCTTGAACTCTTTGAAGTGATACACTTACATTTACAGTATCTATTAATAATTAACATCCTCTTTGCTGTATCTGATTAAATACGGTAGTATAAAAAAAGCGCATTACACAGAGATTACACAGACCTACATAGTTACACCGCCTGTATCAGATTTAGCTGGAGGCCGTGGCTTTTAAACATGTACTCAACCAAGGAGGCATGTCTACTTTTGCAGGTGCTCAGTGAAAACAAACTGCATAAAGATAGTGTGTGGAAAGTGGCTGTAATAAGCAGGTAATGGCTGATGACGTGGGAGATAACAGAGAGCATCTGTGCCATTTAGGAGGCAGGACGGGCCTGCGAGGCTGCTTATTATGGGCTGGACTAGCATGGTAACCGATAGTTACCCTCCTGGATGTGAAGGCTGGCATTATCCCTGTGCCATTACAAGCCCATATGGGGGACTGCCAGCGTACACAGGTGCCCTGTCCTACACTGTAATCACAGACTAGGGAGCTCTCACCGCACAGACGCCCATTAGGACCACTTTCACCAGCTGGCTCACAGCACCCCTGTTAGCTCAATGGCTCTGTGAGCATACAGAACATAACAGGCCTTTAGTCGGGTGGTTATTATTACATGAATCGATATAGATTAATTTAAATGCCTGCGTTTTATACCCTCTAAACTCTTATGCTGCTTACACTGTTCATACTGCATTCTATTTATTCTGCTTATAATGCTACTGCTAATTCATATACTGCTTGCACTGCACTACTTATACTATACTGCACTACTATACTGCGCATATACTGCACTACCTGTATATACTGTTCACACTGCACTTTTCTGCTTTTTTGCACTTTTGGTTAGACGCTAACTGCATTTCGTTGTCTCTGTACTCTGCACAATGACAATAAAGTTGAATCTAATCTAATCTAATCTAAATCTAAACTCTTCTTTGTAGTGATGTCTATGATCTCTGTACGGGGAGGTTATTTGTATGTGAGCTGACGTGGGGGGGGGGGGGGGGGGGGGGGTGGGAGGTGTTATTCTCAGTAGCTATAAATGGACTATAAATGGTCTTTGTTGCACATCGCACACTTATTGCATCTGAATCATTCAGGTTGGATAAAGACCAGAAGACCAGAAGCCTGATACATGTGAGTTAGCACCACCATGAACACGAGGTGGCCATTAAATGGCCTTGAGCTGGCTTGTTTTGGGGTCACCACGGAGGTCGAGAGCAATTTTTATGGTGACATAATTCCCCTGAGTAAGAGTTTCCACTGGGGCTAGTGGGACTGGAGGACTGCACTATTACTCAATCAGATCCCAGGCAGTCACTGCGACCGGCCTGTGTTTGATTACTTACTGTAGACTGCCCTCTCCACAACCCCTGTAGTCTGTGTGGACTGGATCAGAACCAAAAAGAGCTTCAATGCAAGATCAAAACCCTGGAGAACGTGAGAATTGATTAGAACCATAAAAAGGATTAGAGCAGTAAAATGCCCACAAAGGCCTCAGACTTGGCCAGAACCATCGCATAATAAAGCATTAACAAGGATGAGAGCCGTGTAGAATATAAGCCTGAGTCTGGAACAAAGCTATGCTGTACAACACACAGATGCAATCTGAACCGTGGAGAATGTCAGATTGGATTGGACCCATGACCTGGACCCATTAGACCAATCCTCTGAGACTCCAGCCACCCCCCAGACGCTCCTGTCTGTCAGACGTTACCGGAGCGCCCGGCACCAAAAGGGTCTGTGACAGCTTCTACCCTACAGCTTCTACCCTACAGCGATCACACAAATGAACGGTCAGCTGTCCCGTTGACCACTGTCTCCCACACACACACTCACCAACATGCTGCTACTGGCTTTTCATTGGACTCTTATTATCTACGGCTGCTATCTATAGAGGACTTTGCACTCCCGACAGATATTTATATATTATATTTTCAGTATACTTTTGCACATAACTGTATTTGCACATTACCTCCTATATTATATTCTTAATGTCATAATCTATTGCCATTCAGAATTTTATAGTATTTATATTGTGTATTTAGGGAGGGTTTATTTTAGCGTTTAGGAAGTTTATTGTATGTGTACAACACTGCTGAGGCCCTGTGTGATCTGAGCGTCTTGCTGCTCTGTTCAGAGTATAACGTGACGATAAAAAACTTGATCAACTGATTTTGACTTTGACTCTGATGGCTGGATCAGAATTTATGTAGCATTTATAGCCAGGCTATAATAGGTCCTAGGCTAGTTTGAATACCTCTGTAGAGTCTTTGACTCCCTGAACGACACCATACCACCCTACCAGATAGAACTGGGCCTTATGATACTGAACTTGGCCTTTCATGATAATCCCAAGATTTGGTGGTTTGCTAGTACAGGCACAATACTCGAGTTACAGAAAGCAATTTTGTTCAATTATGTCACTATTAAAATGGCTGGCTCTCTTGACAAAATGACAACGCTGAATTCGGGAGAGGAATGAAATGTCCTATTGTGACACTCTTTTTAATAATTAAGTGAGCAAATAGAAATGACTTGACTGCAGAAATTAATTATTTAAGGTTTATCCAACTGAGGCTTTAAACTTTAAAACTTTTTTTTACTTCAAGGAATGCATGGATGGATCAGCCAAGCAAAGAGCTGATGACTTCCCCAGATGTGGAGTGTTTGGATCAACCTCTGCCAACGGGAGCTCCAACACTCTATAGGAACGCTGGCTTTGGTGGATGACGTTGGGAGACGCTTATTCAGGGAATGCAGACATTATGACATCGTGGCATCTAGTCTTGAGCCTCAGAGTGACCTGCTGTGTATACAAGCAATCACATGCTGTAGGTTATGGTAAACACAGAGGAATGACAGAGGATTTTCACTTTTTGAAGGTGAAAATTGGCAGAGTTCTAAGCACACACACTCCACACAGAGACACGCTAACACACACACCCACACCCACACCCACACCCACACACACACACACACACACACACACACACACACACACACACACACACACACACACACACACACACACACAGGGTTTCTGTTTACTTTTCTGTTGAGATTGGCAACTTTCAAGGATTAAGTATTTTTTTTCATTTACAGTAAGAACTGCTGTGGACATATAAAACCATATATTGATTCTGGGTATAGATTTTGAAAAAATATGAAGTGAATTCTTTAAGGTCTGTAAAAAAACAGTTTTTTAAATGGAGGGTGTGGGACTCTCCTCTCACTTATCCTTGGAATGTTCAAACGTGTCCGAAGTCTAGCTGGAGTATCTGACTCAGAACGCCTTTTCCACTCACACTCGTCAGATGAACGTGGAATCAGGTTTTACTCCATGATACTTGAATAATTCCCAGTTTTTACGTTTCCACTGTACAGCCACCACGTCTGGCATTGCAGACACAAACCTGTATCTTCTTTCAAATGTCCCCATCTTTTGAGAACGTACATTTTGCAATGTGCACGGGGGTATCGCAGAGTTACACCTGGTTCAAGTTCAACTGACGAATGGAGAAGACTTTCTGATTCTATGGCAACAGCTATCCAGAGTCCAGTATACCAGAGTGCCTAAAACCAACTATCAACAACATTGGCAAACACTGGCCTCAGTGCAGAAACCATCTGTCTATATGGAAGGGAGATGACCAACAAATCATTCACCAAGTTGAACAGACCCTTTCCACATGTCTTGTAACTTGGCAAAAGACATCAATTACATGGACCATTTCTCAGGTTGCGGTTTATGATAATCATGTACATGTATCACATGACAACACAATACTGCACAGTAGATGGCAGAATTGGATTCTATCATTCATGCATATGTGTATCCTTAACAACGACGCATCGATGTCATTTTAAGCAGACCGTCTCTGACATTCCACCAATGTTATGACTGAGTCATGAGTTATTGTGCGGACACAGTGAGGACAGTGTTCGTTCATTCGTTTATTCTGATCTCCATTAGCCGGGATCCTGGGATCCACACAAAACACAGAGTGAAACAATGATTCACTGTAGACAGAAACATCAACACAGAGACGAGACGTTCATTGAAAAGTAATCCATTGTACGATAAGACAGCAACAACAACAACAAAATCTGTCAAACACTTAAAATGAAAAAGGAAAAGAAAAATACATCTGAAAAGACATCTGTTGATAAAAAAAAAAAAGACATGATGTGAAATTAAACCTATTGGGTGAAATGTAAGAGTCAAGATGTCTTAAAGTTATATTCTAAATATCAGAATCTATCTTATGGAGCATTGTATACTGTACAAAGTACCCTCACCATCACCACACAGTTCTGTTCATTTTAGTCACAACGAAAACAAATGTTTCCTTCCTATTGACCACAACAACCAGCCAACACCCATCTAAATTTGATCCAGTATAGAGCAGAACTACCACACTGGTTGAAGCTGAATACTTTTGCATGGTGGCAGCTATGATAGTCCAGCAACACACATTGCATTGCTCATATACAACTCTAAATAATTGTATCAACGTGTGGTTACATACAGTCGTGATTCTAGAATTATTTTGTAACCGCTTAGCTGAGCAGTTTTTGTTTGTACACAGGATGCCCTGTCATCCCCACAGGCTTCTTCCAGAAGAAAACAACAACCTATAGCTTTCTGGTTCATGCTGAGAGCGGTGCAGTATGGTGGCTATGGACTATTTCAGATTGTTTTTCTGTTCACTAGCATTTGTTGAGAGGAACCCGCAGTAAATAGGATGTGAACAAATGTAGCGCCTAGGCTTGCCCGTGTTGCCCGTGTCCGTCTGTGGTATGCTCCTATTTATCACTCTGTCTCTAAAAGCCTGCTTCACCTTCCCCCACATATGTGCAGGAAACCAGATAGAGAAGTTGCAGTCTCAAACTAGACCAACCTCAGACCAGTAACTGTCAAAGTCTGCATTCTATGGTGATAGTGTGAAGAAGTGTGTTGTTGTTGAGCAGAAATGCACACTCACGTTCCCAGCATGCACAGAAAATCGTAACAACACACTTCGAACTACCGTGGTCTCTCTGTAACACACATCTCTCGTGACAAAAGACTAAAAGTAATGTGTGTGTGTGTGTGTGTGTGTGCGTGCGTGCGTGTCTGTGAGAGAGACAGTAGAAGACTCAGTAGAAATGTAATGACCATCTCCTATAAAAGGAAGGAAGGTGGCAATAGAGCAAGACTTAACGGTGTCAGATGGACAGATCCAAGTTTTAAAATGGAAAACACATGACCTAAGAAGTCCTAAGAGTGGCGCCTGGACAGGAGAGGTGCCATAGAGTAAATGTATTATGCAGTAGTCTCCCTCTGTGTATATGAACTGCAGACATGTGTATTATTGATAACCGTCTCATACAATGTATCAACTATTGTCTTTCTAATCCACACAGAATAATGCAGGCTCAGGGTTATAAAAGAAACAACCAAAAAAAACGATTAAACTCAACGGTTAAATCTCAAACAGAGCTGTATCCATGGTAACACAACAGAGTCTAGGAAGAATAGGAAGAAAGGGTGAGATTCACTGTCTCTTGTTCAGATTAGAACCATCAGTCGGAGAAGGAGATCTTTGAATAGCTTCTTTATTGTGTTTTGGAGACTTGTGGGTCTAGTACCCTCAGAGGAAAGAGAGTTCTGCCCAAAGCATTGTTCTGTAAACACGCTATGATCCTTTTTCCTGTAAATAAAAACATGCACTCTCCAAATGCAATACCGACACACACACACACACACACACACACACACACACACACACACACACACACACACACACACACACACACACACACACACACACGCACACACTTACCACCACTCTTCCTCTCACATGTTCTGTTGTGTGATAGCTTCTTGACAGAGGTGCGTGCAGTAAGATAGTAATCTCACAATTGGCGTCATAGACTGTTCTGCTCTCTATTTTGGGCTCAAAACAAAACCAACGCTTTGTAGCCTGACCACAAATAAAAGATAAAAACTGCTAGCTTCCTGTGGGGCACGAATGTGGATCATTGTCAGTTAATGGCAATCCTGGTACATAGCAAGCCTGGCCTTCTGCACACTGAAAGAGACAGAGTCCAGAAAGGGAAAGAGGGACAAATGTACTAGAATAGCCAAAGAAATATGGCATAGGGCAGAGTAAGCACACCAATTACAGACCGCAGAGAGGGAAAGGACCTGTCTTTTCATACCAATCCACCACTTATCACTGTGGATGGTTTTTGTCCAGCATTCTATTGCAGAAATGTTATGCTGCGCTGGGACATTTCTAGATGGTGACTCTAAAGTGACCCTTCTACAGAATGTCCAGAAAGACCAGATTTGGGATTTCACCTAACCAGTTATAGTTAGGAAATGATTGTGTTGACAAATGCAAGGTAGTGGAAGTTTTTATTCCAATATATGATTCATACGGTACAGTGCTGCGGGACATTTGCATGCGTCATAATTCCTCATAATGAATGGATATTACCTGGTTCTTTTTAGTGTCATTTCTAGAACCTTAAACCAGTGGCGCTTTCGCTTGTTTTGTTTAACTAGTAGACCTCTCACTCTATTTCTGTCTTCCTCATTTCATGACAGGACGTGAGTGTGTGGCCAGAGGAAGTGCTCTTGCCTTACTGTGACAGTTCATCAGCCCAGGGTGTAAAGCCCTGTCACATAATAAAGGCAGTGAGTCATTAGAGACTGACATGGGCCCTTTAGCTCCTCGCAAAGACGCAGAGCCAAGAACCATGTCCCCAGCGGGGCACCTACTACCCCACCGAGTCTGACACCAACACAGGATCAATTACGTGTGATGCGTACCTGACAGGTATGTAACCGGAACCTTCTACGAAATGTAACGGTCCTCTTAAGTAATAACAACTGTGTGTAATAACACTAAGGTAATAATAAAATAAACTCCTAAACTTCTTTTCAATGTAATTAAATGAAAGTTGAACCTACAGTATGACTTTGCAAAATTGTCGATGTTGATGTTAAAGTGGATGTCCTGAGCGGCTGTGAGGTGATTCAAGACAAGTTAGCACTGTGAGTTGTTGACGGTGTAAATCTTGCATAATTCACAGCGTGGATTTTTCAATTAAGCAACTCATCGCCTACAGTCGCAACAAGTCTAGATACCAAATGTCAAAATATCAAAATATTTCTGTGATTATGCAAGACATTAAGCAGACTGCAGCAACCCTCGCCCGAGCTTCCTCATTCTGCTGCAAGTGTCCTGGGCTAGATAACACTTCAAACCGTTAATAGGAAGTTACAAAACCAGTGCAGGGGACAATACTGGGTGGGGAATTGGCAAAACAGTCACTGGCAAAACAGTCACTCATTCTTTTTTGGACATGACTTTACGACTGTCTGTCTTTCTGTCGGTCTGTCTTCAGAGCTTGTGATCATCGGGGAGCCGCGATGGGGAACGTGATAAAGGGTGGCGGTGCCGGCAACACAACCAATACAAACAGCCATGACGGTGTATTGAAGGGTAAGGATTACAGTACATTTTAGAAGATGCAGAACTATTGTAATAGTAAACAGTGAACATCAGACTTGGGACAAATACATTATGTGGGATACTTGATGATGTGATAAAATTATATGATAAAAACAACTTTGCCACATTATACAGTATCAAAGACCTTGATCAACATACAGTGCCAAAGTGATTAAGTGCACCATTCACTTTAATATGAGGTTTAACCTACTGTACATTGTTAAATGATGTCTCTGTGTGGATTTCCAGCCTAATTGTGTGACATTGTGGTTCCTCAGGGGCACACGATGACATGCTGGTCGTACTAAAAGACTACCCTTCTCCAGATATCAGTGAGCCAATCTTCAGGATGGGAGAGAAGCTGAGAATCATTTCTCAGTATGTCCAATTCTTTACAGTCCCCCGAGGGGCAATTTGTGTGCAGCATAAGGATACATTTAAAATCATACATGAAAACATATAAAAACATATATATACATCTCCAAATGGTGTGGGAGGAAAGGCAATATGCTCCAGTTAAAACGCTCT
Organism: Argentina silus; assembly: GCF_951799395.1. Taxonomy (NCBI): domain Eukaryota; kingdom Metazoa; phylum Chordata; class Actinopteri; order Argentiniformes; family Argentinidae; genus Argentina; species Argentina silus. Next base: position 4,553,821 of record NC_139665.1, read on the forward strand.
CTGTCTGTATTAGCAATCACAAACCTACAAGTGTTTTTGTTGTAACTGTATTTAGGTCACGCTGCAATTCCCCTTCGATTTTGTTTGTGATATTACAGGGAAGCTAGCTGGTGGAGAGTCCAGTCTGGCCAAACAGGAAGTGAAAATTACATCCCCAACAGCCATGTTGCCAAGGTTTACCACGGGTAAGCAGAGTCACTCATCAACAGTTCCCTCTGGACGACTCCGCTGCAAAGGACAGATTTGGCTATTTTCCCAAAATATCAGTGATTATTTGAGCTATTGGTCCTAGATGGCCATGTTGTAATTCAGTTCCCTCACATTCTAAGTTGGCTGTGTGGTTATTCAGTTCTATCTCATTCTAAGTTGGCTGTGTGGTAACTCAGTTCTATCTCATTCTAAGTTGGCTGTGTGGTTATTCAGTTCCCTCACATTCTAAGTTGGCTGTGTGACTAACTCAGTTCTATCTCATTCTAAGATGGCTGTATGAGGGCGTGGTGAGGCAGCAGGCGGAGGCCCTCCTACTTCTCCCTGACAACAAAGTGGGCTCGTTCATGGTCAGGGAGAGCATCAGGGAAAGAGGTGAGTCCAAACTAACAGATTTTATGCCACACAGTATGTCAGTGTTTTCCCCTGTAGGGGCACAGCTGGTTCAACTCATAGCCGAATCAGGGGTGTTAGTGCTAGGATACAAATAGAACAAATACTCAGGACCATGGTTGGGAAACACTGTGATATCATCTCTACTTTGGTACGGTTAATTATACACTCTTAGGTGTGGTTATTAGGTATTCTTTATGGTGCCTTTGAGGTTCATTTATAAAAGCTTTTCATCAAAGAGTTGCTATTTGCAACCTTTTTGCCTTTCTCATTCCATTCACATTAACATGAGCACAGATGTAATACGGTCAGAGTCAAACATGAACCAACATCACAGGTTGCAACATAAAGAACCCAAATTCACAATTACCCATAATTCCCTAGCCAACTTGCCACAGTACATTGCTCCCTCCTTTTGCTATGGAATTGTGAATTTCTGGCATGAAGTGTGCAAGTCTGTCAGTTCGCCCTCGTCTTAAAATTGAAATTGTTGCGTAAGGTCATTCAACCTTTAGTACGACAAGCATGTCATCATGTGACCCTGAGGAACCGCAATGTCACACAATTGTTGTGGTCTTCCAATGTGAACTGCCTGCACTCCTCCTGAAGCTGGGCTAGTACTACTCAGACAAAATAAAATATCTATACAATAGAACCATCTTAAAACTATATATATATATATTTATATATATTTATATATTCATATTCATATTCATATTCATACTTTACTTCATATATATATATATATACATATAACCATCTAAGGTTATTTAGACTATAAAATAGAACTATTTAAGTTTCTTTAGGTATGCAAATGATATGCCATGGCTTTAGAAGCATTTAAAGAACCCCCTATGGTTATTTCATAAGACCCATTTAAAATGGTTTGAAATGGTTTAAAATGGTTTAAAATGGTTCTACAGTATACAGAACCTTTAGAGGGTGCCTTGTAATGTATCAAAGCATAGCACTTTTTTGGTTCCATATAGAACCATTCGTTCTAAGAATGTCCTGAGTACTTTTCTAATGCTCATGCAGTCACACTCTGTTCCATAGACTGTTCTCGTGAGAAAATGTTCTCTCTAGATGATATTTTCAACCTGTGATGAAATCCAAAAAATAGGAAACTGAACTGCTAGAGAAAGAAGTTCACTACTTCCCTCTTCATAGCAGTGCACATGAAATAAAACACACAGCTCTACCGTTAGTTTGTGAGGCACTACTATCCTGTGATTCACTATGAGCGCCATCCTCCTCTTCATTGCAGATTTTGTCCAATAATGTACATGATATATACTGTGCATTAATCTATGGGCATAAAGTAGAGCTATTCAATTACTAGGTACTACTTGTCCACTCATCTGGTGTCCACTCACCTTGTGTCCCAGGTGAACTGCTGTCCTTCCTGATTAATAGAAACCAGACCTGTTTGTTTGGCCCTCTATTTGAATTTGAATATCTCATTGAATGCCTTTTTTCTGCTTTATTCTATATTCTGCAGGTGTCTACTCTCTCTCTGTGAAGCATAGATCCATCAAGCACTATCGCATCTTCCGACTGGACAACAGTTGGTACTACATTTCCCCTCGCCTTACTTTCCAGTGCCTGGAGGATATGATCAACCACTACTCTGGTAAGTACTGGAAACACAACAACATTGAAAAAAACAAACCCCCGGTGTGTTTAATATAGTGCTGCTCTGTTATCTTATCAGCAGATTCTTCTGGTGAGATGTGAGAAGTGAGATGTAGAAGTGAGATGTACACTCACCGAACACTTTCTTAGGAACGCTATACTAATACTGGGTAGGGCCTCCCTTTGCTCTTTATTAGGAACACTATACTAATACTGGGTAGGACCTCCCTTTGCTCTTTATTAGGAACACTATACTAATACTGGGTAGGGCCTCCCTTTGCTCTTTATTAGGAACACTATACTAATACTGGGTAGGGCCTCCCTTTGCTCTTTATTAGGAACACTATACTAATACTGGGTAGGGCCTCCCTTTGCTCTTTATTAGGAACACTATACTAATACTGGGTAGGACCTCCCTTTGCTCTTTATTAGGAACACTATACTAATACTGGGTAGGACCTCCCTTTGCTCTTTATTAGGAACACTATACTAATACTGGGTAGGACCTCCCTTTGCTCTCAAAACAGGTCAGCAACAATACTCAAATAGGCTGTGGCATTCAAGCGATGATTTGGTTGGTATTAACGGGCCCAAAGCGTGCCAAGAAAACATTCCCCACACTATTCCACCACCTCCACCATGAGAAGGTGTACAGGTGTTCCTCCACCATGAGAAGGTGTACAGGTGTTCCTCCACCATGAGAAGGTGTACAGGTGTTCCTCCACCATGAGAAGGTGTACAGGTGTTCCTAATAAAGTGTTCAGTGAGTGTATGTGTAAAGATGGCTGATGGCACAAAGTGGTTTGCTTTGTGTTGTGAGGAGTCTATCCTGTGGGTCTACGCAAATGTACAGATGTGTGTATATACAAATACGTGATGTGTGGCTCTTCCCTTACACAGCACATCTTTGATCTCTCAGACTCTGCAGATGGTCTGTGCTGTGCAATCACCTCCCCCTGCCTGTCTGGAAACAGCAACACGTTGGACACCCTCCCTCAGGCCCCCCCTGTAGTGATGCGACGCAACTTTGATTGGAAGAAAGTAGACAGGTACAGTGGCTACTGACCCACAGGGCTTTACTGCATTGCATATATATATTGCCACTGAATCAGCCATGAATCAGAAAGTAGTTGTCAGTTGTTCATCTGTAACGTCAGTGTTCCATGGTCGATGACACAGCTCCTGCCCTCAGATCATTAGCTGGCTAGTATATTTGCACATACAGGAAATTGACTTGGTGAGGTTGGTGCATGGGACATAGAAAAAACAAAAAAACAATATATAAGCAAATATGAACAAAAAATTTACAAAATAGCAAAATATTAACAAAATAGCAATAACACATTTACAAAATAGAACAATAAAACAATATCCCACTCTATCTTCATCCACCAATCACAGGGCAGAGCTCATGACCTCTGAGAATCCTCGTTGCCCAGACAACAGGGATGCCATGGTGAGCTATGGAGTGAGGAACAGCATCGCCTCTTATCTGTCTCTGGCTGGAACAAAGGACACCGGACAGGAGAAGAAGAAGAACCGCAAGAAGAAGAGCAAGTCTGTCTACATGTACTCTGAGAGCAACCCGGATAATATGGATTATGAGGATGACTTCTAGATAGCCTGGTAATCCCAGACCTTCTGGTGATGTCGCCTACTCCTACTGTGTCGTCCCAAACACAGCCAGAAAGGTTGATTAACGCATACACAGATCTGGAGCCAGGCTAGGACTCAGCCCCAGCCATGCCCAAATCAGCACTTTGAGCCATTGAACAGGAAACTGGCATGAAGAATGTAGCTGTGCCTATTCCTTTACCTACGACACACATGGGTCCTTCCTTCCTGAGCACTGAGGACTGAGCTGATATTAGGGATTGAAAGACTCAGAGAGACAAATAACCTTTGTAGTGTGTGTCTACAGCACCAGCTGAGTGTTCCGACAGACAGTGAAAACATTTTGGCATTATGACAGTCAATGAAAGACTTGATCGCTACGGTGTGTGTGTGTGTGTGTGTTTGTTTGTGTGTGTGTGTGTGTGTGTGTGTGTGTGTGTGTGTGTGTGTGTGTGTGTGTGTGTGTGCGTGTGCGTGTGCATGCATGCGTGTTTGTGTATATCTTTAGGCAGATGTGTGTTAGTACAGTACAATCTGTTACAAACTATTAAAATCTAAGAAGCTTAAATACATGCAAATTAAATTAAGTTGTGTACATTGTTGTTTATATGAAGGAAAAATAAAGTATTACATCAATTGTAGATAGTATCTCTCTTGGTGCACAAGACTTGCATACAGATGCAGAGCTACTTTCTTGAGGGGATATTGTAAGTTGTTTATCAGCAAAACTGCAGCCAGAAGATCATATTAGCATCACTTGCATCACTGGTTATGGAAAATATGCCATATCACATACATAATCTCCACAGCCACTTCTGCTTTCTGCTTTTGGCCACGTTGAACGTCACTTTGTTTCATTTCTGTATAACCTTTCCATCGATGCCTAATGGAATAACTGAAATTGCATCATAACAGCCACGTCAAACACTGCAGAATCCTATTGTGCCGTTGACCGTAACCCAGGGTTTGAGGTCTGAACCGAGTAGAGTTGGAATAACACAGCATTCCTAAATCCAAACAAACATCCGGACAAGCAACAGGCTGAAATGGCCTTGGTTTAGGCTCAGTGCATTGTGTCATGCTGTTGTCGTTACATCTGTCCCGACAATCCTCTTCATGGACACCATATGCTGATTGGAGAAGTTCCTCTTAAGTATCTTTTGTCTGATGCAACATTAACTAACTATAGCCCTTAGTATAGCCCTATTCCTAACTCTTGAAATGCAAACCCAAACCTTACCCTACCTTCACCTTTGTCAATTTATTGCATCTCAAAAAAAGTGGCCGTTGATAGTTTGATAGTTTAACCATACAGGGGCCTATGCAAATATAGTGCGGGGGTGATTATCATGTGCACACAATCACCAGTGAAAGGAACTGTATATTTGTACACATGGAACATGGCTTAATGGTCAGATTAAGTCCTTAGACCAGTGCCCGTCTCTACAGAGTCTGTCTGGTCTGGTATGTGTGGCTCATCTGAGTCATACTGAGGACAGGGCAGTATGATGAGAACTGTGTCTGAGAATGCAAGCAGAACAGGGACAGAAAAGCTTGTACTCACACTTCTGTTGCCGTTTTATTTTACGGTACAGAAACTTCTAGGTATTTACGTAGTATTTCTGTGTTAACTGTACGGTTAATGATTTAATGTTAATCAATTTCTTATCTCATTAGACCACATAGACCACATAGTTTAAGGCCAACAAAATAAGCTTGTTCTCATGGGAGTAGGAAGGTGTGCCCCTCTCCGTCCCATCCAGGGGAGCAATCCTGCAGAGACAATCTGAAGCCAGCTATACAATGTGGCAATGGGGAGAACTGCCAAAAAGCATGTTTCCCCATTGAAACCCATGTTAAACATTGTATTCCATCTGGGCAAATAAGACTGTTTTGGACTGTGAATTTGATGTTTATTGTTTCCAACTACTATATGTACTGTAGTCTTCTCCCTGGGACCAATTTCATTGTTTACGTCAGATATTATGTCAGAAGTACAATAGTTTTATGTTTTTATTTATTTTCACGTCACAAGCAGACACGCACGTTCAAGGCACACGCGTCAGTGAAAACAACAACCACCACCAGGCACCGGTTTGCACAAGGTTGTTACCATGTGTGTTGAAATCTATGAAGTAGCTACCAGACCCATTTTTTACCACGTACTGTTGAAACCGTTCAGTAAAATAAGGTCATACCCACAGTTCCCTGAGTAGAGGATCTACTGTATGCAAATCAGATTTAGTTACATTTTTACACAAGGGAAATGTGCCTGTGCATCCCCCCCCAAAGGACTTTCAACAGTACAAAGGTTATGTGGAACCTTTTGACCATTCATCAACTCCCCTTCCCGGAACAAATTTACCCATAAAAGTCAGCAATGAGCAAAGGTACAAGTTTACTTTGAACCTGGCTTGCTACACACACTGAGCCAAGGGTGCAACAAAGTCAGCAACAAGGCCCATATAATTTCATTGGATTTCTCAAGCACCTCACAGTGTGTCTGACTACTTCAGACAAACTCAGCACTTTCTTGTGAGTGAATTCCATTAAAATGTCAAACCAAACAAAAGCAGCTGATTGTGTGTGTGTGTGTGTGTGTGTGTGTGTGTGTGTGTGTGTGTGTGTGTGTGTGTGCGTGCGTGTGTGTGTGTGTGTGTGTATTGCTATGTTCGGTGTCATGTGTCATGTGCACTAGCCTGCACATCTGGTATCCCTGTACCCTACAGCTGCACCATGCAGAGCCTGCTGTACAGTCAGCAAGTCATTAGCACAGCGCCTTCATAAGCACATACTGACACGGTGGGTGTGTAGACACAATAGCTCCCGCAATAGTCAGACTTTTGGTTCGTTTTTTTGTGTTAGTCAGTCCCACTGAAAGAACATTACCAGCCTTGTGCTCTTTAGATATCAGCTTATTTCAGGATCAAGACACTGAGGGATGACTCTTCTAAGGGAGACTTGGCTTTATCAGTCATGTTTACCAAAGCCAACCATGAATATTCACATGAATGTCCTCTGGTGTGGAATGAGGAGACAATTACCTTACAGGTCTACCATTATAACTGGTACCATTATAAATGCTGTGCCTTATACTAAATAGTCATGTCCAAAGCACTGTGGGTAACCATCACAACACACACTTCCCTTTTAGGAGCAAAACAAGCCAACCCTTTCTGTACCTCACAGATCTCACATATTCACATCCAAGCATCCGACAATAATACTGTAGGAAATATTTAATATTAATATTTAAATATAAATATTTTAGGAAGTATTTTCCCGAAAAATGTGGAAGTGTTGAGCGCAGAGAATACGTATATGCTCTGCCAACGATCACACAGCCGCACGGATGCATGATTGAGACAACAGAACGCGGTGGTGAAGAGAACGAAAGAGAGGCCATTCAACAGTAACAAACTAGACACCCTCACAACACTCGTGTGTTTTCCCACCAGCGAACCCAGGGTCAATGCACTTTCAGATGGGACTAAAAAGGGGTTGAGATAAGACGCTCTTGCAGTTCAGATCCATTTTCTTTCTGAGGTTTGTTTGATGTTCCAGTGGATCCAGCAGTGTGTGGTGGCCTAGGCCGCGAGTGAGAATGAAAACATTAAGAATGCTGGCATATCAAAGTCTCTCTCTCCCTCTCTCTCTCTCTCTCTCTCTCTCTCTCTCTCTCTCTTTCTCTCCCTCTCCCTCCCTCCCTCTCTCTCCCCCCCCTCTCTCTCTCTCTCCCTCCCTCTCCCTCCCTCTCTCTCCCTCTCTCTCCCTCTCTCTCTCCTGGAAGTGAGGCTCTCCCTCGTGTGAGTAAAGGCTGCTCTATGTAATCAGGTTTCTGTTAATCCACCCACATCCTTCGCGCAGAGCTCAGGAGCAGACGCAGCTGTCCAAACCTCTGACTGCATCAGCTCTGGATGCTCGCTTGTGTGCCTTGAAAAAAAAAAGAAGCTCCAGATGAATGTTTGCTTTCCTTAATCAAGAGGGCTGCTCTGTGTTTCCCTCTCTTAATTCCAACAGGACTAATTACAACAGTATTACTCCAAGTTTCATTTCCACACTGTGCATGTGGGTACTGTGGTGTCTGGAGGGTTTATTGTAGCAGAAGTGGTTCAGAGGACTATGCTGTGATGCGTAGCATTGGTTGTGACCAGAAGACTTGTGTGTTAACCCTTTAGTCAAATGTTTAGGTTTTAGCTCAACAGGCGAACACAGCCTTGTTGTGAACTCTGGTTCATCCATGGTTGTTTACATATTAAGAACTGTTAAGGTGTGTCAAGTCACAGCTTCTCATGTAGCCGCTCTCTATAACTAATTATTCACGCCTCATACTTTCCACTCTAATTTTAACACCAACCACTTCCTCACTGTCAAACGGTCTAATCTCGCTCTGTCCTCTAGTCACTGAGATGGGCAACAATAATAATATACATAGTTAAAAATGTACTCCCAAAAACACTCTTCAACAACGTTTCAGTCTGTGACCTTTATTAGCAGTGGAGCATTAATTGAATTCGACATACTAAGACTTTAGGTAATCACTCACACCAACGTAGCTCTGTGAATAGGTAGGAGATTTCCACAAGGGCCATTTAGGCTGACTGGATCGACAACACCAACAAACAAATACCGCAGGACAAAATCTACCTTCATTGTAGGTGGCTAATGACTGCTGGCTGACCTACAGTACTGGGCGTAGCAACTTAAAAGAAAAGATTGTTCCGGAAGAGTGAGCGTGTTTTTGGAACATGAAACTGCTAGGTGAGTTCTATCAGGCTATGGTGATTCTAAATAAGATCAAGTGTATAGCCCCAAGTGTATAGCCCCAAGTGTATAGCCCCAAGTGTATAGCCTCAAGTGTATAGCCTCAAGTGTATAGCCCCAAGTGTATAGCCTCAAGTGTATAGCCCCAAGTGTATAGCCCCAAGTGTATAGCCTCAAGTGTATAGCCTCAAGTGTATAGCCCCAAGTGTATAGCCTCAAGTGTATAGCCCCAAGTGTATAGCCCCAAGTGTATAGCCTCAAGTGTATAGCCTCAAGTGTATAGCCCCAAGTGTATAGCCCCAAGTGTATAGCCTCAAGTGTATAGCCTCAAGTGTATAGCCCCAAGTGTATAGCCTCAAGTGTATAGCCCCTTGCAAACTAGCCTCCCAGAGTTGTGATGCAACACCCACTGAGACACTGGAGTCTTGGGACTGGTTGGCACATCCCTTCATGACTGCATTCGGCACTGAGATGGGGGTGCATGAAAAAGTAAGAACAACATGACAATTTCCACACAAAAAAAAAGAATCCTCAGTTATAGTAAAAGGAAGGTTTGGTGTTAGCGTTAGCTTCCTCTGCGCCACATGACAAGATGTGCTTGAAAGTCAAACAGAAAGCTTCGGCCAAAGCATACAGCCACGGCCAAGTCTGTCTAGAGAGACGGACAGAGCCAGAGGAAAACAAACAAAAAACTGGAAGGCTTCAGAAGAGTTCAGAACTCCTAAACCCCGCCAGAGTTCTAATCCAACTCCCCAGGGTGCCTCTTTTCATTCTATCAACCCCAAGAAGAGGAAGTTGGACATATTTCAGAGAAGCAGTTTGAATTGAGACAGCAGCATATATGCACTATCTATTTTAAAAGTGTTGGTTTTGTGTGTCTACCAGTTACATTCTATTCTCTGACATGCTAGCTAATTGTGCAGATATTATAACTCATTGGACATCAATGCAAGGCAGCAGTGACTACAGTTGACTACAAAACAATAACAGTGATATCTAACGTCTGAAACGGCTCAGTTGACACGTTCGCATCATACCACATAGACGGGGTAATTTTATCGTAGGCATGCATATAAATTCATTCCATGCATGCCTGCGATAAAATTACCCCGTCTATGTGGTATGATCTAAATGTTGCAGCATTTTCACGGCACCAAAATTGCTTGCAGGTTCCGCTCACTTTTTGTGAGACAATTAACTATCAAGATCTACAAAACACCACTTAAAATAAACACTTTTGAGACAAACATGAGTCATTGTTTTAATTGGGCCATTCTGAGAAAGAGATTTTTTTTCCATGACAAAAAATGTAGGTTTTAGCCACTTATAGTTTACAATGCACATTCACATAAGAGAAACTACTTATATTACAAAAAGAGAGACAGTAAATATCAAAAAGAAACCATTTTCACTTTGGATTGAGTTTCAACGCGGAGGAAAGATATATACTTTATTCTGAGAACACCGGAGATGGGTTGAGGACGTTTTTGGTTCAGATAAAATAGAATGACCTAGATGTGTGCCATCATTCAAAGCCAACATAGTTATGACCTGTATCATCCCAGACAGCAAGCTGACTACAATACATGTAACGGTAGCATGCAGATTGGAGACTTGGAGACACGTTTACTTTCCATAAAGGTTCTGTAAAAACTAAACAGCTGTTATCCAGATGGTTCCCAATAAAGATGGAGACAGATTAACATAAGCAGAATGTGTTAGTACACCACCTTATTAGCTGTTTAGCTTATATGACTTTGTGGAATGTATATAAACAGAACACTTTGGTGACATAAACAAATGTGCACCTTTAAATCCACACATTCTTGCCTGTTTATCATATAACAAAGTTTATAGCCAACTAAGCGTGTAAACTCAGGCTGTGAGATATCCTAGATCAGATATAAGCTGAGTATACTTGTTGAACCAAGCGGGTGTGTGTGTGCCTTACTTGGTGTAGTACATAGCATTCCTTCTATAGCCTACAGCCCATAGCCTATTTATCTAAGAAATGACAGGAAAATGACAGCTATCAAATTATGGGCATCAGGAATGAGTTTAGACTTTTGCCTTATGGTGAAAAATGGCGAATCGTAGACCAACGTTGACCTCAGATCAGTTCTTGTCTAGAGTGCAAATAATTGGGCTTTAACAGAATGTAGAGTTGATCCATTGAAAGTCCTCCTCAGTCTTCTGGGCCACAGGTGATGAATGTGAAAGCTTAGGGGCCGGGGTTAGCAGTGTCTGTGTCGCCAGGGACACATAATGCACTTTTACTGACTGAGATCTTCTTCATTTATGAGAACCAGGTGGGAAGTTGGCTGAGTAGAGAAGTGTTTGTCCCCCTTTTATCTGTTGGATCCAACCATGCTCTGTCCATCAGGACTCCCTCTGTCTTCAACCAACAGGCACAGTGTCCTCTAGCAGTGAGTTATGTGTCTGTTTACATGACCACATTGAGCACTGTCAGCAGAAAGGAGGGGAGACACAGGACAGGTCAGAGGAATTTTTTAAAATATTTTTTTATCTTTAATTATCAGTCTGAGGTCCCCAGCCAAGATCTGAACTTCTCTATGATGACAACATGTACGGTATTTACGACCAGGCCCCATTCAGTCATGACCAGTTTCCAGTCAGAATATGAATGTTGCCCGAGATTAATATGATAATTTTAGATGCCACAACAAAAGCAGAACTAAGAGTCGAACGTTCTGCAACACTAACAGCAGCACTGGTCCACAATTAGGCCTTTTTGGTCACAATTTGTGCTTCCCTGTTGTGATATTTCCAGTAACGTGAGTGGGCTAGTCTGTGACGCTGGTCTCTGGTTGCTCCATTTTAGGAACAATGAAAACAGACAGCTTTGAAGAGTGGAAACTTTTGCTGCGTCACTAATATCAGTGGTCCACCATTTTGGTCACACGTTTCCTGTTGTAGTTTCGTCAGTGACATGCGTGGGCTACTGACTTGTAGATTGCAGTCTATTGGCAGAGAGATCAGAGCTAATAGCACTAGAACATTCCAACATGGCCAAGGTGGGCAATGAGCCAACAAAACACTTTACCAAGCCCGCACCGCCTACCCAATAGAACACTATAGGCCTCCCTACCCCCACCACCATCGCTCACATCTATGTCAACTCAACCAACACCACCACTAGTTCTCGGAGGTGGTAATCTCATAACTCTTCACAACTTCACTTCACAAAACATACAGTATACTGTACCTGTTGCATTTTGTATGTCATGTCCGCCTGTTACTGCCTATGGTTATAAGCAGAAATGCAGCATGCCTTTCGGTTATGACAGGGATGTCTACCTAGTTTAACATCAACTTGACTTGTGGAATGTGAATTTTCACTTGGTTTACGTCTAACTAGATGACAGGGAGAGAGGGAAGGTCCTGTAGATAATTAAGACGCTTCCATCAGGAACCAAATACAATATGAAAATTTCCCATGGCCATGTTCAGTGCCCCAGACACAGACTGCTATGTTTGGTAGCAGCCTGCTGCAGAGTCATTGGCTTTGGTGAGCAGCCATGAACAAGCCCCAGGAGAGTGAGAGATTGATTCTTGACCAGCCCAGTACTAAGGCATCATTTTACCATACTTTTTACTACAATTTAGGGAGAGCCGCTTGAGCAGAGCTCCATGTTTTCATGTGAGTTCTCTACAACCTGTGCCTTAAAAGCCCTGATGTCTTAGGAGAGGTAATAGCAGAACACTGTCATTCAGGGAGGCTACAATACTAACCGCACCTCCCTCTGAATGGTAATGGTAGAAATATAAGGGGCAGGGGAGGAGAAAAACAAAATCATCTGTCACCGCTTCTGTGAAAAGATAATCCAGGATCAGTACACTCAAGAAGGGTGTTTCCATCTCAGAGTTACCATTTCTTTGGGATCAAATTCTATCCTCACATAACTCTACATCATGGAAAGGAAGCATACAAAGCTGATTTATCCACTCAAGAGTTGCAGGTGCCAGCATGAAATAATCCTTTGCTAAAATGAATATTCAAGGGCATAAAGCTCTTTACTTTAATGTGCAATGGCATTTTAACGACATCTTCTTTTCTCTCCAACAACAAAGGCCAAAAAGTAAAGTGGTTTTTATTTTGGAAGCAACATCACTCCCGTCCTCTACCAGTTTACTGGGCTAAAAGAAATGATTATATAAGATGTTCAAGAGGCCACTGTGCACTTCAGAGAACTCCCCTCAACATCACTCCTGTAATAAGTGACAGTAAGTGACAGTTGGGTAATTTCAAAACTTCTTTCTCTGTCCAACATTTCGCATTGCACATTTTACAGTTCACTCCTTCTGCGTCAAGAGACTTAGCTATAACCATACACAGCCATGGAAAGCTCTTCAGCAACTTCTGATTGGTAATGTGTTTCAGATGATTGTAGACTGTGGATGGAGTAAATGATCATTTTCCACTACAGCTTTATTGCATTACTGCACCAGAGACTGATAAGGGCTGTGGCCCGCTATTTATGACCTGATTGAACCTCAAAATATCTTGGAGCCATGCAAAATTTCTCCGCTCCTCAGACAATATAGCCTTTCCTCTGATTCCTTATCAGGCACGACTTTGGCAGGGTGGATGAGATATGTAGAGTGATGGCTTCCATGTATCGAAAGAATGCTATTCTGTCTATTCCTCTTGATAGATTCTTGAATCTTGAATCCATCATAGGAGCAAGATAAACAGAGACAAACAATTATGCTACTTATTCACTCAAGTGCAGCTACATATACAGACGCTGTCTACAGCTGGAGCCACTTGAGACCCCTATTAGTGGACCTGCTGCAGATGTACAAGTGAATTTCACCACTTATTTCCTTTTCCTTCCCCCCCCCCTAACTTTTTGTTGTAATTTTGGGACTTTGTGATAGTCATGACATGTAAGGGGAGACATAGCATGAGGAGAAACAGCATAGAAAGTGGTGGACCAGGGGGTTTGAAGCCCTGCGTCTAAGAGCAGTGTGTGGTATAGAGTACAGACCAGACTGTGGCACGTTCATTTCACTTACGCTTGCTAATCAGTAACGAAAAGGGGCGTTGGTGTGCTAGAATGAGCCCTGCAAGTGATGAAATGTCTCAGGAATGCTCAGGAGCAGCACCCAGTCAGGCCACCAACCAGTTAGAATAATACAAATACACCTTGGTCTTACTGTATATAAGTGTGTATAATTACACAACTCAATGCTTTGATGAACTGTCAAGGGCCTTGAGTCACGGCTGTGTCATATCCTTCCCATAATTCCCCAGAGGATGATGGAATGGAGTAACTAATGTAGCTCAACAGAGGCTTGTCTATCCCCCAATATTTTGTTGATTGGGAACTGTTTAAATCGGTCCAACACTTTTTAAAATGTATTATCTATATCCACTGTTTCTCTGAATCAATTATAGAGTATGCGCTACCCTGCAGAGGAGTGCAGTAGTTAATGGAAAAACAAATTTCTTAGATCTTGGAAACTTCTTCAACCATAGAAGTTTCCGAAGCTCGGTTCAGCTTGGAAAATGTACATCTTATCAGTCCTCTCTCTGTTCTCTCCAAATGATTTACATAATGAAAGAGCCACGTCAGATATGCCTGGAATCTGACCGATCAGTAATGAGTCTTTTCCTGAAACTCAGAAAGGGAAACATTCTGTAACCACTCAATTCCTCTCCTATGCCTTACCCTCAGAAATGATTACATCATTATCACATGGAGGGACATTTGATAACCAGGCCTGTGATAACCATTGCAGCAGAACAAATGTTATTTTAATATGAGCTTTTATGTAAATATAATATAATAGAATGGTGCAGTATTCATAATAGGAGATGTTATATGGGATATTACCTTTCAGAATAAACACACTGAGATTGGTAGCAAGATGGTTATACAGAGGGTCCAGCCAATGTGAATCAATGATACTAGAAGGCAAGACTCTGTATATGATTTGCATTATCCTGATGGATTTTTGCCATGATTTACATGGCCTTAACGTTCTCTAGCTTATATTGCAGTGACACCTAGTGGGAATATAGCTCGTAATGAAAAGCACGAGAATGATCCCAACACACTTTGTTTGAGAGGAGTCAGAGGGTTCTCAGGGGATCATTACAGACAACTAGGGACATATTGATCATAATACTACATAGTATATAATAATCTATATTACATTAGACCAACTGAATATACAGAACTGTTGAAAATAAGCTTTCACAGTGACAGCCCCAATTAAGATTGTGTCAAAGTAATTCTGAATAGCTTGACATTGATACAATAATAGAGGGAAATTGCAAAAGCCCACCTGTCCATAGAGGCCTGGTATCCTCATTTATCTTCAGTCAAATTAATGGACCTTTTGAGTGGTTTGAAAAGCTGGTCTATATTCTCCTGAGAAGGCAATTTATACAGGTTTGAGATACAGCAGCAGTCCTATCTCTGCTGATATTCTCTGCATCATCCCCCTCTAGGGAGAAGAACAGAAGCATGGAGGACACTGACTAAGTTTGTCAGAAAATTCTCTTTAAATTGTCCAATAACTTTGACATTTAATTCCGGAGTAATTGTTTAGTGAATGAGTAAAAATCTATGAAAATGAAAATGATTATAAATCATACGGATCACATGGATTTGAAGGGTATGAGACAGCAATATTGAAATCAAACATATTGACATAGATGCATGTGTGCCCTTTCTGGACTGATGAGAACATCCTTGCATCTGCAACAAAACATGACATTTAAGGTGTTATCAAAAAATAGGGCTATCCGGGAATGCCATGTGTTTTTTGACAGCAGGATATGGCAATGAAATGTAAAATCCTCTTCAGCATTTCAAAGGCGATTGAAAGGTCTCCGGAACGTTCAAGCGGTTTTCCGAATTTTAATAGGGGACGGACCACTAGTGCAACACCGTTTACACTCCGTCAAGAGAGCTAAGCTTTTCAGTGAACTGTGTATTATTTCCCTAAATTGTTTAACATTTTATGGCATTGTCACAGGTCCTGTAGTACTAATTTAATCAATGGAAGACATGGATCATAAAGAGGCACCCTCTGTTATCGATCGGTATTACACTCGATGGTATAAAACAGGTAAATGTAGCTACCGGGTATAAATCATGTAGTGTGAGCTAGCTGTTACATGTGTGTTTTTGTTTTGCGCGTGGTTTTTCTAACTATGATCGGGGGTTGCCTGTTACATCCTCTTGCTGGAACTAACTTTTTGACGGAGTGGGCTGCATTTGGCCCCAGATTATGAATAAATATATACTACCTGAGCTCACATGGGCTTTGCTGCATGGGTTAGGCGCTGAAGCTAGAGACCGGGTTATGGGCTCGGGCTGGAGCTACAGTAGAGGTAGACGAGGTGTACGGATGCAGGCTTTTGGTATCAGATCCACAAAAGCCTGCAGCAATCGACTTCGGGGAGGGTTGGGGATGAATTCCCGCGTTGGGTTCGGGTTTTTATTTTGTAAATCAATGGTCTTTCTATGATATGATTGTTATCTTGTTCTCTTCTGTACCAAGATATCAAGGGCAAGCTTTGCGAAGACCACTGCGTCTTGCAGCACTCTAACAGGTAGGAACACCTAAACTAATGTCCCTCGACTGAGATGAGTGGATGCAAATATGAGGCTGAACATCACATTATGACAATTTACAACTCATTACTGACAATACTTGCCTTCACCCAATGACAGACATTGAAGCGTAAAATCATTATTGTTGGCTAGACTGTAGCTTCCATCAGCAGAGGCAGACAGGAGATTAAGTTTCCAATAGGCACGGCTCCATCACCATTCTGAATACAGCAGTTTACAGAGATAAGCCTATTGCATTAAGTGCCTCATGAACATGCTGTATACTTCCTACACAGCCAATCCAGTGGCGTTTTACTTCAGTACATTTGTATTTGACTTCAGTGGAACCTGAAACATTAGACGTTCTGATTTGTGTATGTCTTCTCTACAGAATATGTGTCATCACCCTGGCAGAAAGTCATCCTATCCTTCAAGATGGGCGGACCATCAAGAGCGTCAACTACCAGATCAGCGCTGGCTGCAGTCGCCTACAGAACAAAGTGTCGGGGAAGTCCAAGCGAGTATGTACATAAGCTCCAGCAGATATTTCATGGCGTGATATTTCATGGCGTGATATTTCATGGCGTGTCTGAGCTGCAGTCATCTAGAAGTCAATGAGAGACCCGTCTCAAACAAGTCATCACTTTGCTTTGCGTTCTCAATAGGAATGTCACTCTTACAATCACATCAATCAGACTACTTAAACAAAACATACGGCTAAAACTGAAGTTATTTTTGTCAGTGTACTGTACTCTTGTGGAGAGAGTGTGGTCATCGGGTTTTCCTGAATTGTGAATATCAAACTAAGACTTGTCTGCTTTGTCAACAGGGAGGGCAGTTCCTTACAGAGTTTGCTCCTTTGTGTAGAATAACATGCACGGACGGTGTTGAATACACAATTTTCAGGTGAAGTTGATTATAGTACATTTGCTGTCTCAACTTAGCTTGCATTTTCTATCTTATCCAATCCCTGCTCAAGTTTAGTCTTGCTGAATTTGTGTGAAATTGTCTTCTCAGCTGTATAAGGGGCCGTCTGTTGGAGGTCAATGAGGACATACTTGAAAGGCCAGGTCTCTTACTTCAAAAGGTGAATTAAACCTTCATACTTTCAGCACATACTTTTGAGTTCGTTCAAAAACCGTTGTCGGGCAGTCTAATGTTCTAATGTTTGTGTTTTACGTTTCCTGTCTTTCGTATCTATCTGGTCAGCCTTCCACCGAAGGATACATTGCTGTCATCCTGCCCAAATTTGAGGAAAGCAAGAGTGTCACAGACGGTCTCCTGACGAGAGAGGAGTACGAGAGCGTTGTCTCTAAACGGACCAGTACCCAGCCGGAGCCCTGCTGAGGACGGTGGAGCTCCCAGGGACTCATCGTACTGGCCTCACCCCGAGGCAGAGGACCATCCTGGGGCAGCGTCTCTTTCCTCCCTCCTCCTTAGAGCCACATAACCTCCATAGCAACATATGGACTTTTACCTGCGCTTAGTTACAGCGCAGAGAAACAGGCATATGGAAGCTTTGATCCTCTACAAGAAGTAGCAAGTTCAGGACACATACTTTTTGTTGCATTATTATTACAAAATGAAAGTAATTGAAAGTCGTTTGAGGAGTTAGTTTTTCTAAGCTTTCATGGTTGCGTTATTTGAGGACAGTGAGAAAATACACTGATTTTTCAAATGATGCCAGGAAGATGTAATCCATAGTTTTTTTTTTATAGACATGTACTTCACAGGCTGAAATCTGGCTCTGACAATACTTTTTTGTTGTTGCTGTGTACACACATGAATAAATCACACAAGAAACTTGGTTTTTAATAAAAAATAATGTTTATTTAGATTTGTGTTGTTTATTTATCAATCATTCAACTGTCAAAAGGATAGCTGGTCCAAAACTAGAACTACAGGATATCTTCACATCTGCTTACTCAACGTCAGACATCATTAGCTGCTCTCATTCAGTCATCTCTAAAGCTTTATATGGTTACTTCAGCCTTCACACTGACCACTCATGCTTAGTACCACAATCATTATCACCTCTGTGTATATATACATATATCTATGTTTCAAGTACCATAATACATTGTAATACACAAGGCAGTCCATAATGATAGTCTCAGTGACAGGTACACTTCAAAGGAACAGCTTTAAACACCACAGTTCATTTTACTACTGTGCCTGGCCAATTATCTTTCGGACAGGCGTTTTGAAAAATGATTTAACAGTATAGCATACACTGAATGATTTAATGCTCTAAGACAGAAGAAGGTCAGGTTGATCAAACTGTCTCCGCCTCTGGTGAAATGGAGCAATAATAGTTTTATGTTTCAGTCTATTAGCAAGCCAAGTGTCACAATATGGAGATTCAACCATCCGTTACGCCCATATTTGGCATCAAGGTGTGATTGCATTCCACTCAACTGCTAAGCCATGATGGGATTTGGTGTACCACCCTGTGAGTAACATCAGAAAGCAAGTGTAACAGCCTAATCACAGGTTGATGAGAGGCGGATTCACAGCCACCTGTTTGGTGATGGCGTCATGCACCGCAGATGAATTTCAGCATTTTTTTTCTCTCCTACATTTTGCATTTGGCTGAGATGTGCTACAGGTTACAGTGCACCACAAAGCAATGGGCTGATCACACAGGGGCACAAATCCGTGAAACACTATAAGGGTCGGAAATGCAAAACTGACTCTAGATCAGCATCTAAGGGTAAATCCACCCTTACTCGAGTGGGTGCCCTGCCAATGGTGTCGTCATGTGTGCATGAGGCTTGTGTTGCCTCCTGGTGGGCAGGGATGGGATTGCTGCTCCGGGTCAGTGATAGACAGAATAAAGAAGATACAGGTTGGAGATCGACCAGAGGACTGACTACTTGCTCTCCAGGAAGGTCAGGCTGGCCATGTGCTGCTCCAGGGACTTCACCCCGAAGCCGTTGCTGTTCTTGCCGTTGAGCGCGTCCTCTTTGACGGGCGTGGACACTTGCCTTTCCCTCCAGCTGTGCGGGGAGCCCAGACTACTCCTCTCTGACTTGTACTGATGGAGGGAGGAGGAGGATGACATCAGTTAGGTCAATAAACTGTAAAACGTATAGAATAATATACAGTATAAAACCATATTGGATGGGCTGATTAAAGTCATTATTTTTCACATAGAATTAAATATTAAAGTTATCGTCGAATGAATGTAAAGTGCATAGACCTTTCTGACTAGCTTGTTACACAGTGGCAGGAGGTAGACCACCACAGTCATCATGGCTCTGGTGTTCTGTATGGAGGAGTCCACCTAGAGAGAAACACAGCAGACGGCTGAAACAGGGCTGAAATGCCTATACTTTAATTTAAGATCTAGCAATTCAGGTATTCAAAAGAAAACAACTTCCAATTCCATATCAATTTGTAGGCTGTTGTTGACAGTCGATGCTGAATCGGTTTCTTGATAGATTTTTGTCAAGATAGGCAGCCGATTCTCTCTCTCTCTCTCTCTCTCTCTCTCTTTCTCTTTCTCTCTCTCTCACAGACACACACACACCTACACACACACCTACACACACACACACACACACACACACACACACACACACACACACACACACACACACACACTCTCTCTCTCTCTCTCTCTCTCTCTCATTCTTTCTGTCTCTCACTGACCCCATCTGAAAAGAGCCTTTGGCGATGACCTTTCCCTGATCAGAACACATTAACAACCTCTGACAGAGGGCTGTTCTGTCTTGGTTAGATGACACGAAGGCGAAAGCCAATGCCCATCAAAGAGATGCACATTTACTAGAGAAGGAAATGTTTTTCACCATCCTCCATTTTGGATCTCAACCTTCTCCACTACCACAAGGTGACCTGAGCCTCATTGTCCGACAGCTTTTAATGGAGTCTCATTAAGCTCAGCATCATTAAGTGTTTTAATTTGACTATAAGTGCTTTTATGATTGACCTCTGTTAAGCAGTAACAATGATTCCCCATGCTATATTAAGAATAAGTTATCTCTGTCCTTTTTGTTCAACATTGTCCAAGATCCTCTTTATAGGTTCCTTCTGTGTTTTTCTCTGTGAAACAGCACCCTGGATTTAAATTACGGGAGGAATGCTGTAGAAAGTATTTCAAACTTGTATTGGGCTGAAAATGGGCTATTATTTGTATATTGTAGAGTGAACGTCAATGTGTGTGTGTGTGGGGGGGGGGGGGGGAAATAATTGTGGTAAACAAACATAAATTGAGGAGCACATTCTTCCCCTTCATGGGACCACTATATTCATGGTTATCTGCCCCCCTGATAATATTCTTTATGACATTCCATCAACAGACTGTTCGTATTTGACCAAGTTTTGTTACGTCTTAACAGCTTAACATATAAATGTATTGTGTGTGGGTTTTTTTTTTACGTTGTTTTGTAATGTTTATGTGCAATGTTGTTTATACAGTCACAAGACAAAAAAGTTTTTCTGAATCTGTACGCTCATTTCAATAAGAGTATGAGTTGACGTTCTGACACTACATCAGTACTGTGCTAAAACAGTGTGATGTCACAAACGTCACAGGCTGCCTAACAGAATGATTCCAGTCCTGTGATGGGAGCCATACCTTCTGGAAGGTGGCAGCCTTCCCCTGGACCGGTGTCTTGGCGCCCATCTGAAGCTGCTGACATAACGCCACCAACTTCTCCATCTCTGACATCACCACCGCCTTCTCCTCATCAACCAGCTGGGAGACACACAATATCATATAGAAACCTTTTATTAGTAGGGTTAGTTAGCTACTAACTACTAACCCTAACCTTTTATTAGTAGGGTTAGTTAGCTACTAACTACTAACTACTAACCCTAACCTTTTATTAGTAGGGTTAGTTAGCTACTAACTACTAACCCTAACCCTAACCTTTTATTAGTAGGGTTAGTTAGCTACTAACTACTAACCCTAACCCAGAGAACACAATGAAACAGTTAGGAAGCTAGGATGGAATTAGTCTGGCGAT
>NC_139665.1:4580016-4582516 GCF_951799395.1 Argentina silus
GTATGATGCTCTTGGTGAAAACGTGCTTGTGATGTTTCTACGTTGCTGTTCAAGTTTGGATGTTTCCCAACCTCATTGTGTTTCCCAAAGGAAAAACAACAATATGGTTCTATTGTATTCTATTATATGGTACGGTTCTATTGTATTCTATTATATGGTATGGTTCTATTGTGGTATGGTTCTATTGTGGTATGGTTCTATTGTATTCTATTATGTTCTGTTGTTCTACTATTTGGTATTAGAGGAGAACAAGGCATGCGTTTCATTCACAAACAAATAAAAGATATGAATAGAATACATTCAATGATTTTTGTTAGGGTGAACAAGTATGTGTGTATACCTCTGTATACCTACAGAGTACAGTATGACCCAGGTATGAACTGACCATCACATTATGTAATCTGGATCCCGTAGCCTAAGCTACCCAAACCAAATTCATTATTACACACATTCTAGCACTGACAGGACAGACATTAGGTGACTCCATCTGATACGAAGGGGAATAACTCCAGAAACCTTGTGCACACAAGTCAGAGTGCGTCTCCCCCAGTGTGCTGCAGTTAATTGGCAATTACCCTCTGGGAGTCTCTTTATTACCACAGGGAGATAGAAATATCAGTTTCCCCTCCCCACTAGGCCACACACACACACACACACACACACACACACACACACACACACACACACACACACACACACACACACACACACACCTCCCCCCCACACACCCACACACACACACACGCAGCCTCCCACTGTGAACTATCGATTGGTTGACCTTTGAACTTCATTACGGCAAGGGATCATGCAGGGTATGTCATTATCGCCTCAGGATCATCACTGTTCTATCTTGACGAGCATCAGCAGATAATTAGGGACGTTCGATGGCCTGGAAGAGCAAACTTAATTAGGAACACTCAGGGGCACTAAACTGATGCACTGTTCCCTGCTGGCTGTATATAACATATGAAATGGAAGGATTTCACACACACACACACACACACACACGCACACACACACACACACACACACACACACACACACACATACGCACGCATACAAACACAACACACACACACACACACACAAACACGTGCGAGCAAATTTGATTGCAACGTGTCTCCTGTCCCCAACTCAGTGGTGTATAAGAATACAGTATCGTGTGTAAATCTGTAAATTCCTGCTAAATCAGGAAAAACCACATCCCGGATGACGCCTACGGTGTTACCTGTGGGCCGATGACGTGGAAGGTTTCCTCAGCGTGTATGCAGGTGATCTCCAGGGGCTCCGTCCCAGAGATGTGACACAGGAGCCGACAGGTCTGAAACACAAAACACACCAAAAACACTGACGCGATAGAACAGGTCTTTTAAAAAAAAAAATTGGTTCTTTTCTTTTAAACAGGACAATGGAATTCCATCGGGACAGTCACCACCGAGACAAGAGGAGAGGAGAGGAGAGGAGAGGAGAGCAGAGGAGAGGAGAGGAGAAAGATGAGGTGGAGACAAAGTGAGAATATGCCTATAGGGATATACAGGTACTGTACCCACCTACGCAGTGTGTAGGATGTGGATGTGGTGGTGGTTGAGAACGGTACCCCCCCCCTCCCCCCCACCCCCCTCGCCCAACTCCCCAACTCACCTCCACCAGCTGTTCCTTCTGCTCGGTGAGCTTGCGGGCGTACTCCGCCACCGCCTCCAGGTTGCCCTCTCCCCCCGAGGCCTTCAGCGCCCGCAGCGGCAGGTGGTCTGTGTGCAGCTTCAGCAGGTCTGCAGCCCGGCCCACCGCTGCCTTCTGGAGCTGGATGAAAGAAGCGGAAAGGGAGGTGCAGGGAGAGAAAGAGAGGGAGGGAGAGGGAGAGGGGGAATAGAGAGAGAGAGAGAGAAAAAAAATAGATTGAGAGGGAGGGAGAGGGAGAGGGGGAATCGAGCGAGAGAGAGAGAGGGGGTGAGGGAGAAAAGTTGAGAGAGAGAAAGTAGGAGAGAGAGAGAGAAAAAATAGATTGAGAAAGAGAGAAAGAGAGAGAGAGAGAGAGACAGAGAGAGAGAGAGAAAGAGAGAGAGAGAGACAGAGAGAGAGACAGAGAGAGAGAGAGAGACAGGTAGAGACAAAGAGAGACAGAGAGAGAGACAGAGAGAGAGAGAGAGAGTGCAGTGGACTGCTCTAAGACCAAATCTCTGAGACTGAATGGCACAAAAGCTCACCTCTCTACGGAGCTCACTGACACTCTGACAGGTCTTGAGTATGGACAGCTCTATCTCCTCTGTGATCTCTTTGGCATGGAGTGACTGCTGCTCCAGAGAAAGATCAAAACAGAAAGCAGAGGGGAAAAAAAAGATTAGAGGAGTCTTCCCGTAAATCATTGATATGCTGACGGCTGCCCCGGGAACTGTCTGTCTGTCTATGCAGAGACAAAGAAAGAGTCAGTCACACAAGATCACACACACAGAGACACAGACGCACACACACACACACACACGCACACGCACACGCACACACA
>NC_139665.1:4590016-4591975 GCF_951799395.1 Argentina silus
TGGAATAATTTGGCCACCCTCGGCCACTCTCGACACTCCCTCAGCGCCGCACGCTGCTTCCCACCACCAGTCCCCTTTTGTTTGCTTCGGCCCTTTTCAAATCAGCACACTGGGGGATTAGCTGCACTGCTACACATACTCGTTTTCCCCCCCCGAACATAAACCTATTATCGCGTCGGTGCGAGATGTTGTTTTTGGTCTTAACGTATCAACAGGATAAGAGTGTGATTGGCTGCACCTTTTAAGGCCACTTATCACGCTCGTTTCTAGGTGATAAGAGAGCCCACGGCTGGCTAACAGATAGAGAGAGTATTGATTGGAGTACTGTAGCTACACCCCCCCCCCCACACACACCACACACACACACAATCACACACACACAGCTTGTGTTGGTTATATTCTGGAACCACTGACTGTAATGACACACTGATAAAGGTTGGTATGTGTGAGGTATTTTTAGCTGGGCTCTTCATGGAAATGTGTTGAGAGAGAGGAGAGAGGGAGAGAGAGAGAGAGAGAGAGAGAGGGGGGGGGGGGCACAAAGGGAGAACAGAGGCCACAGTTCCTACTTTTCTCTCTTTTCCCCCCCCGTCTTCACTTTTCTCTCTCCCTCTTTGTGTCTAACTCTCCCCTTCTATCTTTCTCTGAGATGCTGCAGGAGAGTGAGAGCTGGCCAGAAGGCAGGGGTAGACACAGCATACCAGAATGCCGTGCATTATGCCCTCAGCCTGGTAAACAAACACTTCAATCCACCAATCAGAGCCATTACAGAGCGCATCGTTCCAAACCAGACTCACTCTGTTCTGTTTTCACACCTCAGGCAGAGCAGTTCCTCTCAAACTTCAAAAACACAAAAAAAAAAACAACAAAAAAAAAAAAACAATACGTTCAAAGCCTCAGCCACTAGAAACCCCCCCTCTCCGATGAGATGGTGTTTGACAGGCAGAATGTCTTGACAGAGCACTCTCTTCTTTTCAGAACAAGGCAGAGATGGAAACGTTTAACTCTCTTTAGGGATTCGTTACCTGCTCTGCGGGCTTCAAAGCAGGCTGAGCCCATTTCCTCCTTCAGCTCCTCATTCTCCACGGCGATGGCCTCGCCCACGGTGACGAAGCGTCCCACGGCGATGCTGACGGTCTGGCCCACCCTCTGGATAGCCTGCAGGGTGCGCTCTGACTTCTTTGGCTTGTCTTTGTGGTTGATCAACGTGGTAATCTGGAAGGGACAGGGACAGTGGCTGGTCAGTGAGGTGTGGTGCTTTGTGTGGGTGCCAGGTACAGTTAGACGGTGGATCGAATCACCAAGACCCAGGTGAGCAAGAGGACAATCTCCAATCTCATCTACCAGAGAGAGAGAGAGAGAGAGAGAGAGAGAGAGAAGAGAGAGAAAGAGAGAGAGAGAGAGAGATTGTTTCCTGTGCAGCAACAGGAGGAGGAGATGTGTATGTGTAAGCATCCTCTAACTGTGCATGTATTCCTCCCTCCCTCACCCACGCACACGCACACACACACACACACACACACACACACACACACACACACACACACACACACACACACACACACACACACACGCCCCTCAGCTGCAATTGAAATCATAAATTATGTACTGGTTGAGCCAATTACTATCAATTATTCATTTATTGTTTCCATTCTGGTAAGTAAAGCCTTTCCAGACGATAACTGAACAGTTGGTGAGGGGGAAGTCAGGGGAACTAATCCATCACTGCAGGTGGTCCTATGTGACACTCTGTAAGTATGTGCACTCTCAAGGCCAACAAACCCCTGGTTGGTCTAGTTAGCAAAGTTTTTAAATATCTACATGTTTATGTTTCAATGTTAATTGCAAGTTGCCATTGTCCTCCAGCTGAGTAAGTTTCATGAACCCAGGAGAAATCTAACCCATCCTACGGAACACACCGGCAGCAATTCATGAAAAGTTGTCTTTCAAGTTGGCAGG
>NC_139665.1:4594675-4599675 GCF_951799395.1 Argentina silus
CAGGTATAGCTCATACAGTCCAGTAGACAGTCCTTCCAGCTTTATTACTGGACAGACTGAGAGGAGACACAGATCTCTAACTGGGAGATGAGTGGAAACAGACACTCCCTAATCATCACATGAATTAAAAAAAAAAAAAAAAAAAAAAGGATTCTTCGAAACCTTGGCAACACACATCGGCTTCCCCCCCCCCCCTCCAACTGAAACCAATGTCATTAAAATTCTGCAGTGACACTACTGTAACCAAAGGGCTGTCGCTGCGCTGTTCACATCTGAGCCCGGCTCGCTAACAGGACACAATCCCCGACCACAGTCGGGGGGCGCTTTTCCCAGAAACAGTGGGTGCTTCCTCGGGTTCCAACCACTCCCAATTATATGGCAGGTTAAGGCTGAAAAGGCCCGGGTAGTGGAAATTGTCACCAAACTAGCGAGACGGAAAGCCTTGTCTCATTCGATGCAGCGTTTCCAGAGGGTTTCACATTTTTAAGGGACACTGAACCGAGGTGCCCTTGAAACACAGGCTTTGTGCTGTTTGATGCTGAGATGAGGCCGTATCGCAGGGGGAAAAAGCGGAGAGAGAAAAAAAAAGATGAAAGTCGCGCTGAATATGCACTTTAATGGAAGAACAAATTCCTTCCAAATTGGCTGTGAGGCGGATGAGGCTCTGTGCACTGCGCTAGTTGGCAGCCAGAGAGATGGAGAGAGAGAGAGAGAGAGAGAGAGAGAGAGAGAGAGAGAGAGAGAGAGAGAGAGAGAGAGAGAGAGAGAAAGAGAGAGAGAAAGAGAGAGAGAGAGAGAAAGGGAGAGAAAGGGCAGATAATTAAGATTAGAGAGTTGGACGGTGTGTCAGGCCTGGACGAGACACACTACACAACCGGCCTGCAACTGTCTCGGAGTGAGGGAAGAACATCACTCTCTCTCCCTTTCTCCTTCCGCTCTCGCTCTCTTTCTCTGACCCCCGCTCCTCCCTCCATCTCGTTATCTGTCTCTCTGTACTCTGTACAGTCTCTCTTCTCCTCCTCTCTCTCATACTTCTGCATAATATATGTCCCTCTCCTCTCCTCTCTTCTCTCCCTCTCTTTCCCCTTTCAGAGTATGGAGACACAGAAAGGTGTCCAGTCACCCCAGGGAAAGGTTGCTGCAGAGGTGGCTTGCACTTTAAATCTGCATCCCCTGAGGTGCTGTATGCACCCAAAACCCAATGTCTGGGTTTGGTACCACCGGCTTTGGTACCAAGGACCCCTCTGAGAACACCTCTGAATCCTCATTCTTTTCTTCTTTTTTTTAAATATATGTTTTTAGGGCATTTCTGCCTTATTGTGATAAAGACCCAGTGGAGAGATTGACAGGAAGGATGGGTGAGAGAGAGGAGGGATGACATGCAAGATATGTCGAGGGTCGGAATCGAAGGGTTAGGGTTAGGGTTAGGGTTAGGGCTAAGCACCCGGAGTCCTCATTCTTCCCACAACTCCCAACAGTAGGCTGACATTTAATGCCTCCCACCAAACACCTCTCGTCACGGTCATTTAACGTTCCGACCGCAGCTGAACCACACCAGGGGGCCAGAACAAAGCTGAGCTAAGAGACAACGAGGAGGGTCGTTCCAGAACAAAGTGTCTCTAAAGTACACTAGGACGGTCATTATTACCCACAAAGCACCAGTGAAACATACCGGGCTGGCAGCCAGGCGTGGCCCCCTGCTCTGCACGCATATCCCTCCGCATGAATCACATCCTTATCCAGGGAAACACAGCCAACCCTCGTTTCACGCTCATTCAACTGGCTACAGAGACAAAGAGGGGGTCATGGAGTCAGCTAATGGGAAAAGAATGGGGTTTCTATCTACCTTACTAAATTACAACAACAAGCCCAGCGCGCTTCCATGCCGCACATTAAAAGCTGAACAGAGCTGTGCCACATGTGGTGCTCACTGTCCATGGATTCTGGAAGAATTACCGTGCACATGTAGGCCTTTTCCTCCATGTTGCTGACCCAGAGTGGGGCCCCTCTTGTGTTTTATTTTCCATCTTAAGGGAGAACTGTGAGTTTAATTGTTTTGCTGTTCCCAAAACCAACAAGCCCAGCACGGAGCAGAGCAGCCCCGCTTCGTTCCAAAAATATTGAGCTTTTCTCATTTCGCTACTCGATTTCCTCCTTTTCACTGTAAAACTCCTGCCATTCAATAACAAAAAACCCTCTATGACTTCATGAAAAAAAAAAAAAAAAGATTATCTCTCAAAAACTGAACAGGGACATTATTTTGTGACATCTTCTCATCGACTCACCTGCAGGGCCTTCATTTCAACACACACACACACACACACACACACACACACACACACACACACACACACACACACACACACACACACACACACACACACACGCCTTCATTTCAATCTGAGGTTTGAGTCTGATGTTATTGCAAGGGTGAGGGACCACTCTGCTGCCCTGTGTATGCCTCAGACAGTGACACACACACACACACACACACACACACACACAGACACACACACACACAGACACACACACACACGCACACACACAGACACACACAGACACACACACACACACACACACCCACGCACGCACGCACACACACACACACACACACACACAGACACACAGACACACACAGACACACACACACATACACACACACACAGACACACAGACACACACACAGACACACACACACACACACACACACACACACACACACAGACACACACAGACACACACACACACACACACACACACACACACACACAGACACACGCACACGCACACGCACACGCACACGCACACACACACACACAGTCGTTGTCTCTTGGTGCAATCTAATAACCCGACATTGAGTAAGAGTAATACATCATGATAATGAAGAGCTGGGCAGCG
Organism: Argentina silus; assembly: GCF_951799395.1. NCBI lineage: Eukaryota > Metazoa > Chordata > Actinopteri > Argentiniformes > Argentinidae > Argentina > Argentina silus. The sequence continues at coordinate 4,597,574 of NC_139665.1, forward strand.
GGCCTGAGATAATGTGGACAGAGGGAGCCTGAGTCTTATCGGCATGGGCAGCCAGCAGCTCCTCCACCCTCTGATGAGCCTGCAGAGGCTGGAGCCTGGAAGCCTGGAAGCCAGCGCTGTTCCTTATCACGCTGGATTTCCTGTTAGTAGATCCAAGGGCCTGATCTCCTGAAGCTGCTGCTGCTGCTGCTGCTGCTGTTTATGTCCATTTAATACAGATGGCCCTCAGCTGCAAGATGGATGGATAGCTCCGGAGAGAGGAAGGAGACTCAAAGCCTCACAAGCGGCCCGTGAAATAGCCCAGGAGATGCCAGAGTGTACAATACCAATTGATTGGTGAGCCCCAGCATGAAAGAATCATTGACTGCACAACAGCTGATGGATGTCAAATAAACTGTCATGGCAGACAGACAGACAGGCAGGCAGGCAGGGGGGCGGGTGGGCGGGCGGGCGGGCCCTCGGATGGCTCTCTATCACCAGATCTTCGCTCATCAGAACTGGGAGAAAAGGTCAAGGTTTGGCTTAGCGATCAGAGATGACATTTACATGTACCAGAGTGAAACCTTGGTGAACTTTTAGCCAGGGGTGATCCTATTGTACACCAACAGTCCTCGAGGCAGCACCAGAGAGTTTCTATCTCTTCTGGTGATCTTCTCTCAGAGATATTGTTTTGAGGAAAAGTTCAGAGCGTCTCTGCCTTGATGTCATTCTTTACTAGAATAGCTGTTATCCAGTTATACTGCTATCTGAAATTGATTGAATTTAGTCTCTTCAGGCAGAAGGAAAATGTCATTGGCAGGACAAGACAACAGACAACTGTACAAGCCTGGCTCCTACTTCCGAGGCATCTAACTAATGGAAGCATTGGTTGATATCAGCCTGGTCTCATTCTCCGGTGACAGCTGGAATCAGAAGCATGTGAAGGACATGTCCCCATACCGCCTGGAAGGTTGCACGCGTGTTTGTGCTGCGAGTCCTCCTCACACACACGCACGCACACACACACACACGCACGCACGCACGCACGCACACACACACACACACACACACACACACGCACACGCTCACAGACACACACACATACACACACACATAAACACACGCACACACACACACACACACACGCACGCACACACACACACAGACACACACACCGCTCACATTCAGCACATTCAGCAGAGCACAATACCCTCCTTTCATTCTGCCCTGCGCGCGTGATTATCCAGGGAGGTGGTTAGGGTGGGTGGAAGGAGGGGGGGGAGGGAGAGAGAGAGAGAGAGAGAGAGAGAGATGGAGAGATTTGGGGGAAGAGAAAAAAGTGCCTAGAATTCAACGTGACTGTGGGTTGAAACTCCAGTGTGTATGTGTCCACTGTCGGACCTGATGCCCTTTCTCACTGCCGGAGGGTCTATCGACGTGAATCCACCAAGGTCAGCACATGAGAGACGGTGTACTGGGGGGCAGTCCACCTGTCCTTAGAGACTACAGTTAAGACCCCCTGTCTGGGGGGGGCGCTCTCCAAGGCCGATCGACTCACCTTGCTGCAGTGCCTTCATTTCCATCTGAGGTTTGAGTCTGATGTTGTTGGAAGGGAGAGGGAGCACTCTGCTACCCTGTGTATGCCTCTACAGTTCATTCCTTTCACATCCCCAACTAACTCACTCCTGCGTGTGTACACCTCATTTTCCATATCCTCGACTCACTCCTTCTCTTCTACATCCCCAGCTAACTCACATCTTTGTAATCGTCCTCTCCTTCGATACGTCTTCTACAGCCCCAGCTAACTCACTTCTTGGATCTGACCGCGGGCCTTTGTCTCAGAGACTGATTGAATCCACTTAATCCCCATAGTTGTTCCATAAGACCAGAGAGAGAAGTCATGTCCTCTGACCGGAGAGAAACGAGAGACTTGAGAGAAGTGACAGAACTCTTCTCCTCTCTCTGCCTGAGCCCAGACTAGTGTGAGGTGAAGTGACAGACAGAGTCACTCACCTCTTCAAACACGTCTGTCACTCCACTCTACTGCTGCGGACAGATGACAGCCACAACCTTAAACTGGGTGCAGCTCTCAGCTTCAATACCAGCTCTCAGCTTCAATACCA
>NC_139665.1:4604675-4649675 GCF_951799395.1 Argentina silus
TGAAAAATCTGCAGGAATTGCGTGATGCAATCCTGTCATCATGGACCAGAATCTCAAATGAATGTTTCCAACATCTTCTGAGGCTGAATAATTGAGGCAGTTTTGAGAGCAAGGAGTTTTGCCCTACCCAGTATTAGTGTAGTGTTCCTAATAAAGTGTTTGGTGAGTCTAAGTGCTCTTTCTGCAGCACGGAATGCAGGAGGGCTGTGTTGTGTTTATTACACTTGAGGTTTTAGTCTCTACAGTCCATGGCCACTATATTTTTATCCTGTAATGTTCCGTCTCATTATCTTTTTAATTGTATTGTATTTTTTTGCCTTTATTTATTTGTTATTTTCTGTGGAGCGCATTGTGTTACATTGTTGCTACATAAATGAAGCTTGATTTGATTTGATTTGATTTGGTTGCTAAACGAGAAACCAAAGCATCAAAAGAAACTGGCCCATTTAGTTTAAATTATCTTCACACAGAGTTGTGTCTGATGGCTCCGTAATTATATGAACCCGCTACAGGATAATCCCCAATGGCTGCTAAATCAGCCGCAAAACATCCCATCAGTCTTCATGACCTGTAATTACAAGTAATGGACAAGTAATACAGCGCAGTGAACAGTGTCTGAAAGTGGCTTAACTTGCACTGTGGCAGCATCCAACAGTGCTAAGAGGTTTTGTTAAAGAGGGTAATGACCATAGTCCTCTACCGAGGTATCTAACCTCACACTCACGGTCAAAAGCTACACTCATTGGGATGCTAAACTAATAGAGATTGTGTTTTCTGAATGGACGGTAAAATAATTGGGAAAAACACCGCTCAGTCAGAGAGACACACCACTGAGGTTCAAATCAAATAAAAGCCCTGTTGTCAGATGAAGGGCTCTCTTTTCTTTCTCCAGGGTAGCCTGGTGCTAAACTGAATTACGTTCATGAGCTACAGCGGGGCTCTCGTTTTCACAAACACTGGGCTTCCAAATTCTTCACAGATGAAAAGCAAGATGGAAGATAAGATGTCAGGTGTGAAAAAAAACATACATAACTACTTGTTCTATCCTGAGGGCATGAACAAAAAAAAAGCTTGGCAAGAGCTTGGTGAGCGCCTTGTCTGTGACATTTGAGAAGAAAAAAGCATTAAAAAGTGAAAGATTACATCAATAAATCACTTTAAAATGGGTGTCATGCCAAACATCAAAACCCAGAAGTTTAGGTTCAGCAGGGAGATGGATGATTCATTGATGAAACCAGGCAATAAACACAACGAGTCAAAGTTCAAGCCCATTGGGGAAACTGCAGTGACTCATGTATTGCCCTTTGAGACTTTGCCCTTTGACCCGTGTAGATGCCCCCTTTGCCCGCACGGTCGCACACACGCTGTCACACACACACACACACACACACACACACACACACACACACACACACACACACAGACTCCCATTGGGGGCTGCAAACACTGTGTGTGTGGAGGAACGCTGCCCCCCTGCCTTTCGTCTGCGTAAAGGAATGTGCCTCGTCAAACACACACACACCCACCCACCCACACACACACACCCTTGTTGTGGGACTATAGGGGTTACACAACACACAATTGTCAGAGCAAGATCATTGGTCTCTGTCGTAAATTGGTCTTGGTCTTGTCATGGTCTTGATACACTGGGTCTGGCATGCACGCACGCACACACAGGGAAAGGTAACCTGCTTTCACTACATTAAAGTCTGTCTACACTCACATATGGACATGGAGAATGTTCCCTACACTACATAACTCAAACTACACAGGAAGTGTCCTTTCAACAACAGTCACACTCTTTCCTCTCTGTGAGAATAACTAAAAACCTGTTTATTTATAGAGAGCGGGTGACTTTAACTTATTAATAGGGAATTCTCTGGACTGTCACTCTCACTCAGCACCACCTGTCACCCGGCCCCAGCCACCCAGAAGCAGGGGGGAGGCCGTAAACACTGTCCCTACTGACCACAGCTTTCACCCAGACACTGTCCCTACTGACCACAGCTTTCACCTAGACACTGTCCCTTCCTCAAGACGCTGTCATCAGCTCTTGTACGGGAGCGGTATGTGACCACCCAGTAACAAAAAAAAGAAGAAGAAGAACAAAACGTTTCCCAGGAGCTTGACTTGAAATGAGAAAACAGAGAACGTGTTCTGTTTTTGTCCCTAGCTGGGTCTTTTCTAGGACGGATCAGCTGACCTGTGAGTCTCGCCATTTGTGGAAAAACCCAGGGCATGTGGGAAATCCCAGGGCAGGTTATTATTATATCGGCTCTCTTGGCTCCAAAACGTACTCAACTTCTTTCTGTCTGGCCCTGCAAAGACTAGAGGTAATAAGCCGTTAGAATCATTTCTGTTTTGTACATTCAACTTCAACTTTTTACTCATGCCTTACCAAAGCATCGTATAAATGTTGTTTCGATAGGCTATTGGTTTTAACTGAGTTTAGCTCTGGAGAAACAGTCACAGTTAGCAGCCAAGAAGCCGGAGAGAGGAGCCCAATCTTAAGAGTATTCATATTGTTGTGTTTATGAACCATAAGGACACTGTAATCACTATTGTTATTATTAATTGGTACACTGTAAAGTACTAGAGTTATGGCTAGGGTGGCAGGGCCAGGATTAAGGTTAGGGTTGTTGCTATAAATGCCATCATTGTAAATGAACAATGTTTTAGCGCAAGTGGCTAGTGTTTTGAGTAGCTACCTTCCATTAGCATTAGCTTCATCTGTGCTTTCCGGCTGACAGAGGCACCCTGAGCACTCATCCATTAGGCCTGAGTAGGAACATGATTGATGGAACTAATTACCCTGAGAAGCTGATTTTGGAACCAAACACTGCAGGAAGCGAAGGATGCTGGGAAAATCAAAAGGGGATTCACACTGTTGTGTCTTGTTCACTGTTCTGCTGATATGCGATCATTATTTGGTTGGCTTTTTACCGCTCCTTTGTGTCTGTTGCTCTTCCAAGAGTTGCTTGTGCGTTTTCTTCCCGGCATGTTAGCAAAAAATCAAAGTGCAGAAAGTTGCTTTGGAGGCAGCAGCGTGCCTACACAAATAAATAATAAATAAACATGAAACTTTCATCAGACTGGATTCTTGTGATTGCCACATACTGTAGTTTACGTTGAAAGATTAGGCCCAATCCTCATTCTTCTGTATTCTGGGTGAAAGTTAGAGGGATTGTGAATGTGGACGAGTAGTTACAGACTGTTCCAGTCCTACTCTTGAGAGAAGGAAGGGGACAGAGTGCAGAAGTGGGTATTAAGGCTCAGCTTACACCTTTGACTCACAGGGAGAAAAGCAGAAGCTTGGGGACAGGTTGGCTGTACCTCCCTGTGCTACCTGTGGCCCTGTAGCCTCCGGCTAGGCTTTCAATACGCTGTATAATTAATGAGGAGAGTCTAGGACACTGGGTTCTCCAGGGGTAGGGAGAGAGAGAGAGAGAGAGAGAGAGAATACCAACAAAAATCAGAACAAAGGGTTCTGACATCACACGGGTATCCAATGATATTTTCACATCAACCCTCTGCAACCAAAACAACAGCGAGCGCAGAACTTCACTGTTATGGGTGGAGACTTACCTTACCCCAGCAAGGGCCTGAAGCAGCCCAACAGGCAACCCCAGAAGGACACAGACTGGCAACAGCCAAGGGTACAACACTGTCTGCAGTGAGGTCTGAAGAAGGCTGAAAACTCTATCAAAAAGACCACAAGGACCTGACAGGGATAACACTTAGGTGTGAATAATTTAAGTTCCTAAGGTCCTACCACCCACTATGTTGTCATCTTGTCAAATGTCTTTTAAGAACTCAGGAGTGAGGAGGGAGGAGGGAGATTCAAAGCTGTTCAAAGAAAGCAATTAACACACGTAATAGTGTGAGTCAAGTGTTTCTCTGTGGGCCAGTTAGCTAGCTGTGTATGAGAGAGAAGAGCAGGTTTGTTATAGAGGAGTAATACGAGACGGATACATGCCGGCCATGGCTTACTGTTTGCTTACCGTTGTCCAGGCAGCAGAAACTGATAGATTTGCCATTTCACTACCTCACAGACTGGGAGAGAGAGAGAGAGAGAGAGAGAGAGAGAGAGAGAGAGAGAGAGAGAGAGAGAGAGAGAAAGAACAGAGAGAGAGAGAGAGAGAGAGAGAGAGAGAGAGAGGGAGAGGGAGAGAGAGAAAGAGAGAGAGAGAGAGAGAGAGAGAGAGAGACAGAGACAGAGAGAGAGACAGAGAGAGAGAGAGAGGAGTGTATGTTTGGGTAATTACTGTAAGTGGGGTATTCGTCACAAGCCCATTACATTCCTGACTGCTGCATAGCACCGTCTCTCTGTCTGTCTGCCTCATGGTCACTTCCCGACCTGTCTGTCTGCCTCATGGTCACTTCCCGACCTGTCTGTCTGCCTCATGGTCACTTCCCGACCTGTCTGTGGTGGGTTGAGACATATAAAGAGTCAGGTTGACTAGTCTCACTCCACAAGTGTCACTATCATCAGAAGAAGGAGAGAAAGAAAAGAGAGAGCGAGAGTGAGAGCGAGAGAGAGAGAGAGAGAGAGAGAGAGAGAGAGAGAGAGAGAGAGAGAGAGAGAGAGAGAGAAAGCTGCAACAAAGGCTACATCAAATTCACTTTGAAAAATATATTCATAACTCTGTCACACTCATAGCATTTACTCTCTAGTGAATTCATGTTAGAATCTCTCCAGAGAAGAAAAATGGATATCAACTGGGCTGCAATCACCTTGTTCACAAGCTTATTGTATTTGATGACAAAGGTTGGTAATCGATATAGCTCTGAATGGTGGAGGAACTGATCAGCCCATAAATATGATTGGTGGACACGCTGAAAACATTCCCAGGCCACCAAACTGCAACACACAGGCCCAACATCCCCAAGGCCCAGAGACCAGATCTCAGTTACCAGAGACACTGGATGTTTTGTATTCTCCATCCAAAGCTCCTCTGTTTCCCCCATGCCGCGTGTAAACTGTTACATCACTGGTGAAGCTAGGAGGTGGGAGTACCGTAAGAGACGGGGCACACAATGTCACGTTACACCCCTGATAGAGATCCCGTCCTGCCTGCTGACAGATACATCCACCCTCATGACACATATACAGCCTGGAAGTCAGCCAAGCCACCATCTGATCCTGGAGGTCACAGACCAGTAACGTGTAAGCCTCATCGTGGGTTAGGCTTGGAAAGACCCCTCCTTGGTCCTCTCATCGCACCCCCCTTAGCCCTCCAGACTCCCATGCAGGCTCAGGCCACCTCAGTCCCCTCAGCCCCTCAGTCCCCTCAGCCCCACAGCCCCTCAGTCCCTCAGCCCCTCAGTCCCCTCAGCCCCTCAGTCCCCTCAGTCCCTCAGCCCCTCAGTCCCCTCAGCCCCTCAGTCCCCTCAGCCCCACAGCCCCTCAGTCCCCTCAGCCCCTCAGCCCCTCAGTCCCCTCAGCCCCTCAGTCCCCTCAGCCCCTCAGCCACCTCAGTCCCCTCAGCCCCTCAGCCCCTCAGTCCCCTCAGCCCCTCAGCCCCACATCCCCTCAGCCCCTCAGCCCCTCAGTCCCCTCAGCCCCCTCAGCCCCTCAGTCCCCTCAGCCCCTCAGCCCCTCAGTCCCCTCAGCCCCTCAGCCCCACAGCCCCACATCCCCTCAGCCCCTCAGCCCCTCAGTCCCCTCAGCCCCTCAGTCCCCTCAGCCCCACAGCCCCTCAGCCCCAGAGGATCTCAGCCCCTCAACCCCAGAGGATCTCAGCCCCTCAACCCCAGAGGATCTCAGCCCCTCAGCCCCAGAGGATCTCAGCCTCTCAGCCCCAGAGGATCTCAGGTCTCCTATTACAGCCTGGGCCTTGTAACCCTGGTCAGGCTCGGGAGAACCCCTCCTCAGTCTCAGGCTCTGTATCAGGTAATTACCTGTGTTATCACAGTCAGAGATAACCAGCGAGGGTGAGAGACACCATTTAGGGCCGCCTCCCCCCTCTCTCTCTCTCAGGTGGGTTGAGAGAGATGGCCCTGGGCAAAGCTTCTGTTGTCATTATAGCCATAGCACTGTGGAGAGATGGCCATACATACACCGTGCTCCCCCATTCTCTCCTGGGATTCGCTGGACTCTCATTATGCAGTATATTAGCAGAGAAGAGAGATCAACAGATCGACATCTGGGATTGACCCTTTTTTTTTTTTTTATTGCCTCTTGAAAAAACAAACCGGTAATTAATGACTCCCTTGATAGCAGGAGTGGGAAGGGAGCTGTAGAGAGGAGAGAGGGGAAGTTGTGGTCATGCAATTGGAGATGGGTGGAGAGAAATTCCACAATAAGTCAAAACCAAACCACCAATATTGATGGAATCTCTGTAATCTCAATAATTAAATCACTGTATGTGCTTCCTGAGTAGGGCTTGAATACCTGAGTTTTGTTAACTCCCTGTGGTCCTAACCCATGTAAGGCATTGTTTTGAATACTCATTCACACAACAACACAAGGCAGCCTAGCTGTGATTCATATGTTTTCATTACTGATCTGATGTTATCTTACACCAGGCCGTTCTATATGCCGGTACCTCATGGTTCATGGTGCGTGTGGATACTTATCCTCCACAGACACACACTGCTTTGGCCATTTTAGGAGAGCGAAGACCTGAAATCATCAGCCTGAAGTCAACTGTGAAATCTTTTATCAGATTTGTACTGACCTGGCCTTCATGGTTCTGCTAGCTAAGAAAATATCCTGACAAGAGAATGTGTCATGGTCTTGACTCGAATCTTGGGACCAATGTCCTGGTCTGAATCTTGGTCTTGGCCCATGATCGTGGACAAGACCTTAGTCTTTGCAGTCTCTCAGCTCATGTTCATGTGGTCAAGATGCATCCCTCGTTGTGGGACTATAGGGGTTACACAACACACAATTGCCAGAGCAAGATCATTGGTCTCTGTCGTAAATTGGTCTTGGTCTGGTCAAAGTCTTGATACACTGGGTCTGGGTCTCAGACACTCAGACACACACACACACACACACACACACACACACACACACACACACACACACACACACACACACACACACACACACACACACACAGACCTGTTTTGTTCACATTCCTGGAGGTGTTTGGTGCTGTAATCTTCGTGGTTAGGCTTCAGCTAAGAGTCATTAATCATAATTATCATCATTGCCAGCGGAAGCAGATTTGTTCTGCTCCTAGCGAGGATAATGCCTCTCTGTCTCTGAATAGTGAACAACTTCACTACACACATATCTGTCACGTCATTCCATTGGGCAGAAGACATTACTGGAGGACGTGGTTAATGGCTCCGTGAAACTTCATTTTGAGATGAAAGTCCGGGGATAGAAGTGTCTGCTTGCCAGAATTATTTCAAGCACTGGTTTCGACAATGCAGCATTTTGGGTATTCTGAGCTGTTACCCAAGTGGCACAGGACTTACGCAAGCATGACAACTCAACTTAACAAACTTCGACAGAGAAAGGATTTTCTAGCCCCAATTATAGGAGAAAATCTTTTAAGAAACTGTGCTTAGTCCGGCAGAAAAAAACGTCGGAGCCAGCACAAATATGTAATAACAAGGCTCCTGTGTCACATGCGATTAAATGTTCCCCCATCTGATCAAAGGCTCAGGTATAATTCCTTTCCTTCCTACAAGCCCCCTAACACCAGACAATAACACCCACGCACCCATTTACCTCAAGACCACCATGACGGCTTGGCATGGGACGTTTGTTTCTCTGAGAACACGCCTTAATTACACAAGGAAAGAACAGAACTATTATTGGACTAATCAGGACTTGAAGTAATCAGATCTGAAAAGGAAGCAAAGAACCAGAACCAGATTATCCCTAATTGCCCGCCAACCCACTATGGACCACATCACAGGTACAGCACACAAAGCTACAGAGAACTGGATAAGACCCATTCATTAGACCTTCCTTTTCACTGTCGCCGTATGTGGTGCCTGGCGAATATAAAGGGCCACCTCCAGAGTCGCTTCACGTCCATGCATTTACTACTCCACTGGAATAAAACAAGACAGAGACAAAAATAAAATACAACAATAGATTCACAAGTAACACTGAGACCAAGCAAAAGAAAGGCATCAGTTCTAATCACCCTGAGAGGCAAATGTGATTAAGGATGCTGCAGACATGCACACAGGTAGGAATATAGACAGACAGACAGAAAGACAGAGAGACAGACAGACAGACAGACATACAGGCAGACAGACAGACAGACAGACAGACAGACAGACATACATACAGGCAGAGAGACAGACAGACAGACATACAGGCAGACAGACAGACAGACAGACAGACAGACAGACAGACATACAGGCAGAGAGACAGACAGGCAGAGAGACAGACAGACAGGCAGACAGACAGACAGGCAGAGAGACAGACAGACAGGCAGACAGACAGGCAGACAGGCATACAGAGCAGACAGGCAGGTGGGTGGGTCTGACAGACAGGCAGGTGGGTGGGTCTGGCTGTGTGCATGGTGCAGGGCCAGGACTCACCCCTCTAATGACTCACCCCTCTGATAACAGAGCCTGAGAAGATCAACCTCAGAACGCAGCTCCACGACAGGTGATTAGTGTGTGTGTGTGTGTGTGTGTGTGTGTGTGCGGGGGGGGGGGGGGGGGGGGGGGGGCAGGGCGGGGGGCAGCATAACCTTTCCAGGATCCAGGATCTCTCAGTGACACTGGCCTTTCATATCCTTCCTGATAACCATCCAATGCAGAGAGAGAGACCACACAATGCAGCCCCACACAATCTCAACCTTCAGTAGCACTGCATGGTTACCCTTAATGACATCATGACGTTAACAACAACAACAACAACAAAACATTTCATATGGAGTAAATGTCTACCAGAGATTCTCTGCATTGCAAACTGTTGCTATGGGGATTTCTTACTCTGAGAGAGAAAAAAAGAGCGTTGGAGCAGACATTCCTTGTCCTTGACGCTTTTGTTTTGTTATATATAGATGTTGAATGTCATTAAGGCAGCCCACGACTATCCTCACCACTGAGAATAGAGGGAACCCAGAAATCAGATCTAACATCTAGCAACTGCAGAGCCCTACATTTCAGAAGTTGGGTGTACATCAACAATAGTTTAAGCATATACAGTGTGCTTGATTTTGAATCTTGAAGGTATGAAAAGTGAAAATACAGTACATGAAATAAAAATGTCAGCGTATATATATATATATATATATATATATATATATATATAAACACGACTTCAGCTTAAACACTTGCACCTAGAAGGAGATGCTGTGTATGTATCGAGCCGTTAGACACAAAGGAGATGAGAACACAGAGGAAAAACTGCTTTCAGCAATCAGCCAAACCATCGGCTGAATGTGGGAGTTAATTAGTCTATAAAAATATCAAAAAAATTGCATCCAAATAAATAATTTGCTTTATTTGTAGCCTAATAGAAGCTACTGAAGCTGTAAAAACCGAACCAGACACTATAGCGGTTCTAACTAGTCAGAAGCAAAAACATCTCTAGAGTAATGGCTGACTCTCTGTCAGGAGGCGGGAGCTACAAAGATGTATGATCGGTGTGTGTGTGTGTGTGTGTGTGTGTGTGTGCGCGCGCAGGAACGAGAGCAGAGGAGGCAAAACAGTGGAGAGAAAAAGGTTTAGCCATTTCACACTGTACTGCCATGTCTTCTGATCTCAGTCTGGCTCGAATTTACATGGCAGTTATTGTGTCTTTGAATCAATAAATACAAACAGTAGCCTATTGCATTTGGTGACAACACTATTACCAGTCCCCCATCTTCTCTGCAAAAAGAAAAATCTCTGCTTAAAGATTGAGTTTAAACGTCCAATTCGAGTACTCGAGTACTCATGGCCATCCCTAAATAAAGCCAGTCCCTGGCGTGAAAAAGGTTGAGAAACACTGCTCTAGGTTGCAGACAATGCACCCCTCATGAGTAGGAGAATCCACAGGGATGGCCTTATCTTTCAAATGAGCCAGTGCCAATGAAGGGAGGAACCATGCTTTAACAGCACTCAGGGGGGAGGGCAGGGACAGAGACCTCTTCACTACTGTATTGTCTGGGCTCTGTAACTCATTGGAGAGGTCTACCTTCTTTCCAGAGGAACTGAATAGAGGGACAACAGGCGATTTACAGGCCCCTGACCCTTTGCCACATCTTTAACAAGGGACATTAGCATTTATGCAACCCTCAGCCATTTCCCCATTGGAGTGATGCAACGAACCTCCCATGTGACTTGCTGAAGTCATCAGCCCGGAGGTCAAACAACAAAGCAGCCCACTTGTGGGCCAGATCGGGTCTTGTGGCGGCACAAATGGCTCAGTGCCAGAAAGGGCAAGCATTACATGGGCCAGACCTGGTCCAAATGTGGGGGGCAAACCCTGGGTGAGAGTTGGCAGTTTGCTATGGTATGGTATGAGGAATGTGGTCCTGATACATTCCTGTAGTCACTGGGCCATCTTTGGTCTGAGTGTGGTTGACCAGTAGTTGTCATAACAGACTATTAAACACACCAATAGAACCATATTTTCCCACTGTAAGACCTAACGAACATGAATGACTCCAGGTATCATCTCCCACATGAGACTCTTATGACAAACAAAACCATCAGTATATATAGGCCTGCTGCATACATTTCCGATATTCAAATAATTGGGTAAAACTTTAGCAATCTATTATCTAATGATGTGTTATTATATTCAAAATGGAAATACATTAGCCATGTTAAGAGAACATTAATTTATTTTCTTCCAATCTAAATAACATTTGCCTGGTACCGTAGGGGCAGAGTCCTCTTGTGCAATAAGAAGAAGGTCAAAGCATTACAAATAGAGGAGAAATATCCAATCATGAGACAATATAGGCTAATTTACACAGTTTAACAAAGAATTGGTGCAGCCGAAATAGGTCTACTCGTTTGAATCTAGCCCCAATGACTGGGACAGTATGCAAGGCAGAGACAAGGCAGGTCTTATTTGGTCAAACAGTGAGAACACATTGACTGTAGCCATCGAATTGCATTCATTTCCATGCACTTCTCTACACCTTGAGCTGGCTATTTTACTGGAATTGAATTTCAGACTTTCAACAACACGCAGCCGTGACGTAAACAAACAGCGTAATTACAATGTAACTAACACCGCCTCTATCAAACTTTTAAACTGCAATCTACAACTACAGTTTTCAAAACCCAACGTTGTGAGAAACTCTGGAGTCACGATCCCCTTACACCCAGTGAGTGTAAACTCATAGACCTATGACAATAGACCGCGTAATGTAGCCTAAATTGAACATAAACAACCAGTCATTTTACATTGTTCATAAACAAAGTTTCACGTGGTTCATTTCACGCACAACTCACCTGGGAGACCAAAGGGATAAGTGTCTGCTCCACCGACCGAGTTTTGATTTCCAGCCCGGAATCAAAGTTACTGCTACCGAAAGGAGATGAAGCCATTCCCGCCGATCTCTCTTTTTATGATACAATGTACAACTGAGTTACAGCTCCCTGCACCTTATGTTTCCGTTAATTGGGGGAAATTGTGTATATTACACTCTTAACAGTGTAGACGGTTTCTATTGGTAACGTGAACAACGGATCGACCCCCTAGCCTATCATGCCGTTTTAATCCACTCGTGCTCGGTTGTGCTGCGCTCCGCGCCGCTAAAGTCGGTGTAGTTTACTCAACTACGGTGGAGAGGAGACTGCAGCAAACGGACTGGAGAGAGAGCGGCTTGGCTGAGCCATGGCTGGGGAGTAGAGGCTGGCGCGCGCACGCTCTCTGTCTCTCTATCACACACGCACGCACACACACACACACACACACACACACACACACACACACACACACACACACACACACACACACACACACACACACACACACACACACACACACACACACGGAGAGGGCGAGGGCGAGGGGGAAAGCATTTTACAGACATAATTTGCCTAGGGCTATACTTAAACCTATACAACAACAAGAGGGTAACAATTTCTGCTACTTTGTGTTCAAAATACTAACCTTTTTCCCAAGGTTATTTTCTTCTTGACAGCACATACTGTTCATCCAGCAAAATGACTTCAGGTTATGATATGATAACCAGTGTGTTTTTAAGACATGCTAAATGCTCTTGAGCCTCTATTTCGTACTCCTCGGGCTGTGAATGATGTTATAATTTTGCTCTTCTTGTATGATGGCCCTGCCCTGGACAAAGTGTGACAGAAAGAAGAATGATACACACAGCAGAAGACCATATCTATCTTCACGTTGTTTCTCAATAAAAAAAAAACATACTTAAAATGTGTCTTAGTGCAACATCGGTTGTGCACTAGAACAAAGCATACTTTGACTGCTATGCCGTTGATTATGTGTGCGATAAGCTCACTCTTTTACAAGTGCAAGCACTGGATGACAAGTGAACACTTCGTGTTACCAGGCCAGATTGAGGCAGGGCCGTAGAAACATAAACAGTGCGCTGGAGTTACATGCTGAGGGTTTGTGGCCATATCAGCTGTGGTCGGCACTTTCCAATGTCAGCATGGGAGCTGCTGCGGCTCTGCTCTGTATTAGTGCTGCCTGCCACTCCAATCTCAGCCAGTGTTTATTTAAATCCCCACAGCGGTGCTTTAGTTGAACCCTCCCTGTTTCTATAGCACACAGAGCAGAGCTTCCACAGACCTCAGATCAGCAGAGGACCCAGCGCTAGACTACATCATTGTGCAGGAACTCCAGAGTGATTGGCTGTTTATTGGCCAACAATGGAATTCAGTTTTGTGATGAGAGGAGGCTTTAGCTTTATAATATTGTACACTTCACCACTCAGTAACCACCATACTGGACCCACCTTTGGGCCTGTACAGTATTTAACACATTTCTGGAGTGTCTATCTACTACCATGTCTAGTCACTAACATGGCTATTTCTAAAACAAAATCACCTGTATGAAAATGGATGTAACAGGAAGCGGAGCAGTTCTGATTTCCTGAAACACAATCAAGCGCAAGTTGTGCCTCTCGAGATGCACCATTGTGTTTGCCTGCAATCCGGAAATTGCAAAATGTCACTTTAGACTTTATTGACTCACTTTCCATCAGTACCATTGTTCCCAGACACTTGTTATGCTTAGCAGAATTTAATTCATTGCAGTTTTTTTTTTTTTTTTTTTAATTCAATCTCACATTGGACACATTGGATTTTCTGTTTTTATACAGTTTGACAGGTTTTGATAACTCCCTTCCGTGTTGTTCCTATCCACACTTGTCAAAGGACATTGATAATTAAATCAGATATGTGTATATATGCATTGTGTGACTCTCTGACTAACAGTACCTCTTCCCTCTAGGTGGAACGGTGCTGACACTGTAAGTGCTGATAAGTGTGGAGCTGAATGTAGATTATGAGTAGAGGGTGATGGTATGCACTGATTTGAAGACATGCGATAAGCACACGCAGTCAAGCCCCTTGGATATATTCAGAAGTAGTTGTAGTGTGATTTTGAAATATATTCCCAGACATATTGGATCCAAACTATGCTAAATGAATCCAACAACAAAAATCTGTTCACCAGTGCTAAAATCCAGAGGCACCATTCCTTCTTAAGAAATAGTACGAAACTGTGCGAGTTGCAGAACTTTATAAAGCATAACAGAATGCATATACATTTCCGGTTTGCATCGATATTGTTTCCCCCAAAGGCACCAAGGTTTTGTGGTATTTCTCACTCTCACCAATGCACCAGCATGGAAGGAGACATCCAAACCCTGCATGCCACTCTGATTCTAGAGAGGGCCACTTTCACAGAGAGACATCCAAACCCTGCATGCCACTCTGATTCTAGAGAGGGCCACTTCCACAGAGAGACGTCCAAACCCTGCATGCCACTCTGATTCTAGAGAGGGCCACTTTCACAGAGAGACATCCAAACCCTGCATGCCACTCTGATCCTAGAGAGGGCCACTTTCACAGAGAGACATCCAAACCCTGCATGCCACTCTGATCCTAGAGAGGGCCACTTTCACAGAGAGACATCCAAACCCTGCATGCCACTCTGATCCTAGAGAGGGCCACTTCCACAGAGAGACATCCAAACCCTGCATGCCACTCTGATTCTAGAGAGGGCCACTTCCACAGAGAGACGTCCAAACCCTGCATGCCACTCTGATTCTAGAGAGGGCCGCTTTCACAGAGAGACGTCCAAACCCTGCATGCCACTCTGATTCTAGAGAGGGCCACTTCCACAGAGAGACGTCCAAACCCTGCATGCCACTCTGATTCTAGAGAGGGCCACTTTCACAGAGAGACATCCAAACCCTGCATGCCACTCTGATTCTAGAGAGGGCCACTTTCACAGAGAGACATCCAAACCCTGCCTGCCACTCTGATCCTAGAGAGGGCCACTTCCACAGAGAGACGTCCAAACCCTGCATGCCACTCTGATTCTAGAGAGGGCCACTTTCACAGAGAGACATCCAAACCCTGCATGCCACTCTGATCCTAGAGAGGGCCACTTCCACAGAGAGACATCCAAACCCTGCATGCCACTCTGATCCTAGAGAGGGCCACTTTCACAGAGAGACATCCAAACCCTGCATGCCACTCTGATTCTAGAGAGGGCCACTTCCACAGAGAGACATCCAAACCCTGCATGCCACTCTGATCCTAGAGAGGGCCACTTCCACAGAGAGACATCCAAACCCTGCATGCCACTCTGATTCTAGAGAGGGCCACTTTCACAGAGAGACGTCCAAACCCTGCATGCCACTCTGATTCTAGAGAGGGCCACTTCCACAGAGAGACATCCAAACCTTGCATGCCACTCTGATCCTAGAGAGGGCCACTTTCACAGAGAGACATCCAAACCCTGCATGCCACTCTGATTCTAGAGAGGGCCACTTCCACAGAGAGACATCCAAACCCTGCATGCCACTCTGATTCTAGAGAGGGCCACTTCCACAGAGAGACATCCAAACCCTGCATGCCACTCTGATTCTAGAGAGGGCCACTTCCACAGAGAGACATCCAAACCCTGCATGCCACTCTGATTCTAGAGAGGGCCACTTCCACAGAGAGACATCCAAACCCTGCATGCCACTCTGATTCTAGAGAGGGCCGCTTTCACAGAGAGACATCCAAACCCTGCATGCCACTCTGATCCTAGAGAGGGCCACTTTCACAGAGAGACATCCAAACCCTGCATGCCACTCTGATCCTAGAGAGGGCCACTTTCACAGAGAGACATCCAAACCCTGCATGCCACTCTGATCCTAGAGAGGGCCACTTTCACAGAGAGACATCCAAACCCTGCATGCCACTCTGATCCTAGAGAGGGCCACTTTCACAGAGAGACATCCAAACCCTGCATGCCACTCTGATTCTAGAGAGGGCCACTTTCACAGAGAGACATCCAAACCCTGCATGCCACTCTGATTCTAGAGAGGGCCACTTCCACAGAGAGCATTCCAGGTAGGGTACTATGGCGTATTGAATCCGTCACCTCTTTAAACCTTTTTGACCTGCCACCTTTTTGACCGGCCACAGGTCCAGGCTGTCCCCCATGGCAACGACAGTGCCAGTCTGCCAGGGTTGTGGCTGGTTGGAATTCCTCATTGTTTTCAGTGACGGTATTTCAATTCATTCATTGATTTTCAACTCACCTCTTGCATTGGGTGAATTTAAATTCAATTTGACCCCAACACTGCAGTTCTCCAGTGCAATATGATCATCTCACAGCCCTGCCAGGAGTCACCCTCAGGGCCACGGCAAGGCTCATTTAATTGCCTGTAAACTAAAACAGGCAGCATCAAGCGACACAGACACTGCTGCCACTAATTGTTTTGTTTTTGCATTTCCATATTACATAATAACAGAGACTTAAAACCCACACGCTCATTAACACTCTCTCCATTCCATCTACCTCGCTACAGTCTGTCTTCTGCTGTGTGTAGGTAGAGATAACGGTAAACACACACACACACACACACACACACACACACACACACACACTCACACACACACGCTCACTCACACACTCTCTCGCTCTCTCTCTCTCCTTCTCTCTCTCTCTCTCTCTCTCTCTCTCTCTCTCTCTTTCTCAGACACACACACACACACACTTGAGGGCAGTTTCCACTGTGTCTCCTGTGTGAATGACTGGAATTTGACCTCTGCTGGACAGTGATTAGCTAGACCTGCTCCCCAATCTGTCCAATACTGTGAGAAATAATGAGGCATCATTTCTGATGCAGAAAGTGTCTGCTGGTAAGATAATAGACACACAGCATACAAAGCAGTTAAAGTGGCCGAAGCCACAGCTAGAGGCTGTGGGAAATACAGTAGCTTTGGCTGAAGGATCTACTGTATAATTGGTGTTTTCTGTTGCTTAAGGGTTTAGAAAGAGCAAGAATTTCTCATAACCCAAAGTACAGTGAAGGTATCCTAACACTATTGTGCAGGGCAGGGCTTTTAATTTACAAAGCAGCACAGCTCTTACCATATATCATCTTATAATGGCGCCAGTGTCCATGGTGGATGGAGACCACAACTACAGGATGTAGGCTATACTTAGCACTGTCAAGGAAGGGGAGAAAGATAATAGAAAATATGAGTGCCTTTGACACATTTTTATAGTGTTGTGTCTCCCATCAGTTCTCAGCCACCCCTGAGATTAGATCTTCCCGTTTTCTCGACAGAGAGGTCATCTCACTCAGATAAGTCACTCTGAGTGTCTCCCGCTCGCTGAATCTGAGGAGGTGATGTGACAAAGAGAGGAATCTATTTTCTCCTGAAGTGTTGATAATGATGATTCAAAATACTAACCCTCTGGCGCTACTATTCTCTCCCTCTCTCTCCCCCTCTCTCTCTCTCTCTCTCTCGCTCTCTCTCTCTCTCTCTCTCTCTTGCTCTCTCTCTCTCTCTCTCCCTCGCTCTCTCTCTCTCTCTCTCTCTCCCTCGCTCTCTCTCTCTCTCTCTCTCTCTCTCTCTCTTGCTCTCTCTCTCTCTCTCTCCCTCGCTCTCTCTCTCGCTCTCTCTCTCCCCCTCTCTCTCTCTTTCCCTCTCTCTCTCCCTCTCTCTCTCTCTCTCTCTCTCTCTCTCTCTCTCTGTCTTCCTCTCACCCTATTCCCATTCCTGTGATTCGAGTCTATCGCTCTTCCTCCCTTCGGTAGGCCACTGTCATTAATCATCTCGTCTCGAGGGTTCAGAGAGAGCAACACATTTTTCCTTGTGATCACATCAGGCGTGCGGCTTCAAACTGCTTCTGACAAAACTGTCGCCTCGTCATTTGAAATCCACGTCTTTAGCTCTAGGAGCTGTTCTAACCAGAGCAGCCTGACAGCCCAGCTGAGGTCAATCACTTCAGCATGCAGACTAAAAGAGTGACCTATGAAACACACTGTAATGTGTGATCCAAGGTTGGGAGTCAATGTCATTACAATTCCAATCAATTCATGAGGAATTTCAATTCACATCGTGAACTGAGTGACTCAAAACGAAATTGGCCCCACCTTTGATGTGAATATATCCCTCAAATCATGAAGTACAAACCATCAAGCCTGAAAGTCCAGAGGATACCCAGAAATACATGGCAATACAGAAAAGCCTAATGAGCTGTCTCATACAGCTGTCTCTGGTCTTAGTCTGGTTCTCTCTGGCCTCTATTTACGTACCCAAAAGCCCAAACTATTCCCTCACAAACAGTCTGCGCTGTCTGTCTTTTCTAGCCTTGTACTGAACAGACAACAATGACAGGTCTTACTATTTTGTGATTGGTCGACTCCTGCACTATATCCCTTCAGACCATCTACTTTGGGGTTACAACACTCATTGCATACTGCTGTATTTCAGGGTGGGCACTGTCAGCCAAACAAGGTAGAATATATAAACATGACTTAAACCTGTGGAATGCCATACTTACACAATGGGCTGAAGGGCTTTACTTTTCTTTAATTCCATGTTTACAGAATTCAAATGGGAACATTGTGTCACTCAAATCAGGACAAAAACAGAAATGCTTTTAAACCCTAATGTCCACTTACATGAAATACATTAACAGTTAAGTTTTTTCACAGTGTTGTTTATGGGTTATAAGCTTTGATTGCAGTGTGCCACTCTGTTTCCATCCCAACCTGGAATGTTATTTAAATTTAAATCTGCTTTGTTGGATTTAGGATTATCTTTATTTTGTATAAAGATAATCCTAATCCAATATTTATTTACTAATATGTAATTTTTTATTCTGCTATATAATTACTTTATTATTCAATGAGTGTATTGCACCATCTACTGGACTCTACCCAATAATGCAATCTCTGAAGGCAGAGACATGAGGGCAGAGAGGGATAATCAAAGGAATTTAACCTCACATTTTCTCGACAACTGGCTTCTTTTTCGGGTTAGGGTTAGGGTTTTTTTCTTCAGTGCAGAATGAACTTTTTTTTTTTTTTTTTTCACAAAACACAAGTATACATATAGGAATTAAACAAACAAAGAAGAACAAGGGGGTACAACAAATTACAGATTACAGAAATACAGTACATAAATACATAAATACACCACATTTTTGCAGCTTTCTTACTGGAAAAATTATATGAATGTACTGCTCGAACTCCTTATGGGAAACAAGGAAGAGTGTTTTTTTTATTAGTGAATTTACATTCACTTATGAATATAAAATGTTTTCATTAGCATGAATAATTGTTTTTCTTTATCCTTATTATAGAACATCGAGCAGAACCTTCTCCAATAATACACTATCATCAATAATATAATCAATTACAAATCCACAAATATCTGGCTATAATCTCTCTTTACACGTGGACAATGCCAAAGTAAATGCAAACTGGTGCAAACAAACGCGCCATGAGGTCTATGAACCTGGCTGAGAGCGGAACGTTTGTGACACGTGGCCGTGTTATGTTCCGGTAACTCTGCCAGTGTAGCATTGAAGATGGCGGCCCCCGTAATACAAACATGCCATATCGCATGTTCTGCAAATCGGACCCCAAATGTTCTCTCCTGGGGTCGTGGGGGACTCATTGCATATGGAACATGTAATTCGGTAGCGCTCTATGATCCACAGGTAGTAGCTGGCTTTCAAAATGTATATGTGTTCACTGCTAATAGCATCTGACGTTGACTTGCCGATTTTGACAGCTCGCGTCAATCAATCTTGCCTGTTTGCCTGTGTTTCCTCTGACAGCTACGACTGAGCTAGTTTTCGAACAAGACTTATTTCACTTCTTGCTCTGACAGCTCAACTTATGTCTTTCTTTAGGAGAAACGTGTTGTCACTGTGCTGAACGGACATACCGGGAGGGTGAACGCAGTTCAGTGGATCCATAGAGAGGACTGTGGTAAGATCCTTTTGCATTTATCAGTGCTTGTCAAGACAGTCTACTGGATATTGGCAAGTTACTGTAGCCAGATATTGTGACACTGTGTTCAAAATGTTGTATATAATATTGTACACTATTGAAATACAATACAATACAGATAATATATCTGCTGTGTCAGTCTGATCACATCCACTGTTATTGTAACAGTTACAGAAACTCACCTGGTGTCAGGAGGGTCGGATAATCAAGTAATCGTCTGGGAGGCTCAAGATGGGAAGGTACATTAGGAATATGGAAATACATTAAATGGTTCATATTATGCTTGAACATTTAAAGATGTTATACGAAACTCAGCACTAGCTTTATTTCTATCATTTTTAACATACTTCTTGCCTAAGTATTTTTCGGCGCTTGATTCAGCTTTGCCTAAATCAAGCACAGCTCAAATATGGGATTGTATGTATTTGATCCAGGTCTGACTCTGCTTGTGCGTTCTACCCAGTTTAACCAGTCTGTTAAGTGTACTGGCCACACTGGACCAGTGTGTGCTGTGGACGCTGTTCACCTGGACAACTCCCAGTTATTCATTACCTCCACAGCATCTGACTCCACTGTCAGGCTGTGGCTTAGTGATGGGGCTGAAGGTAAGGGATGCCTGCATGGGGGGGACACATTTATGGTTTAATTTCTTTGTGACTACAGTAGTACTCCCAAATGTTCAGTCATAACTTCAAAATGCACACACCACAAGTTTGTCAGAGGACTGGTCTGTCAATTTAGTCCACCTCCTGGTGCCATGGCTTTCTAGCATAGTAAAATAGATGGTACTTTAGTTGATTCTAGGTCATCTGCGTTGCAGTTGCATCGCACAGATGATCAGATCTCGAAACGTCTGGAAACCATGTTTTTATCTGAACCACGTAGATGACACAACCTTAGAATAAGTCTCTGCTCAGTTTGAAAGAATCCCTTCCTTCCTTCCTTCCTGCCCTGACATCTGCTGGTTGGCTATGGTAGCAGTAACAAAGAACACTGTTAGGGCCACAGTCAGATCTCTTACTGTCACAGAATTTAATGACCCCATTCACGTACCAATGGATTGAGACTATAGTGATCTTTTGGCAGTTTTGTTGTATTGTGTTATTATTGTAGTACTGTAATGTGTAATGTAATGTATATAGTACTGTAATGTGGATTCTATCAAGAGTACACATTCACCACCTTAGTTTTTTTGGTATGCCTTATTGCTATTACCATAGCCAAGACTGAGGAACAAGACTACAAGCAGTATTTAACATAATGAGGGTTGGTGTGGGGGAAGGGGATGTCACATCATATTCTCAGTTGGCATTTACTCATGTGAAGAGCCTGAACCAATCTGGAAGGCTATGAAAGAGTTTGCCGAAAATTAACCGCCAGCTCTCCGCCCGTGATATCTTTGATACCCCCTTAAAAAAAATCTGTCCTGATTGATTAGGAGCTAAATGAGCTCGGGTCAAAGCTAGTGGTTTTCATGTAGCCCCCAGTGTGAGTGGTGATTTGAGTGCTGCCTGGTGCCATGTCTCCTTTGTTGTGATTTCACTCTAAATACAGTAGGAGCAGGGGGGGCAGGAGCAGGGGGGGCAGGAGCAGGGGCGAGAGGAACGGTGATGTTACATGACAGTTATGGAGATGAGCGTGCGCTGGCTCTGTCCTGGGGGGGGCGGGGGGGGGGGGGGGGGCGGGCGGCATGTTGTCTGATGTAGGCCAGAGGTGTGCCAGTGTCTGGAAGACCCCCTGGGTTTTTAAGTGGGAAAGAGAAAAACAAAAGATGTCACCCTTTTGACAAATATCTCTGTGACTACCCGTTAAAAGAACGATTAGTCATTTCACCTCCATGCCGGTCTAAAAGAAGTTAATAGACTCATTTTAGAGCTGTTGATTTAGTAAGAGATGTATGGTGATGTATGGAGGCAAATTATTTTAGCATAATTTCATGTTCATTTTTTGTACACGTATTACTCATTCTGTATAATAAAGGCTAATTCTGTGGTGTTTTTTTTTTTTTCCCCCTCAGCTGAGTGCGTCCATACCATATCGTTTGGGAGTGGGTTCATGATGGATGTCTCCCTAGTGCTGTTGCCAGGCAGCAGAGGTAAGCCGTTACCACGGCGGCACTTCAAGATGCTTTTCCCCCACGCTCGTATCATCCATCTCCATTGGCCCCTCTAGTGCCTGTAACTGAATGTCATATTCAAAATGCAATCTGTGCTTGAAGTGCCTCACGCCATCTCGCCTCTCCCTTTTACATGCCTGTCCTCTGTTTGATGCTCTGCTCCCACCCCCTCCCCCCCCTCCTCTCCTCTTCCCCTCCTTCACTCTGCTCCCACCCCCTCCCTCCTTTCCTCTTCCCCTCCTTCACTCTGCTCCCACCCCCTCCCTCCTTTCCTCTTCCCCTCCTTCACTCAATCTGTCTTAAAAAAGAAAAAAAAAACATGAGACATGCAAATGTACGCAGCCTGCTTTGGCAAGCTTGACAGAGAACTAACACAGTACACTTGTTGCAGTTCCCATACTTGCCTGCGGGGGGGACGATTGCAGAGTTCATCTGTATGTACAGTGCGGTGGACAGGTAAGCTTAAAAACAGACTGCTGTTATTTGGGCCAACGACATGACCGTTGAGGTTTAATTGTTGACCGTTGAGGTTTAATTCTTCTACTCCTGCACCTCTTCCAGTTCAAGAAAGTCCTCTCCTTACAAGGACACGAGGATTGGATACGTGGTTTGGAGTGGACATCCAGGGGTGAGAGGGGCAATATTCTGTTCTATTCTACAGTAATGTGTTACAGGGTGCTGTCTTAGTTAACCCTGTGTGACTTGTACAGCCCATACATACATGTGTATATCCATCAGAATATTTAGGCACCACAGGTTGTGTAACCCACTTCAGGGTACTCCACTAACGCACTGTTCAGGGTTTGTAAAAGCTATTTCATATCCTTAACCACCCCACTCCACTCGTCCCGTCCCACTCAGGCAATGACCTCCTCCAAGCCGGCAGCTGTGGAGAGCTTCATTTATATGCACCAATGCCAAACATCTCTCCACTATAAAAGACAAGAAAAAATGCCCTCCTTTTATGATCGAGGCACTCTTTGATTTGATTTCACTTTATTTATATATATATATATATATATATATGCGCCTTTTTTGGTCCAGCGGGAATTCTCAGCGGGGATTCTCAGCTTTTATTTGAGGGTATTTGTGTATTTATTCGTTCCACCATTTAGAAGAACCTTTTATACATATAGATATACAGTACATATACATATAGATATACAGTACATATACATATAGATATACAGTACATGTACATATAGATATACAGCACATGTACATATAGATATACAGTACATGTACATATAGATATACAGTACATGTACATATAGATATACAGCACATGTACATATAGATATACAGTACATGTACATATAGATATACAGTACATGTACATATAGATATACAGCACATGTACATATAGATATACAGCACATATACATATAGATATACAGTACATATACAGTACATGTACATATACATATAGATATACAGTACATGTACATATAGATATACAGTACATATACATATAGATATACAGTACATATACAGTACATGTACATATACATATAGATATACAGTACATATACAGTACATGTACATATACATATAGATATACAGTACATGTACATATAGATATACAGTACATGTACATATAGATATACAGTACATGTACATATAGATATACAGTACATGTACATATAGATATACAGCACATATACATATAGATATACAGCACATATACATATAGATATACAGTACATATACAGTACATGTACATATACATATAGATATACAGTACATGTACATATAGATATACAGTACATATACATATAGATATACAGTACATATACAGTACATGTACATATACATATAGATATACAGTACATATACAGTACATGTACATATACATATAGATATACAGTACATGTACATATAGATATACAGCACATGTACATATAGATATACAGTACATATACATATAGATATACAGTACATGTACATATAGATATACAGTACATATACATATAGATATACAGTACATGTACATATAGATATACAGTACATATACAGTACATGTACATATACATATAGATATACAGTACATGTACATATACATATATTTCAGGACACCAAAGGTAATGGGACAATTGGCTTGACAGGTGTTTCTGGTCGGTCAGGTGTGTTCCATCACATAATTTGTGCAGGCAGAAGAGAGCTGTCAGTGTCTTGTATTGATTCTAGGCTTTGTCTGCTATTGCTGTCTGTCAACATGAGGACCCAAGAGGTGTCAGTGAAAGTCCAGGAAGCCATTATTAGGCTGATAAAAACAGGAAAAAAACACTACCAAAGCAATAGGCTCGCAAAAATCAACAGTCTAGAACAGGCCTGGCAGAGCATCACCAGAGAAGATACCCAGTGCCTGGTGGGGACGATGGGTCGCAGACCCCAGGCTGTTATTGCATGCAAATATGCGACCAAATACTTAACATGAGTGCTTAATTTGGACATTATATGAATCTGTCCCATTACTGTTGGTGCCCTGACATAGTGGGACTATGTATAAAAAGTGTTGTCATTTCTAAATGGTGAAACCAATATGTACACAAATACCATCACATAAAAGCTGAGAATCTATACTTCAGTAGTATCATACCAACCTCAGTGATAATAGATTATAGAATTGAAATAATTGATTTCAAATCTAAACGTTTGGACTCTAGAGCCAAAGAAAGAAAAAAACATGATTTATATTGTAACCTTCAAGCACAGTGTGCTGCCCCGTTGAGCTGATGTGAGGTCTGGTAATCTGATGGTCATCGTTTATCATTCCCCCTCCAACCCAGAGGGGGAGCTGTTGCTGGCCAGCTGTTCCCAGGACTGTATGATCCGGGTGTGGAGGCTGTTTGCCAAGTCTGGGACAGAGGTCCCCACCCAAGAACACATCATGAAGATGAAAGAGGACGTTTTTGAAGTGACAGGGAAAGGTGAGGCGTTTAATAGGCTTCATTATAAAAATGTGTAAATCCGATCAGAACATCAGGTTTCAACACTATCCTTGGGACATCGTGGTATGCACATATATCAGTTTACTTGGCAAGTGGATTTTTTGCTTTATCATTGTTCTTCCTTCTTAGACAGAATAGGATGGAGAATATGATAATGTAATATGATAATGTAATATGATAATGTTTGAGACAATTGTAGTGTGGCAACAGTAGATTCAAAGGAAGTTGCAGTCATTAGTGTGTCCTCTACCTGTCTACCTGTCTACCTGTCTACCTGTCTACCTGTCAACCTGTCTACCTGTCTACCTGTCTACCTGTCTACCTGTCTAGATGCCTCCTCAGTGTTTGCAGTGGCTCTCGAGACAGTCCTGGCGGGCCATGAGAACTGGATCTATGGAATCCACTGGCAGCCTCCTGTCATCAAAGGTACTGTGAATGTGTACGCCAGCTAGTCACAAGACTTTCCCTTTCGTTAGTAAATGATGGCGGTGTTACCACAGTCAGTGAGTTAATGTTGTTGTCGTTGTGTGATGGAGCCAACGCATGCCCATGATATCAGAAATGGTGATATCTATGATATTTAATTGGTTTACACCATTCACCGGTGCGTTCATGACGATTTATCAATCCACTCTACGCTACTGTATTGTGGTCCTTATTTGTCTCCCCCTGTGACACTCTGTCTCCCCCTACAGATGGTGAGCTGCAGCAGCCTCTCAGCCTGCTCTCTGCTTCCATGGACAAGACCATGATCCTGTGGGCTCCTGAGGAGGGCTCAGGGGTGTGGGTGGAGCAGGTCAGTGTTAACAGGGGACCTCTGTCCTACACAGCCTTTTTCACAGCTGAATTCCATATTGTGGGGCGTCGGGGGGGGGGGGGGGCGGACTCGAGAATGTCTTGTTCACATCTGTTACCCTTAACAATGTACTTTACACTCTTTACTTCCACTTGTCTCACTGATTGAGGTGTTGGGAATAGCTTAGACAGGCAGTGATGATGGGCCAGACTAGGCAGGCCTAGTCTAGTCTGCACCAGTGGAGGTTGTCCTCCCTGTCTCCTTGCTATCAGTCCTAGCCCTCTTTAGAGACTGCTGTGGGGAGGATTGACAGGGGAAGGAGGGCTGACAGAAGACATGCTAGAACCTCTACTGCTCTCTCTCTCTCTCTCGCTCTCTCTCAGAGCTCAGAACATCTGCTGTTTTGCCAACGCCAGGCTAAATTTAACAGAAGTGTGGAAAGTTGTACGGCGAAGCAGCTCCTCCCCATCTGCCCCTGAGTTTCAAGAGTGGCAGGTGAATTCTGGGAGAGACAGGATACTGTGTATCTCGGATAACCTTCCTCTTTCTCCTTATCTTCTTCCTCTACTTGTCAACATTTCCCTCCTTCACTCCGTGTCAGCCTCAAAGCAGTTCAGCCCTCACCCCACTACTTCAGCGCCATGCATGGGTCTGAGTGGCATCATGACTCAAGATGGCAGACAGGACTCTACAGGTGGTCAATGACCTTCTGTTCCCTTGATCTCTGCATTCATGTTTACAGTAGCTGGCAACAAAGACAAGAAAGACAAGATCGGGGTAGTCTGCAGAAATCCCCAGTCCTCGGCTGACTGCTCCAAGCCTTATCTTGACATCAGGAGCTTGATTAAGATCTGAAACAACCACTAGTGCTCCAGCTCTTACAGTTTGATTAGAGGAAGGTTGTCATTCTAACCAAAAAAGCAGCACAGTCTTGGAAAATGATCTGTATAGAAAATAACCCTTTGCTCTGTCCAGGCCATTTGACACAGCATGCACAGAATCACACCTCGAATATCCTCTTTGTTCAGTGTGAAAGTGCATATTATATGAAGTGTGCTGTGAACTGTTTTCCCCTCTCTCGGCTTTTCAAACAGGGGGGAGAACCCTTTGAACTGACAGGTTCCCTGCCTACAAAGGAAGCCAACGTCTGTTATTACACACCTCAAATGATTTCCAGCCTAATGGCTGATTTCCACTGGCTCAAATTGAGTGGACAGCTTAAGCGGTAAAATGCGTAATTCACACTAATGTCCTAGGGTGTTATTAATCTAAACTTCATACTTAAAAAAAAAAGTACTACAAGCCCCAGTGAGTCGAAACACACTGAGACTGAAAGACCAAACACAAAAGAAAGAGTCACAAATTCAAGCTTTGTGCAAATGCGATTTTCCTGTAGGCCTTATCCCTGGTCTTTGTGTGTCAGGAAAACTATATCGGTGCCTAAGGACAAACAAAGAGCCCTCACCGCTTGGCGAAGCGGAGGCCGGAGCATGAAATGACAAGCGTGGCTACGTCTTAATTAGCACGCTTACAAAGGAGCCCTGCTCCGCTCCCCCCTCCATGATGATTAGCGTAATTGGTCAAATTTAGCGGAGAGCTGGCTAACAGTGAGGTGGCTGGCCCACCGTGGGGTAAAGCACAGTGCACTAACGAGGCACAGTGACAATTAACAGCTGAGGAGAAGGACAGTGGGAGGCAGGGCAGCAGGGCATTGCCCAGACCAGTCATGATGACGAGTCGTCCTCTGGAGGGGTAACGTTGAGAGGTGGCCCGATCGTGCTTTTTTTTTTTTTTTTTTTACGACTGTTGTTGTCATGCCACCAGTTTTAGAACACGGCAGCGATAGTCGAAGGCTTAGCCTCATGGTTTACACACAACAGTGGGTCGAGGCCTGTTTTACAGGCACTTAAAGCGAGGTGGGGAGAGTCAGTCAGGGGGCTTGGGATGGACAAAGCTGATGGAATGATGAGAAACATCCCCCCGGCAACAATGTATGGGCCTTCCTTGCCCTATTTGTTTGTCTCCAGCTAAGATCACTCAGTCTTTGTCCTCCCCTTTCCAGGAATGAAATATGTCGTCCCCCCCCTTTTTGTTGTCATTGTGTCAGTCCCCCCCCCCATCCCCTCCCCCCCCCATCCCATTGGCTAGCGATAAGCCACACGCTGCGCCTTGCATCCATATTGTTTCCCCTCTCGTAAACAAGACGGCTGACAGCTTTTTTTGCCTCCTGAGTTTTTGTACGTGATTAACGGCGGCCGTTGCATGTGGAATTTCAAAATCAATCTGCTTAATGTTTCGTTGCTCCCTCTCCCCATCTCCTGAATGGCTGGTGGAGATGAGTGGCTTTATCACCGTCATTATTCCCACCGTATCACTGCCGTAGGATCGTGGGGGAAGGTGTCTTTGAAGGTCAACGATGGCTAGAGCTCCCCAAGACTAGAAGTAATGGCGGGTGCTGCTTGGCGGGGGATGTTGTTAGACAGCGGAGCCTCTGCTATGTTACATCTCACTAGCTAGAATGTACCTTAGTGTTGATTCAAATTCAAGCTCAAATTCTGACCTTGGTTGACTTGATGGATGCGGAGGCACTGGAAACATTGTATTTCCTAACCTTCAAGACAATTTATCGCATTCAATAGCAGTAGTAGAATGTGATATCGCTTAGGAACATGAGTTAATTCATGTTTGAACAGATATTGGATGGCCTCGGTTGGAAACGGGCCATAGTGCTGAAAGAGCAGAAGTACCCTTGGGTGAATTGTGCTGGTATGGATTTGAATTGATGTCTCCTTTGTGCCAGGTTTAGTTTTCAGGCCCCTAGGGCCTCCTAAAGCTTGAATTGTTTAGCAATGTTCTCCTGGACAGTCAGACCAAGGACCTGTCCTGGAATAGTTCCTAGATACTTTTGTTTTTATGAAGGACTTTAACTATAGGGCGAAAATTCCACCTAGGCCTCGGTGGAGGTACAAGGATGTTACCTGTTACCTGGCCTATTATCACAGACCTACAGGGTGTGTAGGCGGGGCCAGGGGATGTTACCTGGCCTATTATCACAGACCTACAGAGTGTGTAGGCGGGGCCAGGGGATGTTACCTGGCCTATTATCACAGACCTACAGGGTGTGTAGGCGGGGCCAGGGGATGTTACCTGGCCTATTATCACAGACCTACAGGGGGTGTAGGCGGGGCCAGGGGATGTTACCTGGCCTATTATCACAGACCTACAGGGTGTGTAGGCGGGGCCAGGGGATGTTACCTGGCCTATTATCACAGACCTACAGGGTGTGTAGGCGGGGCCAGGGGATGTTACCTGGCCTATTATCACAGACCTACAGGGGGTGTAGGCGGGGCCAGGGGATGTTACCTGGCCTATTATCACAGACCTACAGGGTGTGTAGGCGGGGCCAGGGGTTGTTTCTGGACAGGTATCAAACCCTTATACCACGACTGCTAAGTGTGAAGAGAATTTTAGAGGAATTTATAGATAAAATGTGATTTCTGTGTAGCACCGTAATCCCACATTAAATACCACTGATTATACAGCCCACTGGAAATGTTTTTTAATGCAGCCTGTCTCTGTTATTTTGATTTGTAATATTGTTTCTTCATGGATATTAATTGTCGGAAGCAGGATGAATCCATGTGTAAATTTGACACTAAATTTGCATAAAAGGTTCTTATTGTGTCATGTTATCACTCAATTCTAATCCTCTTTTCTCCCAGAATTCTCTCTGCTAGGGATGCGTTGTTTACCAGTTAAATCATCCTTATTTGTTCATTGGTTATTGGCAAATGACTTTGTCGGGAAACTGTCCAAATCTGATTGACTAAGCCCACTCACTTAGCCCCCCCCCCCCCCCCCAGAAATGAATTACCCCCCCTTTGGAAAAAATAGCATCCTAGTTGTTGTTTTTTTGTACAAATTAGAAACTGGAGTTTTTCTAAACCGAAAATGTTTCATTTCAAAGCCTAATTTCTCTGCCTCATGAGCCGTCATCTAAGTAACGACCAGGTGGTCATGATGCCTAAAGGACAGCTTTCATCCTCTGTTATTATATCAATTAGGATGCGCTGCTGAGATTACAGGTCATGTAGAACTAGCGTCTGTCATAAAAAGGCCAAACTGAGGGAAATACAAATTGTATGATCTACATCGCAATACCACTCACAGGTCAAAGGGTCGTACCCAAATCCAATTTGTCCAAATCCTACTGTATGTTCTAAAGCCTTGCCTCGTTGCGGCTGTTCGTATAATATGACATGGTGCCCTGCGACCGCTTTCGTTATCGCATTAAACAAATGTATTCCCAAAAACAACAACAACATGTATCCCCCCCCCCCCCCCCTACTAACTCCCGCTTTGCATTATTTCCTACCAGGCTTGTCGGTGTGATTTGTTATTTTTGCCCACCCATTGTACTAGAGAGTGACAGAACATATGTACTGTAGTCCTATGCACAGATGTCTGGAGTGCAGTCTTTCCGGAGCACAGATGTCTAGTCGTGATCTAAATGCTGTGTGTATTGACCAAAGTGGATGTCCAAAGTGGTGGAATTCAACAGGAAGGGTTGAACACACACACAATCTCAAATGGCTCTGTGCAGATGCCCGATATCATGACTGTTCATCCGCAAAAAAAAAAATGTCCCAAGTGCTTGCGATCCAAATTGTTCCTTTCACTCAGTTTCTGCAGCAGTGGGCTTTCATGTTGATAGATTCATGTCACGACAGGGTCAAATAAACAGAATGTTTTTAAATCGGTCTTATTTTAGACTGAAGTGACTCTGAGGTTCTGACCCAGAAATGGAGTGTTTGTTTCACAGCTGATGCCAGTCGTGTGTGTGTGTGTGTGTGTGTGTGTGTGTGTGTGTGTGTGTGTGTGTGTTTGTGTGTGTGGTCCAGGTGGACCAGGACCATAGGTTTGGATGATTATTGAACCTTCTCTGTCTGTCTGTCTGTCTGTCTGTCTGTCTCTTTCTTTCTCTCTTTCTCTCTCTCACTCTCTCTCTCTCTCTCTCTCTCCAGGTACGCGTAGGAGAGGTAGGAGGGAACACTCTGGGCTTTTACGGCTGTCAGATGAGTCCAGATGGGTCCATGATCGTGGCTCATGCCTTCCATGGAGCCTTACACCTCTGGTACCACAACCAAGGCAACAAGGTGAGATGCCTGGCCAACGTACTGTAGGGGGTTCTCGGGATCAGGCTAATGCCGAGGCTTTAGCTCAACTCGCTAACATAGTCTTGTCTGGTGGGTCACACCTCAAAATGTTACATTACAGATAGCAAGGGTTGGGGATCAATTCCATTTAAATTCACAAGGTGAATTTAAAATGGAATTGAGCCCCTATGTGGTGATGTCATATGTGTTAGGCCTGGCTCTCGAGTGCC
Source organism: Argentina silus (assembly GCF_951799395.1). Lineage (NCBI taxonomy): Eukaryota > Metazoa > Chordata > Actinopteri > Argentiniformes > Argentinidae > Argentina > Argentina silus. The sequence goes on from NC_139665.1 coordinate 4,635,310, forward strand.
TCTGACCTGTTGTTGTTCCCAGGGAGAGTGGAGTCCGGGCGTGGTGATCTCAGGCCACTTCAACGCGGTCCAGGACCTGAGCTGGGACCCTGAAGGGGAATTCATTGTGAGTGTGGGGTCAGACCAGACCACCAGACTCATCACACCCTGGAGGAGGAAGGACTGCACAGAGGTAGAGCCACCCCCCCCCCCCCCCCCCCCCCCGTAGAAGCCTGTTCCTGCCTCCATAGATCCCTACTGACCCTGTTAACAGACTGTGACCACTGACACGCCCTGGAGGTGGGAATACTGCACACAGGTCCTACCTTAGGCTTATAGAGCCCTGTCATGCCTCTATGTAGCTCTTTATATCCCTCCCAACCCAGCAAGTTGCTTGGTGCTTATCGGTTGTTTAAGTGAATAGTTTACATACCCGTTATTGTATCTGTCTTGACAGGCAAACTGTATTAAAAGGATAAATGTGTTTCTATTTTTGCCTATTTTTGAGGGAATATCTGAGCACAACAGTGCATTTCCTGATTGAAATAATGAGAGAGAATTCTGCAGAAACACATGAAGAAGAAAGAGGAAAAAGTCTTATTTTTCAGAGAAAGAGGGACGAAGTCTTGTCTTTCCTCCCTGACGTTTGATCACGTGTCCTTTGTTTCCTTTCCTCTGGGAGTGACCTCTGATGAGACAAACATGTCATTTATTATATCAGCCCATCACACCTGTGAACTAGCATTGTTCTAGCTGTTTCTCTGGCCTTTGTATAATGCACTGCCTCTGTCATTGTTCCTATCTGAGTGAGATAGGACACCTCTCTAACCCCCCCCCCCCCACACACACACACACCCTCCCCATCTCTTACCTCCTGTCCTCTGTGCCTCTCTGCAGACCACCTGGCACGAGATCTCGCGGCCACAGATCCACGGCTACGACATGCAGTGTCTGGCCATGGTGGGACGCTTCCAGTTCGTGTCCGGGGCCGACGAGAAGGTCCTCCGGGTGTTCCGCGCTCCGCGCAACTTTGTGGAGAACTTTGCCAACATCTCTGGTAGCTCTCTTGACAAGCTGCTGGCCTCCAGTGTGAGTATCACAATCCTGTTACCCGCTGTTGTTCCTGCTCCCGCTCCCCCTGCCAACTGCTTACCGCTTTACCGAGGGAAGGTATCCACTGTCCAGTATTATAACTCACTGTGACACCCGTGTGTGTGTGTGTGTGTGTTTCTGTGTGTGTGTGTTACCAGGACACTGTAGACCTTCCAGAGGGAGCCAGCACACCTGCACTTGGGCTTTCCAACAAGGCTGTGTTTCAAGGTGTGTATTTGAGACGACTAACCGGACTACTGTCTTGCCTCGTTAACTCAAGCTTTTATTCAACATCCAACTCTTCTTCACGTTTACGGATAAGAGCAATACACTATTGGAAGGTATCAAACAGAGACTGAGTATTTTATTTTTGATTCACAGGTGATCTTGTGCCCAAGACCAACGAAGAAGAGAAATCAGGGTTCAGTTCTGTATCTGACCAATACCAGGTGTCCTACTTCCACCCCCTCACCCTCAATGGTACGACAGGGTGAAACCTCACTATGCATGCACAGTATGAATAGCATTTTACTTGTCCATCTGCTACAGAGCTACTGCTTTTACAAAGCCTATGAAGACCCCCTCATAAACCATGACAACATATATTTCATCCATTTCCCTTCCCGAGCAGGGAGGGTCACTGCAGCCCCTCTTTCTCCCCCTCTCCCTCCCCCTCTCCCTCCCCCTCTCCCTCTCCCTGTCCCTCTCCCTGTCCCTGATGATGGCTGTGTAAGAGACAATAATACCCAGGCATCATGACAACTGGTTATTAGACAGCGCTCACCCTGCTCTCTACAAGCCTCGGAGGGGAGTTGGGGCAGGAATCAGAAGAGAACTGCCAGATACAAATGTTACAACTAGAGCTGGGGAGGGAGGGAGGGAGGGAGAGAGGGAGGGAGGGAGAGAGGGAGAGAGGGAGAGAGGGAGGGAGGGAGAGAGTTGGGGCTTTAGGGGGAGAGAGAGGCAAGGAGAATAGGAGTGATTTGGAGAATGAGTGTGTGTGTGTGTGTGTGTGGGGGGGGGGGGGGGGGGGGGTGTTAAGGGGTACCTTGGCTCGAGGCAAAATGGTGGCAATCGCTGTCACCGTGATTGAAAAAGCCCTTTAATCTGAGATCATAATTAGAAGGAAGGCTTATATGATTGTAAAGTTAAGGTATTGGTGACTCCAGGCTCTGAGAAGAGCAATGAGGCAGACACAGTTGTTAACAGAATAATGCCATGTCTCTGATTGGCTTCTCCAGGGCTGAGAGGACGGAATAATTAGGGAGAAACAGGAAGCCTGAGACAAATAAAGAAAGGGGGGAGAGAGGCATTCAATTACATGTGAAATGAGGGAGAGGGAGGCTTGCATAAGAGTCCGTGTCTGGAGGAGAAGATTGGCATGGGTGGAGAGAGAGAGAGAGAGAGAGAGAGAGAGGGGGTTAATGTGATTTGCAGCACACCCTCAAAGCTAACAGCCATTGAAAATTCAAGATAAAGCACCGTTGTTGAAAATAGCTTTTCAGAAATAGCGAGTTGAAGGGCTACGTTTTGGAGCTAAATGCTAAGATGAGCTGTGTGAATGTGAGGAAAGAGAACATTGTCTCGGGGCGGTCAATCCTGCTCTCCAGTCTGGTTCATGTCTCCAGTGCGTCTCCCTCTTTTCTCTCCCCCCCTCTCTCTCTCTTGCTTAACAATTGGGACGTAAAACAGGAAACTAATAAGAGCCACTTGCATATAATTGTCATTTTGTAAATTGGAAACAGGCTGTTTGGAAAACATTTACATTTAGATCTAATTTTAAGCACACTGTTTATGTAATGATTTGGACTCTATGTCTGTGTTATTTTCAATGTGTTTTTTGTGTCTAGAGCCACCTCCAGAAGACCACCTACTCCAGAACACACTGTGGCCTGAGGTCCAAAAGCTGTGAGTGTCCCCGGAGCCCACAAATACACAAGACAAATACATTTGGATGTCAAATACTTCAGCTTTACTTTTTTTTCGTTGGCCTGGTGCAAAGGAACCATCGGAGTAGTCCCAGCAGTGAAAACCCTAAGCTTAATCAAGCACACTTCAATAACATTCAAGTACTGTACACTATTTGTCATGTATTTGACCCATTCCTGAAGCATGTGTAATCCCAACCCTGGGTCAGCACCACGTTCCCCAGCTACCATGATGGTTTGTATAGCGCATATTACAGAAAAAGAACACAATTGTTTTGTTTTGTTTTCTTTCGCCGTGAGGATTAATGCCTGTACTTCCTAAAGCCCCAGGAGCCCCAGAGCCTTCCCACCAATCAGAATGCAGATTTCTCATGTCCCTTGAGCCTTTTCTGGGCAGAATATATTGCCTCCATTTGAGGCCAATGTTAAATCCATTTACCAATCAATCCCACATAAAGATGACGCATGGCTATAGCATTTCACTGGAAGTGCCGCCATTGTGTTGTGGAACAGAGCTTTTTACTCCCATTTGGCAAGAAATGCATTGAATAATTTAACACATAATTTACGAGTACTATTTTGTGGTAAATTCCATTAAAAAATAAAAAAAATAAAAATAAAAAAGAAGCAGTGCACAAATGTGAATGGTTGGTGGCAGTTTAGGACATTTCTTTGCTTTCTGTTTGCTGACATTTTAAAGGGGCACTTCACCACTTTTTCACTTCATACCCGTTATCACCAGCACCAGTGTCTGCGTATGTGAAAACTGCGATTTTCTACCTTTTTGTTTTGTCAAACAAACCTGTCACAAAAGGTCAGTTTGCAGTTTTTACGTATGTAGACACTGGAATGGTGCTGGAGATAATGAATATGAGATTAAAAAGAGGTGAAGAGCACCTTTCAGACCACCGTAGCTCAGCCAACTCGAAGCAAGTCTGAATCATCATGCAGTACATCACTCATTTGTGAAAGAGAAAGCAGTCTGTCAGTTAGAGTAGATCATTTAATTTCACACTCTGTCTCCTTGTTTACCAGTAAGGTATGTGTCTTGGCATATCCCAGCCTGTCTGAGTAGCATCTCTGAATACCAAATCTCTCTCTCTCTCTCTCTCCCCCCTCTCTCTCCCCTCTCTCTCTCTCACTCTCTCTCTCGCATCCAAATGTCGCTGCATAGTGCCTGGCAGCTATGACACCGGAAGCGCCCATTTCTGTGTTTTGAAAGCCTTGCTTTTTTGAGTTGCGCTCAGAGAACTGTTCGCCGTTTTAAGTTTGAGCGGTGTTACCGGTGACTAAACACTCATCCCTCCCCTCCCCTCCCTCCCCTCCCCCTTCCTCCAGGTACGGACATGGCTTTGAGATGTTCTGTCTGGCGTCTGACAGCACAAGGACAGTCGTGGCGTCCGCATGTAAGGTAGTGTGACAAGAGGGAGGCCAGAGGCCAGACGTCTGGGAGGGGAACTGTAGTGAAACAGATGGGCTTACTGTAAAAAACACACACACACACACGGACACACACAGAATCCACCTCTCAGATTGCCTTTACTTAACCACTTGAATCAATTACGAGAAGAATTGCCGCCTCTTTCCTGCCTCCCAAGTCCTATTTTCCCTCATGACACACTGCGTGGAGTGTTTCTGTCGGAGCCAGTCTGACTGCTCTTCAGTCTCTGACACACGGGCTGTGAGCAGTGAGCTGCTGATGATGACACGGTGACGGTTAGTGTCTGTTCTAATGCTGGCCTGCAGGGCTGCTTAGCCCCTCTGACACATCACTCAGGGCAGCAGAAAGGGAAGCACATTCTCTATGTCGCCTGGGATCCCCTCCCCTCCCCTCGCCTCCCCTCCCCTCCCATCGCCCAGCCCCCCCTTCCCCTTGTACAGTACGAGGCCAGGGTCACACATTGCTGTCAGTCAACCCAGCTCTGACCAGCTCACACTGTGGTCTGCTCTGAGGCGTCATGGACTGCCTTGACCGTGGCCAGGCAGAGCTGCGGGCACACACACGCGCACACACACACACACGCACACACACTTGCGTATACACACATATACGCATACACACATGCACATACAGGCACACACAGACACACACATCCCTACACAACGTAGCTGCTGAGTCAGACATAAAGGGTGGTTGAGTCATTCAGTCATTCAGCTGTTGTCAATCCTGTCACAGGTCTGATTTGAGTTTTTTTGCTCAGACCAACTTCACAGAGGAGCTTAAAAAAACATATGGCGTCATGGAACCTCCTCTCTCCTCTCTCTGTGGTAGGCGTCGAAGGCGGAGCACGCAGCTGTGCTGCTCTGGAGCGCCACCTCCTGGAGACAGCTGCAGGCGCTGCCCTGCCACACCCTCACCGTCACCCAGATGGCCTTCTCTCCCAACGGACGTTTCCTATTGGCCGTGTCACGGGACAGGACCTGGTCGCTATGGAGACGGGATGACCCCACCCCTACGGACACAGGTGAGCTGAGGGTTCCAGTTTGGGAGCTTGGTAGCTCAGATCTGCGTCCAATGCTGTAGTGGCCAAGAGCTTAGTTTTGTCCAGATGGACATTTTTTTTCAAAGGGGAATCGACATAGACGGTACTGTGTTTCTTACCATGTTTTTGGAACTCGGTGGTGAACATGATATGAATTAACTGTTAAATTGGAATAACACTCAAATATGATTCACCAAATAGTGTCACAGATCCAATCTGCCAGTGTCACACATCCAACTTGTTAAAACACGGCTAGCACAGGAAAACACACCAAATGGCAGGGTGAGCCGGGTTTGGCACACATGCTTTGCGCTGGCAGCGTAAAGCGTATCCGTCCCCGTTTCGCCGCGGTCAGGTAAATGGGCATTGACACTGACTAACCAGTGGACTGACTGGTTCTCTCTTCCTATTTGCCTGTGTGCCGTGGGCCCCGGTGGGCCCCGGTGGGCTCCCCCTCAGTGTTTGCTGTGTGCCGTGGGCCCCGGTGGGCTCCCCCTCAGTGTGGCGGGTTGCAGTCTGTTCCAGTTGAGACCAGAATTACTCACAGGCAGCATGGCGTCTCCCCAGACCCACACACACACACACACACACACACACACACACACATACACACTCTCACGAATACACACTCTCCTCCCGGGCCCGGCAGACACGGGGAGTTTAGGCAGTGTCAGTGCTGATCAAACAGCCCTCCCCTCTATCGCTGTTCTCTTGCGTCAGCCACCCAGAAATCTCTATCAAACAGACGTCCTCCCCTCCCTCCCTCCCTCCCTCCCACTCACCATCCTCCCTCATTCTGTCTGTACCCCTTTCTCTCTCTCTCTCTCTCTCTCTCTCTCTCCCTCCGTCTCCCCCTCCGTCTCTCCGTGTGTCTCTCTGCTTAACCAGTCTGGACTTGCCAATCAGGGGGCTGGACAGCGGTCCCCGCCAAGACTAGGATTGAGAGTGGCTGGAGCTGGACAGGGACTGCTGGTCTCCCTCCTGAGTCCCAGACAACACAGCCAGACCCAGTTTTGTGTGTGTGTGTGTGTGTGTGTGTGTGTGTGTCTGTGTGTGTGTCTGTGTGTGTGGTATAAAGGTTATTAGTCAGGGATTTGAGGTGGCACCAGTGTGTGACGGCTGCGTAGGGGTCTGTCTGGAGACCAGGCCGATACAGGCAGGCAGAGCCAGCAGAATACAAACAACCTCACAGAGGGAAAACAATAGACTGGCTGAAATTACAGTGACAGGAAAATAGGCTGCCGTGTGTCGTAAACAGAAGTGAGTAGCAGAATGGGGGTAAAGAGGTTCCCTTGTTTGTTGGTACAGAGAACCTTTGTTACCACAGAGTAGTGATGTACAGTTTTGACAGCCTTTTTTTTTGACGGCCTTGTTTTTGACAAATCAAACATTTCTGATTCATGCCAGAACCCTGGTTTTGGATATCAGTTGTAAGAAAAGTAGTCTACGCTTGATGTGCATGCTAATTTGAAATGTCACACATTGTGTGTGTGTGTGTGTGTGTGTGTGTGTGTGTGCGCGTGCGTGTGCGTGTCTGCACAGAGCCCCATTTCTCCCTGTATACACACACCGGGAAGGACACTGCTGTACACACACGCATCATCTGGTCATGTGATTGGAGCTCCGACAACAAGTACTTCGTGACATCAAGTCGTGACAAGAAGGTAATGTTCCTTTGTTTGAAATAAAGGGGCTGTATTATCATGACTTCAGTAGCTATTCATTTAGTGCTGAATCCTAACTTGAGAAACACATCAGACCGTTGCATAAATCATGCATTGATGTCCATGGGGGATTTGAGCCAAAGATCAAAAGTGACACACTCACTTCTCAAGCTGGGAATCAGCCATTAGAAGTGGTTACAAACGTCCTATAAAGTGAAGGTCATGGTAAGAATTAAACAATATAAAACAAGCTCTATATGGTACGATTATCGTGTGTGTGTGTGTGTGTGTGTGTGTGTGTGTGTGTGTCTCCCCCCCCCCCCCCCTCCCCCTCCAGGTCATCATATGGGGAGACTGCAGCTCTGAAGCCAGCGTGAAACCTGACGACCCTCCCGTCATCCGCCCCTGCTCCTCCATCTTGGACGTTGGTGACTCAGCCACCGCCGTGGCATTCTGCCCTGTCCCCTGCTCCGACCACAGGTACGACGCTCCTGAACACCCACCCAACGTCAGCGCTGCCCAAGCACCTGTGTGCACGACGCTATGCTTCCGTAAACAAAATAAAACACGTATGCCGCTTGTTCTGTTTGTTTTCCATGGCTTCTAGATTTTGGAGGGGGCTGAAAATTGCCCGGCGGTTACTGTGATGGGACTGTGTAGCATTTTCCCCATGTCATATCAGTGGTGTGTCTGCCTCTCTGGCGCCCCTGCGTCTCTCTGTCCATAGCTACCTGCTGGGAGTGGGGCTGGATAATGGCAGGGTGCTGCTCTACAAGTGGACACCCTGCAAGGAGCGCGCTGGAGACGGAGGCACCGACTGGAGCAAATGTGGAGAGACGGACGCCTCGTATCCTTCACAAACCCATACGCGCACACACACACACACACACACGTTTGACAACCGTAAACCAACGTTTTTCTGACGCATTGCAATTTTTTGTTCTCGAACACTAAAGCCACCGACAAACCTTTGCTACTGACAAACTACTCCACTCTTGCTTTTTCCAGCACCATCAGTTTCTGCACCAGAGGCAAATCTCAAAAACAAACAACCAAACAGTTACACTGACTTTGCTGACGGGAGTTATTATGTCTACAGTACACAGGAGTTATTACTGTATGTCTGCAACATCCTCAGGCGGGTTCCATTGAACGGAGTAGCACTGTGGAGAAAGTGTAATCAACAAGTTCTTTGTGTATCGCCCCGTCTGCTGAGTTCACATTGATTCATAAAAGGAGGTACTGCAAATCTATGGACTGTTGAAGCCCAGAGATACTGTGATGATTTGTGTGGAACGGTCGACTCTTTAGACTTATGTTGCTGGCTCAGAAACCATTTCAGCAAGTTCTACACATTTTCGGAATAATTATTTGAAAATGTGTACCTCAAATGTGTACCTCATCAGTTAAAAAAAAAAACAATATATACATACAAATACATTTGTCTAAGTAAGTGAATCATCTATACATCAGTCATCATAAGAAAAACAAATCTATGCTAGGACCAGGGGCCATTGGCAGTCAATGCTAGAAGAAGGAAGAATTACTTTTTACTTATTTACAGTAGAGAAACTGTACAGGGGGCTAGTGAGGATGAAGAGGTCTTTAGGAGGGACAGTAAAGATGTAGCCTGAAGAGATGGGTCTTCAGTCTACGGCGGAAGATAGGTAGTGACTCTGCAGTGTGTGTGTGCATGCCTGAGATAGTAAGAACAGCTGATTGATACTCTGTGACTGGGTTGTACTGTATGTCACTGCTCTTACCTCTCCATCTGTTGGTTCCTTGACACTTCCCTCCTTCAGTCAAAGTCACGCCCTGACAGTGAAGAAGCTTTGCTGGAGGCCGAGGGTGGGCCGGGCTGGCCAGGGGGGCAGGGGGGAGGAGGAGGAGAAGGACGACGAGGAGGAGGAGGAGGAGGAGGAGAGGGGTGAAGGCGCAGACAGCTCCTGGGTCCAGCTGGCCAGTGCTGGGGCTGACCACTCTGTCAAAATCTTTAACATCAAAAGACTGGCTCTGTAGCACCGGGGATAGTGATACCATTACCCTGCCCAGACACAGACACAGACACAGACTGAGGTTGAGTCTACAGGGCTGTCTGGAGCTTCCCTGGGACTCACAGGGCGGTTACTCTCTCTGACAGCAGCACTAGAACACATCCAGAGAGCCACGTTTGGGCCACCGGTTGATGAGGATGCTAACAGGGCAGATGTACAGTATTTCTGTTGCTCTCCAGGTTTTCCTCGGATGTACCCTCGGCCAAGATGAAATACCCATGTTTTTTTTTGTTATGTATAATGTCTGAATAAATCTCTTTTTGTATACAATACATTTGATTGATCTGTGTCTGAGAGAGACTTGAGTCTGGGACTGAGTCCATCAAGCAACAATGAGTTGATGTTTGTAACTAAAATGACAACTGCACATCTTTACCATATGAAACACTGAAAAGCATACCGTGTACTGAGATAATGTATAGGACACATTTGCATTCTGGTGTGTTTGTCCCTCTCTTACGTGGGGTATGCTAGAGTACTAGGGGTGTACTGTGTTAGGGTGCAGTCCTGAAGTCCATGCTAAAGATTTACTGGATGTGGAGCAGAGTGAGCCATGATTACGTGTTGAGTCATAAATCTAGTCCTGGGAGAGAGAGTAAGTACAACCCATCACTCTCACTATAATCACACACCATGTATATGGAGACATTGTTCAAACCTTGCCCTTGTAGGAAATAGAGTTTTTGACAAGAGTTTTTGTCAATGTGCCCATGTATTAGGGAGACATTGCACACAACACTTCTATTCAGACGCATCTAATCGATTTTATGATGGGCTAATTTGATAAGATGAGTAATACTTATGCAATACTATAATTCCACACACACACACACCAATGTGTGGGTGCTTTGCCTCTAATCTACCTTGACTAACAGTAGGCCGTAAGTACACACTCTGGCACACGTCTTCCAGACTTGGACACCACACGTGAAAATAAACATGACTCACATAATGATGTATATTATTTCAAATCCAAGTCAACTTCATTAGCCTCCGTCTTCTGTTTAATCGGTATGACCTTTACACAGGCAGTTCAGGTTAAACACAGTGCAGAGCGTCCTCTCCACGCAGTTCAGGTTAAACACAGTGCAGAGCGTCCTCTCCACGCCCGTAATATATAAGTAACCAACACGAGGCTCACAAGCCCTGTCCTCAAGCCGCTTTGCAAGATACTGTATATCCCTTTTTAATCAGTAGATCACAGCCAGATTATTATTTAATAGTAACGTTATCACCACATAGTGTTGAATGGACGTTGACAGCTGATGTTGTTAAGAAGGCTCTAGAGGTCCATAGGCCTCTTCAAAGTTGCCTGTTACAGCCCCCAGCCCCCAGCCCCAGCCCCAGCCCCAGCCCCAGCCCCAGCCCCCAGCCCCAGCCCCAGCCCCCAGCCCCCAGCCCCCAGCCCCAGTGCCAGCCCTACCCCCAGCCCCCAGCCCCCAGCCCCCAGCCCCCAGCCCCAGCCCCAGCCCCAGCCCCCCTATACAGCACAGAGCTGGGATGGGCCTGTTCATTGCGCTGGGAAGGGTTTGTATGAGGTTGTCTCCAGGCCTACTTCGTATAAGGGTATTGAGCTGCGGTTGGCCAAGAGGTTGTCAGCCATTGCCTCAGCTCTCCGGCCCACAGGGCACTGAGCAGGGCCTCTGAGCCATCTGTCTAGAACTGACATGCTAAATATTTGAGAGCTTGATGGAAAGGCCCGGAGTTTTCTCTAACACGAGGACTACACACACATTCCCGACATCCTGTTTTCCGAAAGGCCCCCCTAACGATTCTATTATTTATCAAACTCAACATACAGATCTTTTCATTACACATTTATTTTCCTTCCTTCTCTGTGTGAGGGAGTGAGGGTGTAGACAGCTCATACGCTGCTTGTGACTCGTTCTATGACCATAAAGTGCTCATCATTTGATGAGCCAGTGTAGTATTCGCTTCAGTTTTCTTTTTTTAGGCTCTCTTTCTGATGGTTTGTAATGGAATTTCTAATAAAACCTGCTATCTGATAACACTTATCAGTCAACTTAACTTCGATTATATGTGATTTGTTTTATTGAAGAAATCTGACGACCCCATGCCTCAAACTAAGAAGTACAAGAAAAGGAAATGAACTTTGATCCGTAGTCAATTAGCTCCCAAATGTGCTGAAATAAAAAAAACGGTATACTTTAGTCAAGTAGAAATAATTAAAGCTACAAATGTTTTTATCATGTCAGAATAGATAGGATGATGTAGAACGTAGATAATCATGTACTGTCAAATTGCTGTAGACTGGGACCACTGGGACCATATATACTGAAATGTTTGCAATGTATGAACTCACTGCAGTGTAAGTCGCTTTGGATAAAAGCGTCAGCTAAATGGCATATATTACTGTAGTTGCATATTCAAAACCCACAGACAAACTCTTGCACCTTGCCTCCTTATTTTGTCCCATAGGATATTAGAGTAATATCCTGGCTCCACTCACTGAGACCACAGACCCAACAACAAAACAAAAGAGTTGAAAAGGTCGGGTTGCTTTCATATACTGTAGACTCTTGAACTGCAGGAGTTTATAAGAAACAGTAAATCATCCAAACAGATATGGCCACTGGCAAATAGTCACTGAAACAACAACGAATGCTTTCTTCCATTGATCAAAACAAGCGTTGTATGGAGTTATTTTCAGTCTCACTTTATTTAACGATGATGTGAAAAGTAAAGGCTGTCCATAACATTCAGACTATGAAAGAAGAACGTTGTTCAAAACCCCCCATAACAACTGATGGCTCCAAAATGTTCTTGTGTTCCAGTGCGATATATATTCTATACAAGTTTTCATATCTATCTCAACTGTACATAACATAGTTACAGATACTGTAAATAAAAAAAATGGGTTCCAAGTATCATCATGGGTGTTGTGAACGTCAAGGTTTCTTAATTCTCTGTCTCTTTCTGGTATAACAAAACAAGTTATTGCCCCTTCCGTACATATTATATTTTGCATTTAACATAGGTTTTTATTTGGAATTTAACTTAAATTCTACAATGTTTGCATGGAATACCACATATGAAATTGACAAAAACAGTAACAGTATGAAGTTGAATGTTCTCAATCGATATAGTTCTCTTATATTTTGGACATATGTTCCATGTATTCCAGAAACCCTGATGACGATACATATAAATATATGAATATATAGAAGTGTTTTGACCTTCAAACTAAAAGGAAAAGAAAAAACGGAGGACCCCTGGCTAATACGGAACATTAGCATGAAGCAGTTTATTACAAGTCATTATGAGCCCTTTAACTACCACCATTGCAACTATTTTTGTAAATGTGGAGGAAAAGGTTAAATTAATCATAGAAAATGAGGGCACATCAAAAACCAAAGTACAATACCTGATAAACAGCATTTGGCATTTTGTATGAACAATAAATAGTGACTCTCAGGTTCCATAAATGCCAGGAAAGGAGTGTTTCTGAATGTCATGTCGTTGACTATTTTAAGGTTCATCCTGATGAATAGCCAAAGCTATAGGTACACTTTATTGCCCTCAGAGTCTAATAGCAACTGTAATGCTGCACATAGTTTACATTACATTGTGGGAAGTTTCTCATTGAGAATCTTGGCTTTGACATTGACTGCTTGATGTACTCCTTCGTGTGTGACTGATCAACCACAGGTTTGCAGAATTAGAAAAGCAACGTTTTTTCAGGAAAAGGAAAACTGGCTCGTAGTGAGAGGATGAAACGACAGAGTGGATTTGTCACGACAGTTCGCAAAAACAGAGGTAACTATGTGAATTATACATTTTATTTCATGCCGTCTTGAGAAAGCCAAATACCAAATATTCCATACATTGACACCATCAGGGTATCAGCAAATTTTACGCACTCACATATAATGTAATATATAAAATGTGTTGTTTTTTCTCTTCTGAATGAACAACCAACCCCCAGTGTCTCCCTCACTTGGCAAAGATGGAGAAGCCTTGGCTTCATGGAGGTCTGTGCTGTGTTGCTGCTCAAGACAGGGTCTTTCTGTCCCCCTGGAGCTCTGGACCAAGAGGGGGAGGGACTTACACAGGAGGTCACATTGACGTGTCCACTATCAGTTCTGTCTCCGCCTCCTCCCCTCCTGTCCATTTGTCATCCTCCAATGGGCCTCCTTGCGGTGGCTGACATCATCAGCTTTCAGCGTCAGCCAGCTCTGAAGAGACAGTCCACTCACGCCTGAGTGAAGTAGTCCCCTCGTTCTCCCACACTGTCCGATGTGTTGAAGCGTTGAAGGAAAATAAATCATGACAGGTTGCACAATGTACAGATGTGTTGCAGATGTTGTTATTGTTGTTGTTGTTAGCCTAGCCAGTGCCACCACCTACTGTGTGCTGTGCATCCTGCAGGCTACAGTATAAGACAACAGGCACAGCGCTCAACAAACTTCTTTAGAAACTAAAACCAAGACACCGATGGTGAAATATATGCTGAAACAAATATATTTAGACTTGATGATACGTATCTTATTCAGGACTTCTTCTTGAATGTTTTTTTTTTTTTTTTTATAACTCTTGTTCTCGTGACAACAGTTTTACAAAGAAAATGACAATAGCTATGTCTACGGCCCTTTTTTATTCAAGATGTGACCTGTGGGCCAATTGAACTGCACAGAAATACATTTCAATAGCAACAATGAAGTATGTTCACTGTTGCTAGGTACCAGGTGATTTTTTATCCACAACATCACTGTATGATAGAGAAGCCCTCTGTCTGTCTGTGGCTCCATCTGTCTGTCTGTGTGTGCTTTCCTCCCAGGCGGTGATTCCATCTGTGTTTCCTCCCAGTCTGTGGCTCCATTGTGTCTGTGACTGACAGTGGTGTGGTATCTGAGCATTGCAAGCTCAGGCCCCAGCTGGATGGGGGTTCACATTAGGTTCACATGTAGTTTCAGATTGCCTTCACAGTAGCTTGGATGTTTGAAACAAATGACTCATGTCACCCAAAATTCGCAGGCCCGCGAATCCTTTTTGCCATCCCTATTTGAGAATTGTTCTTATCGACGGAACCATCACTCCATTAATAGTTCTGGTCTCGCACCACTTTTGCCTCTGTCTGACCATGCACCTATCTGGGAACAGAGAGCTGCCACTAAGTCTGTCACTCAGGGCTGGGTCGTATGGTCC
>NC_139665.1:4652175-4667175 GCF_951799395.1 Argentina silus
GCGATCTGTTTTCAAGCCAATTACGTAACCAAATGCCAGTTATGTAAAGAATGAAAAAAAGAAAAAAAAAAGAAAAAGACAAAATGTGGCCTCATTCGGTAGACCTCGAAGAATGTATGTTGTACTGTTCGAGTTGATGTTCTGCAGTCTTAATGTATTGGCCTACAGTTATTAAAACACTTTTTGGCCTCGTTTGGGGGGCTCTCGTTTGGAGACTATTTTGGGCAGCAAGGTCATCGTGTATGTGCAGCGCTTGCCAAAAAAGCTTTGTGTATGCATGAGAATGAGAAGGTGATTCCAGTGGCTCCATTAACCAGGCTCTTATCTGAAACAGAGCTCTCTCTCTCTCTCTCTCTCTCATTCTCTCTCTCTCTCTCTCTCTCTCATTCTCTCATTCTCTCGTTCTCTCTCTCTCTCTCTCTCTCTATGCGATCAAACATTCATGTGGTATGGGAATAGCTCAGAGTGTTCTTCCACTCTTGTTCTCCTGTCTATTTTCAGGGCCCGCTGCTTCCAACGGTAGCTGTAAATCACTGGTTACGTAAGTTCTGTGAGACTCTCTCTCTCTCTCTCTCTCTCTCTCTCATTCTCTCTCTCCCTTATGTCTTCTCTCTTTCCCTCCATCTTTCTATCATGTTTCACTGCCTCTCTTTTCCTCTATCTCTTTCACTCTCTATCTTGTGTTCTCCTCCCCTCTCTCTCTCTACTGTACCTCTCTCTTCCTCTCTCCCCCCCTCTCTCTCTTTAATGTGCTCTCTCTCTCTCTCTCTTCCCCCGGCCCAGTTAAACGAATGTTGGAAGGGAGGGGGTGGGCTGTCTCAATGATGCATGAAACCCTCTTTCCCTTCCTGATTAAGTCGACATTCCTCTGCCTGCTTATGAATTATAACTGAGGCCAGATCTGTATTTGTCACCTGAGTGTTTTGAGTGTTCTGGACTATCACCTTTTAGGAGTTGGGACAACATGCAGTTGCCAGCTGTGCAGGTTATGAATGTGTGTGTGTGTGTGTGTGTGTGTGTGTGTGTGTGTGTGTGTGTGTGTGTGTGTGTGTGTGTATATGTGTGTGTTTGTGTGCGTGGGAAAAGACTGGGACTTTATATTGGTCAATCTTTCACAGGCAGGGTGGTTGCCAGAGCAACCGCCAGTGCTGTTGGTGGTAATACATCTGACGTCTAGTCTGCAAAGAAAGCTAACAAGATGAAGGGAAGGTAAAAAGGAAAGAGGAGGAGGGGGAGAGGTACTGTATATAATGTGTGTGTGTGTGTGTGTGTGTGTGTGTGTGTGTGTGGGTGTGTATGTGTGAGGTACAGAAGAGAACTCACTGTTCAGGTGAGTTGATATCCTCCAGGGGACCTCTGTTTATCCTAGAAGGATCCATGGAGCCCCACTGTGCCTGAGGCTTCTGTTCCAGGTGGTTCTTCAGTATTGACTTCTCCCCCTCTGCAAAGACGTGGAGAGATTAGACACCAACCAGGCTGTCACACACACACACACACACACACACACACACACACAGCGCACGGATCTGTACTGTCTCAGCTGGCCCATGACTCATGATAAGCTATCGGACAACTTAACTGTCATACCGTCACTCCTCATAGTTATCAGTCATATCGTTATTTCCCCGATGTATTACATCAAAGGCCTAAAAAAACAAACAAACAACAAAAAAGACACTTCTGTTCTGTATCTGTTCACCACATGAGAACATAGCCTCACATCCCAGCCGGGATGGGATACAGAGAGAGAGCAATACTTTATGTTGTGGAGGGGAAGGGGGGGGGTTGGTGTGTGTGTGTGTGTGGGGGGGGGGGGGGGTGAGAGAGACTGACAGGATTCCGGTGTTCGCCTTATGTCACGGTGGGAGGCAGACGGGGAGTGTGAACACGGTTTGAATCAAAGCACACCTGGAGAGCTCAGAAAATGATCCATTTTGTGCTGTTTTTTTTTTTTTTTTTTTTTTTTTGCTCTCTCCAGTTGTCCCAGATTTCCACCTCTTAGCATAAAATGCACCTGACTTGAAGTTCCAACCACTGCATCGTGTCCTGATTGTGCATCTGAGGCAGAGAGGAACTATTTAGGTGAAAAAAGAAGATGCCCTTGTTCCTTGTTCTTGGGAGTGTGAAGAGCACAGGGATAGATATCTGTACACATCATAATAGATTCATACATGTGCGGTTATATTTGGTTGCAGTTGGCAATTCATGCGTTTCACAGATAATCCTGTTTCGGAGATTAAAAAAAAAGAATTTAAACCCACACCGAGGAAGTGTTGGGTGTCAAAAGTGCACATTTGTGAAAAAGGTCACCACTCATGCCCTGAGCAATACTCATGTCTTGTGAAGAAACATGGTGTACGGAATCTCAACCCTCTCAACCTTCTGCAGTAAACATAGGGGTATAGCTTTATTACAGTTCTTGTTTTAAGCATGTATGATTCTCTATAATGATTATTAGCAAAGTCCTATCATGACTAAGCCCTTTATCGTGCAATAAATAGACAGACTCAGAAGGTATTATAATGCATTATAACTGTGCTTCAAGTAAAGTGTCACCAAGTAGCTGCAGTACCAGACAATAACTCATTATGTGTCATTATGAGAGGGTACTCATGGTGGTGTTATGAGAAGTCATTATAAGAAAGTCGTATACTTACGACAGGTCATATAATGCGCTGTCACCACATCATAACGCATCGTCACTCAAACTGCCGATCCTGTCCGTGCCTCCATCAACCCCACCCACCCGTTCCCCTGCCACTCAAACTGCCGATCCTGCCCGTGCCTCCATCAACCCCACCCACCCGTTCCCCTACCACTCAAACTGCCGATCCTGCCCGTGCCTCCATCAACCCCACCCACCCGTTCCCCTGCCACGCGAGGCGCTGATGAATATTCATGGCGCGGGGAGAGGAGAGGAGGGGAGAGGAGGGAGAGTCGCTCGCACTCGCTCGTGATTGTAATCACTGTTGACACTGTGTCCTACTCTTATAACAGACACTCATCCAGAGGCCTCTGTACGTTTAGCCCGGCAGCCTCCTCATGAATACTGAAGACTGCTCCGTGAGAGAGAGACGGGGGGCGATAATGATGATTCTCAAACAGAGATATGCTGATGTGCAGATATGCTGAACCCTCATGGACCTTTTATCATCCTCCATCTTCGTATATGTATTGACTAGACTATGTCTATTCTCTGTGTCTGTCAGAACAGAGGTCAAATCTTTTTTTATATACTGTGTATATATATATATATATATATATATATATATATGGTGGTGTGATGTGGTCCTCTGTGGCTCAGTTGGTAGAGCATGGTGTACGGAATCCCTCAACCTTGTGCAGTAAACATAGGGGTATAGAATCGGGTCATCGGCTTCAGGTATTGGACCAAGTGTAAACTCCTCACGATTAATTGCAACTTGAGAGCATGGTAATAGCATATTCCAATAGGTATTCTTAATGGAATCTAGGATCCGATGTGATTGAGTGTCTGTCACACAGGGATGAGCAAATCATTGTCAATCATTATTAACCGTAACATATATTTTGGAGTCAGATATAACGTAATGGTAGCTTGTGTTAGTTGGTCATGTGACCAGCTGTGTGTAGAGTCTGCTTATCATGTCCATAACTGTCTGAAGGAATAATTCTATGTCTTTATTTTTAACCTGTCTAGTCCTTTCTCTATCCTTCAATGTTTTTCATCCAATTCTTCAATTGTAGTACAGGTTATAATCTTTTAAAAATATGTATTATAATATAAATACTAACCATAATAGTATTCATATGGTCTGAAACCAGGCCATATGAATACAGCACAATCGTCTGTTGCCGGGGTGTGATGTAGTCTAGTAGGTGCTGTAGTCTACTGCCGGTGTGTGAGGTAGTCTAGTAGTTGCTGTAGTCTACTGCCAGGGTGTGATGTAGTCTAGTAGGTGGTGTAGTCTACTGCCGGGGTGTGATGTAGTCTAGTAGTTGCTGTAGTCTACTGCCGGTGTGTGATGTAGTCTAGTAGGTGCTGTAGTCTACTGCCAGGGTGTGATGTAGTCTAGTAGGTGCTGTAGTCTACTGCCGGGGTGTGATGTAGTCTAGAAGGTGGTGTAGTCTACTGCCAGGGTGTGATGTAGTCTAGTAGTTGCTGTAGTCTACTGCCAGGGTGTGATGTAGTCTAGTAGGTGGTGTAGTCTACTGCCGGGGTGTGATGTAGTCTAGTAGTTGCTGTAGTCTACTGCTGGGGTGTGATGTAGTCTAGTAGGTGGTGTAGTCTACTGCCGGGGTGTGATGTAGTCTAGTAGGTGGTGTAGTCTACTGCCGGGGTGTGACGTAGTCTAGCAGTCTGTGTAGTCTACTGCCGGGGTGTGATGTAGTCTAGAAGGTGGTGTAGTCTACTGCCGGGGTGTGATGTAGTCTAGTAGGTGCTGTAGTCTACTGCCGGGGTGTGACGTAGTCTAGTAGGTGGTGTAGTCTACTGCTGGGGTGTGATGTAGTCTAGTAGGTGGTGTAGTCTACTGCCGGGGTGTGATGTAGTCTAGTAGGTGGTGTAGTCTACTGCTGGGGTGTGATGTAGTCTAGTAGGTGGTGTAGTCTACTGCTGGGGTGTGACGTAGTCTAGCAGTCTGTGTAGTCAGTTGTTAGGTTTAAAGTATTCCAGAGCTGCCACCAGTGAGAAGAGATAGTGAGTCACCACCCTCCCAGGGCTAAGCCCGGACCGGAGGACCCTAACCCTAACCCTAACCCTAACCATAACCATAACCCTAACCCTAACCCTAACCCTAACCCTAACCCTAAGCCTGGACCGGAGGCTTATCAACTAATCCTGCCTGTACTGACTGACTCCTGACAGAGGGACTGACACAGTGGGGGGAGGGGGCAGGAGAGAGGCATACAGAGTAAGAATGGACTTGAATGGATGCGTTCAAATTCAATCTTTAATAACCAGAGCTTTTTTTTTTTTTTTTTTTTAACCCTTTTCTCACGTCTCTGCTGTTTTTTTCCAATCCTCTGCTCTCGGTCCCACACACACACACACACACACACACACACACACACACACACACACACACACACACACACACACACACACACACACACACACACAGATCACACATCTTTGCTGCTCCCAGTACCCAACAGAGTCAGCCATTACTCTCAAATTGGTCGTGCTCATGACTAGTTAGACCCACTAACTAGTGTCTGTTCTGCTCATGACTAGTTAGACCCACTAACTAGTGTCTGTTCTGATTCGCTTAAGCAGCTTCAGTGGCTTCTATTAGGCTTCAAATAAAGCAAATTAATTACTTACATACATTTTTGGATAGATTAATTAACTGCCATATTCGCAGATGGTTTGGCTGATTGCTGTAGCGGCTGTCATTTTTCCTCTCATACTTTGCCATACTGCGGCTCCTGCTAAGCGAATTGTTAAAGCTGCAGTGAAGTAAAAAAAAAAAGAAGGAAAAAACGAGTACTCGAGTACGTAAAAAACGATCATGTGAGTACTCAAACAGTCAAAACAATTCAAGTGCCCATCCCTAATAGGGGGTGGAGAGAAAGAAGGGAGAAAGGGGAGAAGAATGATGGTGAGAGGGAGCGACAGAGGAGAGGCAGGGGGCAGAGTAGAAGACAAGGAGAGGGAGACAGGACGGGTGAGGGAGAGGGAGACAGGACGGGTGAGGGAGAGGGAGACAGGACGGGTGAGGGAGAGGGAGACAGGACGGGTGAGGGAGAGGGAGACAGGACGGGTGAGGGAGAGGGAGACAGGACGGGTGAGGGAGAGGGAGACAGGACGGGTGAGGGAGAGGGAGACAGGACGGGAGAGGGAGAGGGAGACAGGACGGGTGAGGGAGAGGGAGACAGGACGGGTGAGGGAGAGGGAGACAGGACGGGCGGGGAGAAGAGGAGGTTTCCAAAGTAGTGATACACTGTCTACCTCTATTGATTTGACAATCTACTGAGGTGAGAAATAAACTACGACCATAATATCAGGAAGCCTTACAGTTCTGCTCTTGCCAACTTCACATAAAATATATCCTACAATAAAACAGATGAAAAAAAAGAACCCTTCAACTTGAAATGAGATTGCTCTGATGTCTAGCTGATTTCATCAGTTCAAACTGGCATTGGCACCGCGGCTGGCAAGCTCTCCTTTGTTTCCTCAGCAGGACCACAATGCTCCAAGCAACTCCATCAGCACAAAGGGTTCCTTTACAGCAAGCTACCTGAGGTTTAATTTCCATTCTGCCTCCCCATTGTACAATAGAGCTGAACATCAATTACCATCAGTGGATGCCAGAGCCAATGAGCCACTATTTCAATTGCAAGAAGAGGAGAGACACATTTGCTGGACTGGCTGTGTGTGTGTGTGTGTGTGTATGTGTGTGTGTGTGTGTGTGTGTGTGTGTGTGTGTGTGTGTGTGCGTGTGTGTGTGTGTGTGTGTGTGTGTGTGTGTGTGCAGAGGGATGGACCAGTAGCCTGCTGCTCTGTGTCCATACTCACTACAATTAGCATTTTCAGATCATTAGTTACAAGGATGGTAATTTGCAGACAAGAAATTGCAGGAGGACGACTGTGGCTCTCTGCTCCCAATCCGGGACGTGATCACAGCTGTTTTACCTTCAACAGGCCGACGCTTTAAACACTCCAGAGTGAAATCATATGCGGCCAGAAAGTGCGTCAGTGGGAGTGGGCTGACTGTGTGGGCTGTGTGTGTGTTCAACGGGGGAGCAATGTGAGGTGATGCTGCAGCAGTGGGAAGGCAGGAACAGTGACAGCGGTGGTCTCTCTCTCTCACCTTTCCCATCTGTGAAGTTGCGTATGCTAAGGATGTTGTTGACGTCTTGATAGTGGTTCTGTTTGATGTAGGGGGTCTTCTCTGGGGTGTCCTGCAGCTGCATGGTCACCTCCTCCAGCTCCTTGTCAAGCTGTACACAACCACACTCAAACGTTAGGAAACCCATGCAAGGTAAAGGAAGGTATCGTCAGAAAAGGAAAATGCTGCGGGAAGCCATTTAGTTTTTAGTTTTGACCACTCGTATCGACCAAATATTCACTGGGAAATGATGGGAACCTGGTGAACCTTCGATGCTGAAATGAGTTCTTTCCAAAAAAACAAACTGCCTTCCATTGTCCTCTAAGAGTGGTCTAATATCGCCTTGGTTACCACATATAAGAACAATTCCAAGGACAACTGCTGGAAGGCATACGCAGATACAGTCAAATTCATCACTTAGAGATTTTTTTTTTTTAGAAAAGCCTAAGTGATTGGCGTGGGGTTTTTCTTAAAGTTATTCAATGTCACTGTCGTAGAACATCATATATTTAGACAGGATGGGCTTCTTGACAGGTCCTTTTTAGTTATGTAGTCATGTAGGTCCCCTATGGAGGACAATGTCACCTCGGTGGTTTATAACAGGAGAGTACCAACACACCGCCCATATGCGTATTAACTGTGTATTGAATCTTATGTTTTAGTTCATTTGAATGTTTATATTTTGTGCAATAACGTATCATTTTTATACGTTTCATAATGGGTCTTGAACTCCTCACCTCAGTGATCCTCATGCGGAGGCGGTGGTTGTCCGTCTGCAGGCCGTCCAGTCGGGAGGTGTTGGCCTGGTTGACGCTGGTCACCGAGGTGGACGTCTTGGAGTCCTCCTTCTTCTGGTTCTGAGTGAAGTTCAGCCTCCGGTTCTGGGTGGCTGCGTCTGGGTTGGTCCTCATGGTGATGAACTGTGAAGGTTGTGAACAAAGCATAGAAACAACATGAAATGTTGTTAGGGTGTCAAGTTTGTTTTCTTGGTGTAACAGAACGCGTACAACCGATCTCAAATATTGTCTATTGGAATGCAGTATTATCTATATTGATTGGCTGATTGAGTGTCTAAGCCCACCTTTGGGACGAAGACCAAACAGAGGGTGATGGTGCTGCAGAAGATGATGACCAGAGCCACGATGCAGAACTGAACATTGGGCTGGTCCCGTGTGAGGAAGGACACCGCTGCTCCGATGATACACATGATGCCCACGTTGTAGACACTCATCCCAATGTACTTGCTGTCGTTCAGTGCAGGGATGCTCACATTCCGTGTCTCCCAGGCCAGGAAGCAGCCGAACAACTGGGAGAGAAGAGAAGAGAAGAGATGAAGGGATGAGGGTAGAGAGGACACGTCGTTAGTTCCAAATTGGTCAGAAAACATCATCGCATTTCGTTTTTTCATGATGCCCACTGAAACAAAATAAACAAATAAAAATAAAAACAGCCCATGATGAATGAGCCACAAAGACATTATTAGACACAACGTATATTTACAGCAATTAAGGGAAGGCTCACATACAAAGAAAGCGGTACCAAAAATGAAAAGAGCTTTTTGGCAGTCACAAATGTAAAATTCTAGCGTATTGTTTACTTCCTGGAATATTCCACTACAGAGCCCCAGTCTCAACAGTCTCATGAATAATTCAGTGCTGTGATGTGGGCTAGTTATCTAAACTGTTAATGAGAATAAGTAAAATGACAAGTACCGGAATTACAAGAGAAGTCACTTCGGATTAGCACACCTCTAGATAAGTGTGTTTGTGTGTGTACGTGTGCGCGCGTGTGTGTGTGTATGTGCATGTGTGTGCGTCTGTGTGTGCGCGCGCGTGTGTATGTGTGTGTGTGTGTGTGTGTGTGTGTGTGTGTGTGTTTGTGTCATTGGAGAGATGAGTCATCCCTTGGTTGCTTCGGTGCTGTCCCAGTTTATCTCAGACACAGGAACTCGAGTCTGACGCCTATGTCTCACTTTTTGCTCTCCCTCCCTGTTTCATGGCTATAAGTGGACTCAAACTCTGAATTATTTACTAGTCTTGGCTAGTTAAGTTAAGGTATTCAAACATGCCAGTGGAGGGGAAGAGGAAACTTTTCCTAGGATGTCACATTTCATTTGGAAACCTCTCGATGTGGAGAGATGCTCGACAAGGTACCGCACGTCACTGGGAGCTCTGCTTGGACCCGCTCACACACAAACACACATATGCACACACATGCACACACACACACACACACACACATACACACACGCACACACACACACACACACACACACACACATATGCACACACATGCACACACACGCACACACGGACACGCACACGCACACGCACACAAACACACACGCACACACACACACACGGACACACACGCACACGCACACACACACACACACACACACATACACAGACGCACACACACACACATACACACACGGACACGCACACACACACACACACACACATACACACACGCACACACACACACACACACACACACACAGTGAAGGACTGGCAGGTCAAGGCCCCTGAGTGAACTTTTCCTCCTACAAATCATGCATCATCAGTGCACAATAGGAGCCATTCAGGAGAAGTGAAGAACTAAGCTCTACAAGGTTACTTAATGTAGTTGGATGAGATCTATTCATGATTGATGGGATTCTTTTGTGTTTCCTTTGAATCGTGACAGTCACCCCACAGTGAAGGACAGAGTCACCCCACAGTGAAGGACAGAGTCACCCCACAGTGAAGGACAGAGTCACCCCAGTGAGAAAATAGCATCAAAAATAAAATCATAGAGCTTTTTGGCAGTCACAAATGTTCACTGTGGGGTCACTCTGTCCTTCACTCTGTCCTTCCCGGGGAGGTCACTCTGTCCTTCACTCTGTCCTTCACTCTGTCCTTCACTGTGGAGTTCAACTCTCCATAATATAACACAAAGATAAACCGTTGGGTTCTGAATACTCATCCTTCTCCCTGAAGAGTTCACTTCCTCTCACAGATGGGTGTTAGTATGGACTACACTACACATTTCCACCATATTTCTTTCACCATTCCTTTAAAATTCTCGTGGAGGCACACTTTGGGGATAAATGGGAGTGAACCATCGGAGACTTTGGGAAGAAGAGAGAGTGAACCAGTGGAGACTTTGTTGAGAAAGGAGAGTGAACCAGTGTGCACTTCAGGAGAAGGGAGAGTGAACCAGTATGCACTTCAGGAGAAGGGAGAGTGAACCAGTATGCACTTCAGGAGAAGGGAGAGTGAACCAGCATGCACTTCAGGAGAAGGGAGAGTGAACCAGTATGCACTTGAGGAGAAGAGAGAGTGAACCAGTATGCACTTCAGGAGAAGGGTAGAGAGTTGGCAGATTGAGACTTGCTCCCCACTCACCATCAGCAGTCCCTTGTAGGCATAGACGATGCCCAGCCAAATGGTCATGTGGGTGTTCTCACAGTGCTCCAGGAAGGGCCGGATGGCGATATCACGCCCCTGGGGGTCCGCCTGTGGACACACACAGGGAAGAAGCAGGGTGGTGAGTGGGGTGTAGCCATGACAACAGTGACAACAACCGTAGGGTCAACAACAATGATGCCGACGATGACAACAACAACAACAACATTTACATTTACATTCATGGCATTTAGCAGTCGCCTTTATCCAAAGCGACTTACAACAAATACATTTGTCTGAGTGAGTGAATCATCTATCCATCAGTCATCATAAGAAAACGTAATCTATGCTAGGACCAGGGGCTATTGGCAGTCGCAATGCTAGAAGAAAGGACGATTTTTATTCATTATTATATTATATATAATAATATAATATAATATAATATAATATAATATATTATTTATTTTTAATTTATTTTCAGGAGAGAACAACAACAAGAGCAACAGAAACCATAATCAATATGTTTATGTATACTATATGATGGACATTTGAAATATATAATCTTGGGACACAAAAACTGTCTTGTCTTTGGCCCACGTGTTATATGAAAACAAATGAACTTCAGTTTCAAAGGGTGTAGAGGAAATTCACAGTCACGCCATTGTATACACAGTACAGTACTATATTTGTTCTGTGTTAATGCTATAAAAGCATTTTTCCCAGGGGTACATTCAAGTCAGTAAACTAAAGTAGCTGTAAATTGTAGATGGATGAAGCCCATTAGTGGCCACGCTAATTTCCCTCTCTGCAGGTGTTTCCTTTCCCCATTCATCCACTCACTCTCTGGCATGTGGGATAAAGCACTTCAAGAGACAAAAGATACCCAGTTTCTCCTGAATGACCGCTGCCTGCTGACGGGTCAAACGGATGGGGGCAGCGATCAAACATCCAGGTATATCAAACTGAGTTGTGCCGTGCTACCGCCGGCTTGTTTCAACTCCCCTAAAGTTGCATTAATCCTGGCTTAAGATGCTAATGGCCAGAGCTAATGAGGCTTTATTAATTGGGTTGA
The DNA here is from genome assembly GCF_951799395.1 of Argentina silus. Classification (NCBI taxonomy): domain Eukaryota; kingdom Metazoa; phylum Chordata; class Actinopteri; order Argentiniformes; family Argentinidae; genus Argentina; species Argentina silus. The sequence goes on from NC_139665.1 coordinate 4,663,449, forward strand.
TTTAGATTCCCCTCCTCCTTCCCCTCTCTCTCTCCCTCTCTCTTTCTCTACACCCCCCCCCCCCCCCCCCCCCCCCGCCCGCCTCTCTCTCTCTCTCTCCGCTGATGTTGCAGGTGACTTACAGGCCAAATTAGTGCCTTGGGCAGCCATTAGAGCGATGGAAACACATCATGTGACCTCTCTCGCGGGGGGGGGGCATTCTAGCTGGGCTTTCAAAGCCTTTAGTAAAAACACAATTAAGGCTTTGCGGGACATGGCTAGAGCCATGCTAACAAATCACACAGCCCTTCAGAGAGGCCAGGCGCTCTGACACGCTGCTGCTTGTTTGTGTGGTTATTTACAGTACAACCCAGCTAATGACAGCATGTTTATGAGCAAATAAGCCCTCATTTCATCAGAAAATCAGGGTCATGGCACAAATGCGTCCTCCTGGGAGCGAGGAGGGAGGAGGGAGGAGGGAGGAGGGAGGGAAGAGAGAGGAGTGCGGGGGGGAGGAGGGAGGAGGGAGGAGGGAGGAGGGAGGAGGGCGTCGACCGAAGTAGGGAGAAAAGCTATACTGGGTTTCCTTCTGTCCTCCGGTAAAACACAGCGGCAACACTGTAGCCTAGTTTTATCTGCCCCACTTAGCAACACCTTCGGCATGCCTGCTGTTGTTTTCAGGGCACGGACACCAACACAAACACAGACACAGGCACAGACACAGGCACAGACACAGGCACACACACACACAGGCACACACACACACACACACACACACACACACACACAGTCGCTTTCATATGACAGTATATGCGCACGTTGCATTAGGCCCTTTACCACCCACCATCTCCATAGTCATCTACATTAATGGAAATTACAGCTGTCTATCACCACCTTCTCTACGGCTTTGCCGCTGATCCAAGATTGCTTTACATTACACAGCAGCTAGAATCACCAGAAATGGGAAATGTACGCGGCATTCTAATACAGCAGGGTGGGAGCTGGGGCTGAGGTAGAAAGGTCACCGATCCATCTCCTTGAAACATTAGTTACAGAGTAGAGTAGAGTAGAGTAGAGTAGAGTAGAGTAGAGTAGAGTAGAGCCTACAACAGAAGCCTATTGCTCACTGTGTTTAGATTCATTTGCCTCTCTTGACCTTGTTTTAATGTTTGGGATTAGGACTTTCAGAGGAGTTCAATATGCCATAGGCTACATTTGGGATTAGGACTTTCAGAGGAGTTCAATATGCCATAGGCTACATTTGGGATTAGGACTTTCAGAGGAGTTCAATATGCCATAGGCTACATTTGGGATTAGGACTTTCAGAGGAGTTCAATATGCCATAGGCTACATTTGGGATTAGGACTTTCAGAGGAGTTCAATGTGCCATAGGCTACATTTCGTGTTTGGCCTCTCGCAGCATTCGAAAAAATACAAAGCACAAAAAGGATTATATTGTTGGTTTTAACGGCCCCTGTACTTAACATCTGGCGTACCGTGTGTTCCCATGCTTTGAAACGACAGATGAGGATCCTGCATTAGAAGCTCTGACGTCGGAGCAACATGTGCAAAGAGGACCTTTGGAACCTCTGATGTCTTAAAAGGAAACAGTGTTCGGTAGGTATGGGAGGCAGCTTTAAAAGCCTATCATGCTCCGGCATACAGCGGGGAAGGCCACTCAGAGTGCACACGGTTTGACAAAGCACCCCATGTGCTGTAACCTCCACAAAATGCACACATAACAACACTGTGCCTCTTGAGAGGAGTATTCTGGGATGTGTATGTCCAATAACATCAAGGGTGATACTGAAGGACTGGAATGGAGGGTTCCAGCTGACCGCAAAATAAAGACAAAAAAAGTCACAAAAAAGAGCCACAACAAACCGGGGGAGGTGACAGAGAAGGCGATGCTATTCTTTGCCAGGTTCACATGGGGATAGAGGGAGCATGCTCCAGATAGAGGCGCCATGGAACTCTGTGGCTCATGATTCATCCCAACTGTCAAACAGTTGGAAGGACCTCTGAACAGATTGAACAAGCCAGATTAAAGACGCAGACAGGGGGCATCTCATAGTTCACATTCCGTTATGAACATGGTCTACCGCGGTCGGGCCTTCAGCTTCGGTCCTGGTCGAGCTATGCAGAGTTGGGTTCCAGCCCCGGCACCATGTATTATAGTCTTAAGTCTGGACTGTGATCAGTTGAATCAGGGTGGGTGAGTGCTGTGCACCGATACTCTGACAGCAAGCTGCCTGCTACTAACAACAATGCTAACATGAAGCCAAATGAAGTAAATGGGCATCTGGGCAGCTGTTTCCAGCCATTTAGGACCGGTCTGGAACTCTTGCCTATCCCAGGGAAGCTGTCTGGGGGTTGCCAGGCAACAGCATGCGGACAGGGCGACCCAGAGCGGCGGCGGCGGCGACGGCGGCTGCGGCTGCTGTCATTTCTCAGCGCATTAGCCGTCTAATGTAATTGTTCATAGAGGGCTGGAAAGGGCGCGCGGCTGACAGGTCGTCCGTGGAGAGAGAGGGATGGAGCGAGGGAGGGGGGAGGGAGGTAGGGAGGGAGGGAAGGAGGGAGGGAGGGAGGGGGGTCGGTTGGGGAGCACTCTCTCACCGGGGAGAAGAGGGGAGGAGGGGTCGCTGGGGGAAGAGTAGGCCCTGGTTCCCTGATTAAGGAATGGAGGGATTGGGAGAGGAGGAGTGCGGGACCAACAGGAGAGAGAGCCAGTGGAAGAGATGGAGAGGTGAAAAGATGGAGGGATGGAGAGAGGAGGAGCAGGACCAACAGGAGAGAGAGAGCCAGGGGGAGGAAATAGAGAGCTCACTCATTGTCTACAACAGCTGCTGCACGTTGTGTGTGTGTGTGTGTGTGTGTGTGTGTGTGTGTGTGTGTGTGTGTGTGTGTGTGAGAGCTATCAGCTCTTTGACAGAGGCTCTCCATCACACACAGTGGCAATTACAACAGGGAAGATTCCACAGCAGAGAAAAAAAAGCTCTGGAGTTTGTGGCAGAGACTTATGTCACTTTTCAAAAAAACTAAGAAAAAGATGGGAGATGAAAAATGATGGAAGGAAAGCCACAACAATCGGAGGGAGGGAGGGAGGGAGGGAGGGAGGGAGGGAGGGAGGGAGGGAGGGCGAGGAGAAATCAATGTCGTCTCACTCAGTTGTCCAGATAGAAACTAGGCTAACCTGCTTTTCAATCAGTGGGAATATAAAGTGTATGACATTTAAAGAGGTGATCTTGAAATGCTGGTGACAGCACTGCTGTTTTTGTGGAAACCACTCCCCCCCCCCCCCCCCCGTCCACCCCACACACACCCCCACCCCCCCCCACCCCCCCTCCCCCCTCCCCCCTCCCCCCTCCCCCCTCCCCTCCAAGTGTGCACTCATTCACTCTCACTCATGCATTTAAAATGATTGGATTGGTTGAAGTACAGGCTAGAGGGAGTTTCCATGACATTTCTTCAACCAGTCCTTTCCTGTTAAATTCATGGGGTCGGTTGTGAACAGTTGGACAACATGGGGGTATGGGGCTGCCGCAGTCATGGATTCCTGGTTTTGACACCACCCTTTAGGACCCCTCAGTCATAGCAGAGTCACAGTGACAACGTTTAGCTGGAGATAGTGAAAATACAGTAGATGTCATGGAAAGAGAAGGGATGACACAGGGAGAAAGAGGAAAGAGAGGGGAAAGGAGGGAGGGAGGGAGGGAGCGACAGAGAGAGAGAGAGTTGGGAGGGA
>NC_139665.1:4690857-4705857 GCF_951799395.1 Argentina silus
CACACACACACACACACACACACACACACACATAAACACACCGATACACACACACACACACACACACACACACACACACACACACACACACACACACACACACAGTAGTACATGTCTTTTCTTCATGTCTTCTCTCCAAAGAATGTAACCTAAACAACGCTCCATGTACGACCAAAACCAACTCCAAACAGCCCTGTGAGACAGTAGAGACAACAAATCCTGCGTCACTGCGGACTAAACACACACCGGAGCAGGTCAATGCCACCATGTTTTCGTACTGCACGCCCTGGGGTGAAGCATGTGGACACAAATCAACAACCCAAGGTGGCTGTTTCTCAGTCATTGAAATACTGTACACCCCGGCATGGCAACAGGGTAAATGATGGGGAGGGAGAGAGAGAGAGAGAGAGAGAGGTGTCATGGGGGAGACAGGGGAGACAGGGGAGACCAGGGGAGACAGGGGAGACCAGGGGAGACCAGGGGAGACCAGGGGAGACCAGGGGAGACCAGGGAGGGCAACGAGGCCTGGTATTAGAGCAGAGTAATGGAGAGAGAAAGAAGTCACAGGGGAGGCTGGGGGAGGCAGGGGGAGACTGGGGGAGGCTGGGGGAGGCAGGGGGAGACTGGGGGAGGCAGGGGGAGGCAGGGGGAGGCTGGGGGGGGGAGGCTGGGGAGGGACTGACGACCAGGCCTGAAGCCTGACAGGAAACTGGGAGTTAATGGTCCTTCTCCTCGCACCAATCAATCACAGCTAATCTCTGTGCGTGCCTCCTCCAGAGAGAGAACTCCACCATGATCCCATCTCTCCCTCGCCACCGCCACTTCCACCACCACACAGTCCACTCAGCCGAGACACACTCTGTCTCTCTCTCTCTCTCTCTCTCTCTCTCTCTCTCTCTGTAGTATCTCTCTCTCTCTCTCTCTCTCTCTCTGTAGTATCTCTGTGTGTCTCTGTCTCTCTCTCTCTCTCTCTCCCTCTCTCTCTCTCTGTAGTATCTCTGTGTGTGTGTCTCTCTCTCTCTCCCTCTCTCTCTCTCTGTAGTATCTCTGTATGTCTGTCTCTCTTTCTCTCACTCTCTCTCTGTAGTATTTCTGTGTGTCTCTGTCTCTCTCTCTCTCTCTCTCTCTCTCTCTCTCTCTCTGTAGTATCTCTGTATGTCTGTCTCTCTTTCTCTCATTGTCACTCTATCTCTCTGAGCAGATCTTTCCATCTCTGTATCTCTCTGTACAGGGGATATCTGTTCTATATGTATATTAACTATACTTTTTATTTCTGTATCTTGTCCTCTCCTTTTCACTGTAAACTGTTGAAAAAAAAGAAAAAAAAGCATTTTCATCTCTCTTTCTCTCTCTCTCTCTACCCCCTCTTTCTGCCTCTCCCTCCCTTAGAATGGATGGCGTGCATCTGTCTCCTGGTGGGCTCCCACAGGCCCACAGGCTCAGAGGCCCAGTGGAGCTCCAGGCTCCAGGCTCCAGGCTGCAGGCTCCCGGCTGGCTCTGCTCCAGCCCAGGCCCAGGAGAGGCTGGTGGTGGTGGGGAATGAGTGCGGGGCGGGCTGGGTAGTTCCTCAGCCCCAGCCCAGGCATGCAGATCCCAGAGCCCAAGGGGGACATGCTCAAACTCTGAGAGGCAAATACATTTCCAACACTCCATGGGCTTAGACTCTGAGAACACTCCACAGACTGTACAGTACACACTGACAATATTCAGAAATTAATATGTAAACAAGTCTATTGTTGTGTGCCTATTTGGGTTTAAGCTAAATGTAAATCGCTTCTTCTTAACCAAGATACAATAGATATACTGTACCTTCACAGTATGCCAAAAGGACACATAAGGTTAGATCACATTTCTGCAGTGTATTCGCTTGAGATCTCATACAGAAATGTTGTATTTTCCCCTCAAACAGAAACATAAAGAAAACTCCAACTCTGAGACCATGACCGGCTTCCAAAGCACTCCTTGAAGTAGTAATTGAAATCACAGAAAACTCTAAAACTCTGAGAGTGTCAGCCCTTCCTTCCCACGCAGGACGAGGCAAGCAAGAAAACATGAAAACATCAGGCTTCAGATGGGTTAATAGCATCAAAGAACCCTCCGGAACCCCCCCCCCCGGAACCCACCAACAGGGCTCGCCCCTCATCAGAGGCACAGGCTGACCGTCTCAGTCTAGCTGCTCATTGGATGAGGTCAGGGGGCACTTAAAACATCTCATCCAATGGCATTGGTGTTTAAAGGAGGTGGGCCCGTCAGAACCTTGAGGATGTGAGGGTTCTCTGGCCTACATGGAGATGTCTGGAGGACTTGAAAGGCGCCTAATTAAGGGAAAACATCCACTTAGTAGTGCACCCCTGGCATGTCTGATGAAGCTGTGGCACGCCATCAAAGGCAGATACTTTTAAATCAGATTTATATCGGTAATTGGGTACGCCGTTACTGCTGCTACGGAATGATAGCAAGGAGGCTTTTTGTTCAACTCTCCACTTTCTCGTATCCTGAGGATGTTTGTTACAACATCACAAACAAATCAAATAATATGAAATGTTATGTATATTTCACATATTCACGCTGTGGTCCAATCATATGAAGAGAATGCAGTCAGTGATGAGTGCACTGTTCCACACAGGTAAACCACATCCCCCAGCTTACCTCTAGGAGCCCCGCAATGAGATGATGATGCAATGTGTCACATGTAAGACCGCCAGCATCCATCCCAGACCTCGTTAGATCGTTCCTCATACGGACCGTCACCATCTCTGGTCACTCATCCTGACAGTGTGTGAAGGTGGAGTGTCGAAACCCTAATGCCATTTACTGTACATTTACTGTACATTACTGTACATTTACTGTACATTACTGTACATTTACTGTACATTTACTGTATATTTACTGTACATTACTGTACATTACTGTACATTTACTGTACATTACTGTACACCCAACAAGCAATCCTGGAGAAGTTGAGCCCCCCGACAACCAACTGCAGAAAAGTTTCACCACTTCTCAACCTGTCCTCTACCCCCGTCAGCAAGGGGCAACCTGTCCTCTACCCCCGTCAGCAAGGGGCAACCTGTCCTCTACCCCCGTCAGCAAGGGGCAACCTGTCCTCTACCCCCGTCAGCAAGGGGCAACCTGTCCTCTACCCCCGTCAGCAAGGGGCAACCTGTCCTCTACCCCCGTCAGCAAGGGGCAGAGTCTTGCCAAGTGTTTCTTTCCGACGGGCCTTGCCAGTAGCCCATAGCCCGGCTGGGGAGGCACAGGAAAAGTAGTGGTGGCCCACATCTTCCCCTGACCCAAAATAACAACCACAACCACAACCAAGACGCTGACTGGCGTGACATTTAGGCCAACCAAAATCCAAAACCACGACCATTTTCTGAGGATCTGTGTCACCAGTAAAATAGGTGTCATATGACAGAATATGTATAACACATCGTTATTGTTTGAGTCAAGACACCACTGATAACACATATCAGCGCACATATCAGCGCCCCTCGTAATAGGCTATTACCAGGGTGGGCTGTTTCACATGGGCAGGTCACATGGTTGACTGACCGGCCCTTGTGATTGTAAATGAGGACAAACGGAGACACAGACCTCCAGGCTGTACTCTTCCACGGTCCTCTTGAGCGGATCCACGATCTGCCAGCAGATGAGGATGCACAGGTCAATCAGCAGCATCCCACCCACGATGATCAGCAGCTTCTGGTCCTTGATAATCTGGAGGAGAGGAGAGGAGAGGAGAGAGAGAGAGAGAGAGGTGGATTAGAGAGGGGTGAGTGAGGGGTGAGAGACGGGGAGAGAGAGAGGTGCGAGGACACCGACACTGAACAAGCAGCCCTAACGTCGTTCAAAAAAGCCCCTCTTTTGTACTCTGAACTTTGAGAGGATGAAAGCCGGCCCCCCTTGTCTGATCTTTATTTTTAACAGCATTTGACCCTTCCGGCATCCAGATCAAAGCAAAGGTCAGGAACACACAGGCAGAGACGCACACTGAAGAAATCACATCGTATAAATGCAATGTGGTCATCTCTCAAGTGCACCGCTGGCAGACTCAGAGCGGGATGGGGTGGGGGGTGTGTGTGTGTGTGTGGGGGGGGGTGGGGGGGTGGGGGGGGTTTGGTTTGATCCTCCGTCTTTTGATGGCTCTGGGATTGGACAAATAAAGGCAGGACATTTTATGTCATGGGAAAATACATGTATTGCGAGGTATCAAGGGTCACAAAGAGACAGCACACACGTGCAGGCACACACGCATACACGCACACACGGTGGTAACATATATAGGGTCTAAAAGGTCACCAAATAGCTACAAGAGAGGGTCTGACCAATAATAACCATGTGATAGACTTGGTCCCTAGAGAGGGATAAATCGTCTTCACTTTAAAATAAATAAAATCTGATAGATCAAACAAGTGTGCTATCATTCAACATGATGGAAGATTAGAACAGTATTAGAACACTTCATTGTCCTGTCCCCTTCAGCAAGAACGATTTTACTGCAGTAACATAACTGCATACGTCTACATGTATTTCTCAATGTCATGAATGCATGAATGAATGATTGAATGAATGAATGATTGAATGAATGAATGAATGAATGAATGAATAAATGAATGAATGAGTGAATTAATTAATGAACAATCATATTAGTCTAACATTGACAGTCACCTACAGTATCGAAGTAAATAGTTTTGGCCATAGTTTGTCTCTTAGTAGAACAATAAATCTCCTCTCTGTGCTGGCTATCTCGAGCCTGCTGACATGATTTCCTTTTAAATGCTTCTACCTCCCCTCCCGGTGCGATGGCTTTATCCTAATGCTCATTCATCAGTAAAAGCAGGCGTCTGTGAACTGTATAAACTGTAGAATACTGTACATTAGTGTGTAATTGTGAACAGGGATGATGCTTTCAGGACCCTCATCCATGGAGATTGGTGTGTCTGAAGCTTTGCTCAGACATGTTTCTGTGTGTGTGTGTGTGTGTGTGTGTGTGTGTGTGTGTGTGTGTGTGTGTGTGTGTGTGTGTGTGTGTCTGTGTAAGTGCGCATGCTGCAGACGGTTAACTGCGGTGGACCCAGGCCTTGAACCAACAGGAAATCCGTCTTTAGACTGAAGGGAGGAGCATGCAAAAGGGCTGAGTCTTTGCTCCTGGGAAACATAACAGCTCATAATCTTTGTTTATTGTAATGTATTGTATTGTAAGCGCACCTGTGACGGCGCATGTGTGTGTGTTTACTGTGTTTGTGTGTGTGCGTGTGTGTGTTGTTTTTCCCATGTGTGTGTTTACTGTGTTTGTGTGTGTGTGTGTTGTTTTTCCCATGTGTGTGTGTTTACTGTGTTTGTGTGTGTGTGTGTGTTGTTTTTCCCATGTGTGTGTGTTTACTGTGTTTGTGTGTGTGTGTGTGTGTTGTTTTTCCCATGTGTGTGTGTTGGTGTGTCTCTGTAGCCGTAACTCACTCTTAAGTAAATCTCAGAGACAGACAGACAGACAGACAGACAGATAGAGAGATAGACACAGACAGACAGACAGACAGACAGACAGACAGACAGACAGACACAGACAGACAGACAGACAGACAGACAGATAGAGAGATAGACACAGACAGACAGACAGACAGACAGACACAGACAGACAGACAGATAGACACAGACAGACAGGCAGACAGACAGACAGACAGACAGACACAGACAGACAGACAGACAGACAGACAGACAGACACATACAGACAGACACATACAGACGGACAGACACAGACAGACAGACAGACAGACAGACAGACAGACAGACCGACAGACAGACAGACAGACAGACAGCGCAGGCTGCAGGGGAGCTGGTTGATTGACAGGCCCTGAGCTCGCCCAGTGCTGAGCCAGGCTCTTTAAGGAGTGAAGGAGTGCTGGGCACCCCTCGCCAAGCGGAGCCCTTATTGAGCGCCTCCCTGATTTGCAGTCTGCTGTCTGAGGGGGGAGAGTGCGACGTGAGACCTCTCTGCTTGATGAAGAGACGGCAAACAGCACCAGGGCTCCACGGCAAAACCCAGGGCTCTGACAGTACCCATCGCTCCAAAAAGACAAAGCACCTGCACTCAATAACTGTGGAGGGAAAGGTGTGAGTGCTTGTGTGTGTGTGTGTGTGTGTGTGTGTGTGTGTGTGTGTGTGTGTGTGTGTGTGTGTGTGTGTGTGTGTGGTTAACTGCGGCGGACCCAGGCCTTGAACCAACAGGGAATCCGTCTTTAGATTGAAGGGAGGAGCATGCGCCAGGGCTGAGTCTTTGCTCCTGGGAAACATTTGTTTTGTCTCTGCTCCGATGGAGGGAGAGAGAGAATCTACACTGGGATAATTGGGTGAGGTGTCATTGGCATAGCAACGAGAGCAAGCCTCCCACAGTTCATAAGACGGTTTGTTTTGTTTTGTTTTTACAGCTACGACTCGAAATAATCTGTTCATGAATAAAACCCTTTTTGAATTAAACACAAAGGTCATCCATTTGTAACACATTACTGAATATCAAGCGTGTCTGTGGCGGTGACCCCAGACTTGAAGATGATAGGCAAACCAGTGCTGACCCTGTCACTGTCTCGACCTCTTACACAGCCTGTCTTTCTCCCGGTTCTCTCTCTCTCTCTCTCTCTATTATTCCCTCCCCCTTTTCCTCCCTCCCTCCCTCACTGTCTGTCTCTCTCTCTCTCTCTCTCTCCCTCTCTCTCTCTCTCTCTCTCTCTCTCTCCCTTTCTCTCCCTCTCTCTCTCTCTCTCTCTCTCTCGCTCTGACAGTTCTCCCACACTTCCTCTCGTATCCGTCAGCCCACACATTTACCCAGGATGTGAGGACTATAAATATCAAAAGGCCAGCACAGTTCTGACACAGAGGGCTGGCGAAGCTTTACATAACCTCACCAGCTACAAAAAGCACAATGTGTCATGTTTTCTTTTCAATATATCAAAAATTCTTAATTGAAAACAGGTCAGTGGGAACAGCATCTATGAGTGCGTGTTACATAAAAGCACGCGTAGATGCACACGGGCACGCGCACACGGGCACGCGCACACGCACACGCACACGCACACACACACACACACACACACACACACACACACACACACACACACACACACAGCCAGGTTGACTTAAGGAAGTCAATAGAGTCTTGAGAAAATAACACAGCACGTAATAGACACATATTGACCAAAGGTGAGTGGTAAACTATTGAAGGCTTAAACCACCAAACCCCCACTTTGTGTCTGTTTTCCCCCTCTTCAGGAGGTACTGTAGAACGCCCAGCAGCTTCCCTCCAAAGCCAACTCCTGGGTGTTGTGACCTGCAGTGCGAGCTAAGTGTCTGTAATGGTTTTTGTGGGGGATCGATGCCAGGTCCTTTGGGGGGGGCTGAAGTGGCTGAGTGTGGCTGAGTGTGGCGGGCGGCCTGCATTGCCGGGCCCCACGCTGTAACCATAATACACCTCTTTGGCCTCGTTTCTACTGTTATTGTTGTTTGTTTACAAAACAAGCTGATGTGAACTGTGTTGAACTGTGTTCTAGGGCTTTTCGATGTTGGTTTGGAAAAACTGTAGATTTGCTAAAACTGCGTTCCAAACCATGCATGAAGCTTTGACAACCGTACAGCAAAGAAAGGAGTCCTGGGGGGGGGGTCCCGGGGGGGGGGGGGGGGGTCGTACATGCCTTCTGTTGTTATATGTAAAAATCAATAAAACATGTAAATAAACACATGACAGCCAACAATGCCTGTCACAAAGTTAAGTTCTGCAGTATACGTGAGAGCATTTTGAGGGAACTATAATTCCGTGGTGTATTCACGCTGCGAAATTCAAAGGTGTTGTAGGGTGTGTCGTTTGAGGAATCAAAAAAAACTAAAAAAACAAAGAGACACGTAGTGCGCTGTCACACCACCGGAGGCGCGCGGATACCGCCTATTAATGTACATCTGTCGTTTATTCACACGTACCTAAATGCAGCTCGGTGTATCATTAGCAAGGTGATAATGATACTACATGTGATATGATAATGTCAGGGCATTTCCATATATGGTAATGAGCAGAGCTGAACGGAAGGAAAGACCAGGGGCATTGCACCTAACCACCTGGCCACCGTGGTGTGTCGTATTGTGACATCATACTGTACATTCCGTAAACACTCCTCTCGGGAATTCTACTGCTCTCTGGTGGGCCCCTACATCCACAGGGGATGCTGTGTCAAGACCTGACCAACTCCTCTGCAACACTGACCGTATCATTACAATCCCTCCCATTCTCCCTTTTTCCTCCCTTTCCTTCCCCTCTCCTATCAGAGTGCAGATGCATATGTAATGATACATGACTCACCCTTATACAACGTTCTTCTGCTGTTAAACCTGTGAGTACCATAATAGCCAATTACAACGCTGGGTCTCCCTGTTCTGCTTGAGTCAGCAGGCAATCCTTGACAGGCCGTGCAAACTGGCGGTTCAACACAGCAACACAAAACTCTCTCTCGCTTCCGTGTTATGAAGCTGGCTGGTTTTCACAAAATGGTGACCTTTGGATAGCTTCACGTTGGCATTCGTTTCTAAATCGAGTAATTACTGTGTTAATGCTTGGGCTCTGTCGCTGTTAAAAGCAGGGGAAGACCTGTGGCTGCCCTGAGGTGATACTGCTTTATGTGATGGCTCATTTAAGGACATATTTCAGGCAGTCTTAAGGGGTATTGTCAGCACAGTTTATGATATCTTACCTTCTTCTTCATCTTTACGTTCTTGAAGATGGCATGGACTCTCCAGGTCTTGGCGAACATGGCACCAAACGCTGTCGTGTAGCCAACAATGAGGATCCATGTTCGGACCTGCGAGGTAAAGACGGGAACAGATTTCCATCACTACCAGGACAGACAACTTTTTATTTTTATTTTTTACTAGTACAGTACATAGAGAGAAGTTCACCAAAAGTACATTTCAGAAGTCTGCTAAAAATAGAATCCTGTCATAATTCTATGGTGTTAAACGTCCAGACATTTGAGATAGTCTCAAACTTGGCAATGTGTATTTTTATAATGAGGGGTGCAGAAGCATCTCTCTGTCGATGATGAAGGCTTTTCCAATGGTTCAACTCTTACGTTGCTGATCGCATCAAAATAAGTGTAACAAGAAATAGTGGAAATAGCAGAATCTCTGTGAAGTAAATTGTTTCGAGGAAAACAGTAATTGAGTGTCTCGCACAAACGCCTAGATAGCTGTTTGGTTGTGTGCCATTTTTGAAAGCACAAAATGTACAAAGAAAGCAATATCTGCACCACCAGTGAGACTGAAACAGCAGCAGGCCCATTCATCCTCAGTGGACAGAAGAATAGCTCAGCTGAACCCTCCGACCCTCCAGCCAGAGGGGCACCCACATTCTGATGAAATGCTCTGTACCAGCCGCCCACAAAGGCCTCCATAGGCCCGGTACACAAATAGCCAGGTGTGTGTGGTGGATGAAAGAGATCTGACTCCGCAGGTCCACAGCCCTAGGGGTAACAAATGACCTCTCTCCTCCTTCTCGTTCCCATTGATAGACCATGATGAACTGGGCACTAGGGTTCTGCTGGTTTGTTTGAGAAGTTTAAATAGAAATAAAAACCCTGCAAAATCGAACTATTTAGTGTGTGTCTGTCTGTGCCTCTGTGTGTCTACCCGACAGCATATCAAACAAAGAGCTAATAGAGCTGGAGAGGGCTCGAGAAGGAGATTAAAACAACAATTACCGGAGCCCCAAAAAAAAAAGAAAAAAGAACAGTGTGTATTGATAGGTGGTTCACACTCGCTGCTTTCACACTTCGGCTCTGATGTGACAGGCTCCATTTTGGCTCTGAGGTTGAGGCGAGCGGGACCGGGCGCTGGCAGTTCTGACGTGCCATGCCTAACATTATTTAGGGAATCTCTCTGTGGAAACCAGTTATCGCTGTAATCAAAGCTCTTTAATTAAACCAGAGCTAAGATAGTCACATTCAAACGCTTGCTGGGGGAGAAGCTTAATGTGCTCCATGTTAGTAAAGGCCCAGGGACTGATTCAATCAGCTCCCATTATGAGCCCCCCCCCCCCCCCCCCATCACCTTGGGGGGAGGGGAAAACGCTGGAGCGTTAGTTCAGCTCTCGCACGTTAGCAGCGCGACCAGTGATTCCTATGCAATGTACTGTCGTAACAGTGTAATGACTCTAGTGATGACATTGTGTTTACATGTCGTTACTGTTCTGTTCATATCAGTTTGGGACACAAACATGGAGGAACCGAATGCACGATATAGCACTCTTGCAGCAGAGCCTTTCCACTCACAGTGCACAGGGTCTCAAACTCCTTGTCGGATACGAAGGAGCCGTCCAGGCCGAAGAGGAAGATGGAGGCGTAGGACAGCATGCCTCCCAGGATGATCAGGTTGTTCATGTAAGGGCTGGACATCTTGATCAGTCTACGGAGAGAGGAGAGGGACATACATACAGGTCGGTGAGAGTGGGTGAAATGTGACAATACAGAGGTAGAAGCCAGGGAATCGGGAGCATTTGGGATCGGACGAAAGTCAGTGGTCCTCTGTGGCTCAGTTGGTAGAGCATGGCGCCAACAACACTTAGGTTGTGGGTTTGATTCCTGCTGGGACCATATATACTGAAATGTATGCACTCACTGCAATGTAAGTCGCTTTGGATAAAAGCGTCAGCTAAATGGCATATATATATATTTCCTCCCTTTCAACCCTCCTTCCCTCCTCCCTCCCCCCCCCGCCCCCCCCCCCCCCAACCAAAGCCCTCCTGACCTGTGGTTGCGGTTCTTGATGTTGAAGCAGAGGAAGGCCCCTGCCATGAGCATGCCCAGGATGGTGATGGTGGAGAGGATGCTGTAGAGGGGCACGCTGATCCTGCGGCGCTGCAGACGGACGAACGTCCGGTCCTTGGGCGGCTCCACCCCTGAGGAAGAGAAGGAGAACTTCTTCTGCTTTTTTTCCAATCTCAGTGTCATTTACATTGACATCGTACTGGACCTTAAAGGGCCAGTTCACTCTAAAATCGAATTTCAGTTCGCCACCACATATCTTCACTCAAGACGACAAAAACACCAAAACACTTTATAAGTCCTTGTCCTCGGTTATTTAGCGACTTAGACTTCCACGTTTTCCAACATGGTGAAAGTGGACAGCGTCTACCTGATGGCCTTTAGCTGGACGGCCATTCACTGAATAGCATAATACTGTAACAGTATATAAACAAAATAAAATAAAGTAAAAGTGCTCGAGATTAAAAAGCGTTAACAAGCCTTTTGGATTCTGTCTCCTCAGCTCAGAGAAGGTACTAGACAGTAAAATGTCAGTTGTCGTGGTCAGCCACCGCAGTGTTTTCTTTAGCCTTCTTTTCGGAGTCTTTGCCAGCGTGTCAATCGATTTCAATGGCTCATCTTACACAGCTCTATTTCCCTTGGTTGGAGGTATAGAAACTAGTGTTTTACTTGAAACTATCCAAGATTGTGTGTACTTGGTGGGGCAAGGGGAGGAAGGGAGAGGAGGAATCACCAGGGATCAAACAAATTACAAAGAATGTCAACACAAGCAAACAAGGAGAGGAAAAAAAAAGTCTAGTGAATAATTTATTTGAGGAGACCTGGTGGAGTGCCCTGGGTCTCACAGAGAAGCTGCAGTGTGTGTGTTTTCTCTTGTTAAAGCAGAGACACATCGCCCACTCTCTGTCGTCCAATCTCTCTCTCTCTCTGTCTCTCACACACACATACACACACACACACACACACACACACACACACACACACACACACACACACACACACACACACACACATAAACACACACACACACACACACACACACACACACACACACACACACCTTGGAACTTGATGGTGTTGTTGATGAGGTCCAGCACATCCGCTATGGCGTTGTACTCCCCCACCTTCACCTCTTTGCCCTCTGTTGGGAACAGACACACAGAGAGAAGGACATATCAGATGACAGAGCCCCAGTTCAACAGACACTGTTTCTCATTCACACTCTGTGTTTCAGGCACATACACTGCATTATCTCTCTAATCCACATACTCTGTTTGTGTGGAGCGCGGAAAAGACAACAGAGATTGAACGCAGCAAGGCCAGAGGAAAGCAAAAAGGTAATTGGTTGTGATACAGCACCTGCAGTCTACACCGCTGTGCACACTTGATACAAGCACAGAACTGGTTCTCAGGAGGGGAAACACTAAATAGAATCCAATTGGATGTTGGCATTTGTAATGCAATATACATTGACTTTTGAGTTTTTCATAGATACTGAAAACTAGTTTAAATGACGATATATATCCACAGCCATAACTTGGATCAGTCTCGCCGGAGCCTTGTTTAAACTCATCTACTTCCTTCACGAGCCGTCTTAAAACTCGTATCGGTCCCACATGTGTGATAGTGTCTGGGTATTGATGACTCTCTCTAATAGAGCCCAGCTCACGTTCAGACAGTACAGGGGAGGATGGAAGCTGAGGAGAGACAATTCAATTGATTATTCAATCTCTCTTTCTCTTTCTCTCTGTCCTTCTATTTCTCTTTCTTTTTCTCTCTCTCTCTTTCTCAGAGGAACCCATGTTATTAGCTGTGTCAGTCGATAGTCAAGTCAAATCTGAGCTAAGTTTAATGTTGTCATGACTATTTCACGTTTAATTTATTCTATAGGCCTATTTTGTTTTATCATTACTATTATTTTACAGAACAAACACATCATCTTCAGCTACTAAAGGTATGTATGTCTGGATAAATACACAGAGCATCTCTTCTGAATCTCTATGGACAAGCGGCAGATCATGTTGAAGAGTTGTGACGTCCATCTCAAACGCCAATCTCTGAGGCTCCGCCTCCTCATCCTGTCTGAAACGACCTCATTCACCCCCCCTGTCAGAAACCTCCATGGACCACTAAGCACTCACTGGTGCAAACCCCCCCCCCATCTGAACCCATGCATGTGACAGCACCGCCTACGGGAAGGGTTCAGTTTGAGGATGATGCTCAGTGGCTTGAAAAGCGACCCAATGCCCACCTCGAATTCATTAAGTTCAAGAAGTATTTGAAAATATCCCTAAGCTTGCCTTAACAGTAGATGTGATGCTAACACGTCTCCTCTCCAGCCTCACCTCCCCAGGTGTCCCAGGTGTTGAACACACAGTAAGGTGATCAGTAGGCAGAGGGCAGATGGCTGAGGGTGAGATCAAGACTCTGACAGTGAGAGATCCTTCTGAGGGTGGTCTGAAGTTAAAGTCTAGGCTCCAGCTGAGGACGATTGGCAGGACAGAGTCGAGGATGAGCGCTGAAGACGGATGACCGGGGGAGAGTAGAGGATCAGTGCCTATTTAAATATTCACCCTGGGCTATCCCTCCCCGCTCTGCTCCGGAGTGTCAAGGAATCGTCACACACTCTCTGACAAGCTCTCTTGTGTGTGTGGGTGGGAAGGGGAGCATGGGGGGAGGGGAAGGGAGAGGGGGGGGGGGGGGTAGTGAGACATAATAACACCAAGAGATGGATGGAGGGAGAGAGAGGATAAGGGGAGGGTGGGCTGTGCAGAGGGAGGAATAGTAGAAAAGAGAGGGAGACATATGGGCACTTGTGTGATCTTTCTCACAGTACTCAGGCTACAGTACTAATGCTACAGTACTCAGGCTACAGTACTCAGGCTACAGTACTAATGCTACAGTACTCAGGCTACAGTACTCAGGCTACAGTACTCAGGCTACAGTACTAATGCTACAGTACTCAGGCTACAGTACTCAGGCTACAGTACTAATGCTACAGTACTCAGGCTACAGTACTCAGGCTACAGTACTCAGGCTACAGTACTAATGCTACAGTACTCAGGCTACAGTACTCAGGCTACAGTAGCTACAGTAGTCCACTCCAGTTCAATGACGATAACAGTTCTTTCCGTTACTTATCCATGACTGCCAGTTGCCAGTTCAAATAGATAGCCAGCTTAATCAAATCACAACTACACAGGTCTCCCTGTCCCATGGGTTAACGCGCGCACACACACACACACACACACACACACACACACACACACACACACACACACACACACACGCGCACCATGATGTAAGCTGCCAAAGGGAGCACCTCTGCAGCGGGGTAGATACGATTGGGGAGAGTGGATTAATAGATGGATGCTGATGCCGTTGGCTGGGAGCTGGGAAGTCCCAAAATAAAGATCCAATCTCACGCAGCAAACACTGATTGGATGACACCAGAGGGCCCACAGCATGGACTGGCACGGTATGACATCATTGTACAGAAAACGGCATTGCCCATAACCTCAATGCACTACAACTGGACACCACAACACCAATGCACCTGTCCAGAAACAACACGCTTTTTTGTACCACAACACGTCTGATACATCTGGTACTATATATCCATATTCCATATCATATACCAAACCACACTGGGCAGAAAGTGGGCTGCTTTGCACAGTACATGGGAGGTTGGAGTTGGAGAGGTTATAACCTACATTATTGCAGGAGCAACACTGTTATACACATACGTACCTTGAAACTGTGTGAATTTGATGGTGCCCATCCTCTCCCCATTTCTGAACATCACTTGGCCCTGCACAGAATGAGAACAAAATGTAATGTTAGCAAACATGCGATTTATAACACATGAATCACACCATAGTGTGATAGGTGCATCATCGATGAGGACAGATTGTACATCTGACACCTTGTCCAGTAATTATGCAGGAACCAGACATTGATGCACAGATGCAGACAAAGTAGTTCAGACAAAGTGCTGAAAAGATTGGATTTTATTTGAATTGATATGCTTTGTTTTCTTGGCATGTGAAGAAGGACTCTTGGCACATCTGAGTGGACAAAGTGGAGGCCTGGCACTGATCTCCTTATTGGATTAGAAGTCAGCAAAATGGATCTGTTTATCGAGGTAAACACAATTATCGGTCAGGCAAATTAATTTGCTAATATCCTTACAATCACAGGAGG
>NC_139665.1:4713357-4715857 GCF_951799395.1 Argentina silus
GAAGGGCTCGGCTCGAGGTGCTCCTAGTGGACCACACTGGCAACGCCCTGCTCAGAGGGCTACGGTAAAGTAGGCAGAGCCAATGGCATCACACCTAGAAAAGGTCAGTTTTGACTGAAAACGGTTCTATTGAGCAGGAGTGACCCACAGTCAGGGTGACTGGCCCAAGGCCAATGAACACTTTAACCTTATTGCAAATGTTATGATTATAAATAAAAATCGATCGATTACCTACCGTTGATTGTCAATAGGCACTCAGTGATGCAATACAAATTCATTGGGTCACTTGCAAGGTCGCTAGCATGTTAGCGGCTAAATTGTGCTATCTTCCTCGGAATAGACGTCTTGGTGAGGGCCTGAGTGTAAGGCACTGCCCTGGTAACAGTCTGTCCCACTTGCACTACTGTTTTCTCCAGCAGAACTAGTCATGACAGCTGTCCAAGCAGAACTAGTTTGCCTGGTTGTTTCCCACTTTTGTGGCAGTTTGACATATGTATGAAGTGATCTATTAGGCTTAAGGCCACAAACTGACATTTTGGACGTTTGGACTTATATCAAAATAAACCTGACATTTCGGACTGGATAATCAAAATAAACCTACATTCATTGCATGTAAAAACATGCCATGATATATTCAGTTACATTGAATAATAGTGAATAGATATATCTATACATTATAGTAGGCCTAATAAAGTATATAATACATAATATACAGCATGTAGCCTATATAGTATTCTATAGTATATAATAGTCATTGAAATATATATTGGCAAGGATGTGAAAATATGTGCTGGGCAATCAATGTAGCACGAGAAGACTGACCTGTTGGCACCTAAACCTTGAATTCCAAGGTCTAACGTGTTGCACAAGTTAGAGGAACACATCCCTTCACCACTAACTGAAAGTAGAGGAACACATCCCTTCACCACTAACTGAAAGTAGAGGAACACATCCCTTCACCACTAACTGAAGGTAGAGGAACACATCCCTTCACCACTAACTGAAGGTAGAGGAACACATCCCTTCACCACTAACTGAAGGTAGAGGAACACATCCCTTCACCACTAACTGAAGGTAGAGGAACACATCCCTTCACCACTAACTGAATGGTAGAGGAACACATCCCTTCACCACTAACTGAAGGTAGAGGAACACATCCCTTCACCACTAACTGAAAGTAGTTTGATGCAAGTGAGATGAAACCAGCATTGCTGCATAGGTGCACCCAGTTACACAACACTGGCCTGGTGATCAACCAAGGAACTTATGGTAACACAGGTTCGTTGCAGGGGGGCCCATACACTCTATCTGAAAATATAATAGAATTTTGATGGATTGCCGATGGACATGTCCTCATCGTGACTGCGGTTGTTTCAGATTAAATTCCGTATTGATTTCCTATCTAGAGCGTGCAGCGGGCCAAAGCGTTTCCTATGATGCTAGCTAGGCGCATTGCTTTTACATTGACTGAGGGAAACAGCTCCAGTAGTGGGTGCAGTTGTACGGGTCACAGTCAGATGAACGAGTCCAAACCTTTTGTTTTCCTTCTCTCTAAGCCGTTACAATGCCTCTTCTTCAAACCCGGAGCATCACCGCCGTGGCTCATTATGCCAGCTGTGTCTCCGCTGACCCCTGGGTTTACCCCGCTTGTTCTGAATACTGATGAAAGTTCAGTAGAGGTTTCCCCAGCCAAGCCCTGATATTTGCATAATAAGTCATATGTCCATTGATCAGTGGGAGCTGACGCAGTGGCTGTTATCACAGCGCCAACGGCCCGAGGTGGGTTGGATTAACCAGACAGGATTACTGATGTTTCAGATGCTTTTGGATGAGATTCACTTCATTCTCAGCGGCTCTGAGTAATGCACTCAAAGTGTGCTCCGTACACACAAACAAACACACACACACACACACACACACACACACACACACACACACACACACACACACACAGACACACACACACACACACACACACACAAACACACAAACACACACAAGGAGTTGTAAGTTGCAGGTAGCCTGTGGCTATTCCACATCCAACCTCAGAAAGATGTTTTGAAGTTTGAGGTCAGTGTATCTGAAATGGCCCTCATCTCTTCTAGCACCTCCACGGTTCCATTCTGTACTTTCCAAAGCCATCTATACAGCCCCCCACTACAGCCCGGCATGGCGTGCGGTCCACAGTCACCACCAGTTTTCTCCCATCGCCCCAGAAACCGCAATCAAAAGGCCACTTTACCCCCACAATGCTGTAATGGTCGTCTCATAAGAGCCAGAGAGCTTGCTGGGACATTTGGGGCCTTTGTGTGGGGCGCTCAGTGTTTCCCTTTTCAGAGACCTCCGCTTGAATCTGGCTCGGTGCCTCGGTCTCCTTCGTCACCCGTCAGCCTGAATACCACCGCTGTTCCCTGGAAGAAGCACTTAACCCAAATGACTCCAGCTGTGGGGTGGACAATACCCTCCCCCCCCCCGAGTCCTGGCACTGTCCACAATCCAG
>NC_139665.1:4720867-4728367 GCF_951799395.1 Argentina silus
CTGCAGGATGGCCTGGGTAGGGATCCCTTCTGCAACCAATACATTACCCATCTAACATTACCATCTACATTACCATCTAACAACACTGTCTGACTCAGGTCAGGTGACCACCTCTACTCTTCAATGTACAAGATGGAGTCTGGGTTGGTAGCATGATCACCCCGATGCAGACTCAGTATCACCATTGGAGCCATGAGCAATCATTACCATTACCTGACATTGTCTAACACCTATTTGAGCTACTGTGTGCGTGCGTGCGTGCGTGCATGCGTGCATGCGAGAATGTGTCTGTGAATACAAGCGTGCCACAGTGTGCCCATCTGTCTGCCAACCAGTGCGTCATATTGTGAGGCAAATCCCCTGGTTTAGCCTGTGACGCCAGTCACACACTCACGCTAACTTCAGAAAAGCGAATGTCTGTGCCTCTCAGGGGCTCTGCCATTCCTGCAGATGACAAGAGATTAAGTGGCTTCTAGATTCTTCCAGTGTCTTAAATGCACCACGCAATTCAGAATGCCGTAGGTATGAAGAAAAGTCACAGGAGATGCTTTCCAGCACATATCCATACAATATATTAATATCCTAGAAACACATAGTACAGCCGAAAAACACGCATTAGACAATATGGGACAATGTCAGAATACTCTTTTTTGCATAAGTAATCCAGGTGGAAGTATACTGTGATTGTCAGGATAGCACAAAAAGGTCCCAAACCATAAACAGAGCTGAACTGTGACTGTCACTTGATCATAACACACGTATCTTGCCACCAGAGGATACCTGTTTGTGTTCTAATGTCAGTAATGTTGATTGGAGAGCAATGAGGAGAGGAGGGGAGGGGAGGGAGCGAGGGAAAGAGAGGGGGGCTCTAACAACCACATCTAATTATTCATAATTTCCTACTTTCACCTCTCACTACAATCAGAGTCCCTGAACAACAACACAAGCACCACACCGTGGATGATAATCTAATGATAATCCTTAACTGTAACACCGGCAGTCCACTTCAGTGTGATTGGCTATAAATAGCCATGTGATGATGCTGCTCTTGCCCAGTACCATCCAGGTTCTAGTTCCACTGGAGCCCTTGCCTTCAGAATCCTCAACAAGGATTACGTAATGTTAACCCGGCGCTAGGCGCTAGGACGTCGCCACGGTAACACTACTGCAGAGCATGCAGAGAGGCTGAGGTGGTTGAGTTGATCAGGTACTGCACGCACATACAGTACAGTGCGCGCACACACACACACACACACACACACACACACAGACACACACACACACAGACACACACACAGACACACACACACACACACACATACAGACACACACACACAGACACACACACACACACACACACACATACAGACACAGACACACATACAGACACAGACACACACACACACACACACACACACACACACACACACACACACACACACACACAAAAACACACATTCAAAGGGACATACACACTCTGCCACCCAAAGAGGCAGACCTGGATAAATAGTTTTAACTCCTCAGGGCTCAATGCTAGTACAGTATCTCATCTTCAAAGGGGAATCAGGTTGAATCTGCAAGACAGCATGCTGGAGTGTGATTGAAAACAGGCCTAGGATCCTTTAATTGGTGGGGCCGGGTCAGACAGCAACAGTGATAACAATGAATCAATGACCAAGTAATTACTTCATTATGTCATTCCACGGTCACCTTATTCAAGAAATACCAGGGGACTGGACAACGAAGCATTACCAACAACCTCCATATACGGTCAGGTTCCTGAAAGCAGGAGTGGGAAAGGTACAGTACAGTACCAGTCAAAAGTTTGGACACACCTTCTCATTCAATGGTTTTTCTTTATTTTTTTATTATTTTCTACATTGTAGATTAATATTGAAGACATCAAAACTATGAAGGAACACATACGGAATTATGTAGTGAACAAAAAAGTGTTAAACAAACCAGAATATGTTTTATATTTTAGATTCTTCAAAGTAGCCACCTTTTGCTTTGATGACAGCTATGCACCCTCTTGGCAAAGTGTGTCCAAACGTTTGACTGGTACTGTACGTCTGCTCAGAAATGAAGGGATCTTATTCACACCATCTCTCCGTCAGCGTCTGACGCACTGGCTTCGATTAATATAGATTGATACATGGCCATCATCACGCTCTCTGTCAAATATTCTCCAGGGACATTTAGACCATTTAGGCACAATCAATTCCAGGAATTATTCATCTTCTCTTATTTTATGGACTTGATTGATTCCATTGATTGCCTCTGCCCTATTCCTTCACGATTCCAGAACTTTCCTCTGTCCTAGATACAGCACAGCAACCACAGTGAGGGAGCAGCAGCGCTTGCATATATTTGTAAATCAGGATTAAGGAACAATCTTATGGCAGGTTGATTGAATCGGGCCGCCCGTCTTTCCCTTCCTAAGCCCCTCGGCAGCTTCAGGAGGAGAGAGATAAAGGGATTTCAGCTTCCAGAGATTCGCAAGCATCGAGACTCCTCATTCTTCGCCGCCGCCCGCCGCCACCACACAGATTGTTTTCAGCTCGCCGCGATGCAACGCTCTCGAGTCACAAGTGATACATTTTTCATATTCACACTTTTGATATCTGCGATACCATTTAGCACAACCACTGCAGCACTGCCATGCAGTTAGTGTGAAGTGCTGTGCCACACGGTTCAATCCAACGGTGCCATCCAGGGGGGTGACACATTGGGAAAGAGGTGGTGATTTTCATGTGAATGACTAAACAAAATGCTTAATAATACCCTCACTCGAAAGCAAACGGTCCTGCACCGACGGGGAAACAGATGAATGAATGGGACGTGAATGAGTGCGCCTAGAACAGGGGTGACCACGCTTTTTCGGCTTGCGAGCTACTTTCAAAATGACCAGGTCAAAATGATCTACCTACATAAAAAAATGCTATATATATATATATATGCATGGTGACACGTGACCCGTAGAAGAGAAGCGATCTCAGACTGGCCGCATTGTACGCTAATCAAGTGGCGCACTCACACTGGCTCAATTGCCTCGTACTGTGCTGAAGCACAAATGTCCGTTGTAAAAAAAGAAATCACGTCGTAATATGCGATCGACGATCGACCCGCACTACTCTCGCGATCGACCGGTCGATCGTAATCGACGTATTGGGCGCCCCTGGCCTAGACGGTCTAGGATATTGTTTGGATATTGCATATATCCAATTCACATCTGACATGTGTGTCAGTGGGGCCTCAGATAGTGTCACCCATTAGAGGAAAGTGACCATCAGAACAAACATGATGTAATATAATAATAGTAACCCTGCTGAAGCAGATGGAGTAATGTGGATCATGTTCCCCCGAACGACTTTTCCTGAAACGTGGAAGTCATTTGCGTTGAGTGACGCTAAATGCCACTTGCAGATATTTCATTTTTTCTAAAAGCGACGGACTTAAAGTAATGCACCAGATGGGGGATTTTTTTTTTTAATAAATAGCGTAAATCTCATAAAACAGCAGCCTACTAATCCCTTTCACAAATAGCTGTATGTACACAAGTTCAAATGAAATACGTGTACAGTAAACATGTTGTCCCCCACGAATGATGTAGTTGTGTGAATTATTCAAACCTAGGTGTTGTGGATTAATGAGAGAGGAAATAATTGATACAGGCCCAAGTGTCGGTTTTCAATTATGCTGCATACAGACTTCACTCAGAGAGGCCTACTGCATTAGGCTACACTCCTACAGCTGCACTCGTAGCCAGACTGAAAAGATACCAAAACGTGTAGTGCTTACTTGATTCATTTTCAGTCTTGTTTCTTACTTGGATATATTTCACAAAATATGATTGCAAAATTCAATAGGATTCCATATTAAAATAGTCATCTGTAACATAGGTGTGTGTTGTCAATATTTAGCTAGGTCATTTGTGGTGTTGTTTCAAGATTCGATGTGGTAATTTCTTATTAAATGCGTGGTGATTTGCTTATAGATGTGTTATGTATGTAGTGTTATATTTGAAGGTTCGATATAACCACCTGTTATTAGATGGGTTCAACATTCAACATTCGTTGTGGTCGGTTTTTATATGAATTGTGGCACAAATAATGTTCCATAGGATATGCCCTCTCAAACTGACTCAGGTATTTGCTCATTGACTCATGTCAAAGGTCAAAGCAGCACTCCCTGTCTCTCCTCACACCCATAAACATGTATGTTTGTAAACAAAGATGACATGAGCATATATACATGTAGCTTGTTTTGGGGGTTTATTTTGGGGGGCGGTTACCAGACACAGTTTTGGGGGCGGTTGCTAAACACAATTCACATAACTCAGTGGCAGTTATATTCAGAAAGGTCCACCCCTAGCTTCACAAACATGGGTCACTGTGGGCCGACACAGAGATAAAGGAGGGCCGCTATAAAATCCACTCATTCTTCACGCACCTCTGAGAAACGCTGGACGTCCTGGGTCAGGGTTCCCACGCGGCTCCAGTTGTAGAAGTTGAGGAACTTCACCACGGCCGGGTTCACTGCGTTGTCTGACGGAACCGTCCGGAAGAAGTTGGGGTACTTCTTCTTGTCTGCCAGAACTGGGGTTGTCGCTGCAAAGGAGAGCTGGAAAGACAAGAAAAGACACTCTGTGTAAGTAATAAATACAGCAATGATCCTATTTCTGGTGATTGTTGTCCATCATAATACATAATACACTGTAACTTATCCTAATACACTGAGGAGAGTTTAGGCCATTTGAGTTTTAGGCAGCTACCCATCTGAGAGATCTAGCCATGGCAACAAGGCCAGATTAAGTGTCAGACACACACACACACACACACACACACACACACACACACACACACACACACAGACAAACACAGGGAGTCCAGTATGTAGGTGTGAACAAATCAACACTCTCACACATCTCCAGAAACATCAGGGAAGCTCACACCTTCAAAGAGTGCCCACAGTGACAAGAGCTGTAAATATTTGGTTGGAGTGACGGCCCTTGGGATGGCCAACGTTAGCTGACTGTGTGTGTGTGTGTGTGTGTGTGTGTGTGTGTGTGTGTGTGTGTGTGTGTGTGTGTGTGTGTGTGTGTGTGTGTGTGCATGCGTGAGAAGGGATTCATCTTTGAGTCTTAAGAAAAACACATTGCCCTCTCTCCAGTTCCCATGGATTCAGTTTGGATTAAATTCTGCTTTCACTCATGTTCTTTTCCCAGAAAATTGAATACAAAAAGTACTGCACCTTGAATATTAATTGAGGAACTTCTTTAAATACACCTCATAGATTTAGTTCAAACACTGCCAACCCCCCCCGCCAAACAAACTTTTTTAAGTCCTTTTTTCAGAACATTGCTGCTTTCATGATTTCAAACATGAATGACTGCATTTTATGATGTATGAATAATGATGTTAGTATTTTGGAAAAACAGACAAAACATATCAGGTTGAGAACAGATGAAGGCAGCAATATTTTGAAGTGAACATGCAAATTCACTATCTCCTGCCATAATTCACATTAGAGACAGAAGGGGGGTGAGTATTGAGGCACATACCCGTGCAACAGCACTGCACTGATCTAATCTTGTCACCCTGTCTGCAGCAGTGGCCCAATGTGGCTGATGCATCAAAAAGCTGTACACACTCACACATACACACACGCACGCACGCACGCGCGCACGCACCACGCACGCACGCACACACACACACACACACACACACACACACATACAGTGAAGTGACAGTGGACAGTCTGATTCACTCTAGTCACAAAGATCGCCTCAACTGGATGTAGGAATAGTCTATGTATACCTAGAAAGTAATCTCTCTCTCTCTCTCTCTCTCTCTCTCTCTCTCTCTCACACACACACACACACACGCACACACACACACACACACACTCTCTCTCTTTCAGGTGTGTACATACTGTAGTATAACGATACAGTAGCTCTGTAAGTGGCTTCAGTTAGCATGTTTAGCTAAAGAGATAACTCACTGCACTCCAATTTCAAGATGTCATATATATCTCTGGTAATGTTAATGACTGATATGAATCAACACGGGGTTAATTACAACACAGGGAAAGATTAAGCAGACACCATGATTCATGATAGCAATCAAAAGGAGGATATTATAATTCAGATTGAGGCTAAAAGTGTGTGTGCACATTTCTCAAAAGCACGTTTAAAACTAGAGAAGCCGCAGAACCTTTAGACCTGGGCCAAGTATGATGTTTAACTCCAGTCAACACTTATCTTTCCTTTTGATTTTGAGTGCAAGTGTTATATTCATTTTCTCCCCGCTGAAAGTACAGTCTACTGTATGGTGTGTAATACCTCTTCAAGTAATAAAAAAACATACAGTACTGTAAACAAAGTTGCCTCTTGTCAAACATAGTGCTACAAAGATGGTCTATCTTCCATACACACTCTCCAGACAGGGTGGGTTGTTTTTTGTAAATCTTAACAATAAAAAAATATTCAAGGTGCAGTACTTTTTGTATTCAATTTTCTGGGAAAAGAACATGAGTGAAAGCAGAATTTAATCCAAACTGAATCCATGGGAACTGGAGAGAGCGCACGCACGCACGCACACACACACACACACACACACACACACACAATCTCTTATTTTGTTTCATGGTTATTTTTGAGGTAATTATTTCCATATGGTGTGTTATGAATTATGCGGTGTTCACATAGACTATAGTAGTACATGACTTTACTGTGAAGCACTTACAGTAAATCAATTCATGTGACATCATTTATATTTATATACCATTTATATGGGTGAGTACCTACAGTGTTGTAACAAACACTGAAAAAGGCAAATGCTGAGACAAGTGCAGGTTTTTTTCTGTTACAGTACCAGTCAAAAGTTTGGACACACCTTCTCATTCAATGGTTTTTCTTTATTTTGTATTATTTTCTACATTGTAGATGAATATTGAAGACATCATAACTATGAAGGAACACATATGGAATTATGTAGTAAACGAAAAAGTGTTAAACAAACCAGGATATGTTTTATATTTTAGATTCTTCAAAGTAGCCACCTTTTGCTTTGATGACAGCTTTGCACACTCTTGAAGGTGTGTCCAAACTTTTGACTGGAACTGTATATCTTGTCAAACATACCACAGAAAACCATCAGTCAACCTTTATAAAACCTCAAGCATACCCCCAGAAAACCATCAGAATACAATGTAAAGCAAACATTCAGCACACCCTGAGCCAACCTTCAGCAAACCTTAACCTCATACCAAAACAATTCGCCCCTGTCTATAGAGCACATTTGGGCGCCTGTTGTTCTGAAACCATTGGGGAAAGACTGGAAACAACACACGGATTACAACCGTCAATTAAGCAGGAAGAAACCCTTTATCTTTTCACCACTGCTAAATCCAAAATCACCCATGAGTCTTAGCAGGGGTTTAAGGGGTCTTTCCAGTGTTGTTTTAATCTCCGTTTAGCTAAGGCTGTTACTACACCCA
>NC_139665.1:4733367-4738367 GCF_951799395.1 Argentina silus
TTACTTTTACAGTCAATAATATTCACTTTGTATTTACCTATGAATTTACTGTTTTTGAGGGTCGAAGCCCCATTTTCCATTTTTCAGAATCCCCCCCCTTCTAATAAATTCCTCTTTTATCGCAATTCAATAAAGCTGAACTATCAAGTGCAATACATTTGCTTTTTCAGGACAGTTAGGGGAATTTAGGTATATAGGTTTCATGTGTTTTCATGAAAGTTGAGAAAATAGCGGTATGTGTACAAGACGTCAACAACATCGTCACGTTGATGGCAAGTCAAGGTCAAAGCGTTGGCTGGGGAGAGCTGACTGTCTGCAGGCTGTCTCAGTCACTCCCCTTACTCAATACAAGGCGCACTCACCGTCTTTAGATCATTTACATTACATTTTTACATTTATGGCATTTAGCAGACGCCTTTATCCAAAGCGACTTACAACAAATTCATTTGTCTAAGTAAGTGAGTCATCTATCCGTCAGTCACCATAAGAAAAAGTAATTTATGCTAGGACCAGGGGCCAGGACTAGATCACTGCGGTTAAGTTCTATACATCCTATCGGAATAAATCGAAGAGGAGGGTTGTCAGATTTAATAAAAAAAGGAAGAAAAAAGAAATGGAGTCTCTAGCTGCTTGCGTTCAGCTCCAGCACCCGAGGCAGTTCCCTCGGTCTGCCCGTGAACCTGCCGACTTGAGAGGGTCGGTACCTCTTTCTGATTGGAGCTATTAAGTATTGGTGCTTTTTGGGATGTGTTACAATAGAATCCTCAAGCAACTGAATAAGTTATTCTCAGGCAATACGTATGTACTTAAGCTGTTACCATGTAGCTTTGAAGTAAATAAAAGGTAAGGGACTGTGAAATGAACTGTTATTGGCAATGCCTGTGTTATAGTTATGCGGTCGTCTTTTACAGGGATTTATGGAGAGTTAATGAAGCGGGACACCGGGCAGCCTCCAGATAGATACCCAAGCAATCACATCATTGGACAGTATATTACCCTACCATTGACAACAATACAGCTGGTCATGAGCTGGTCATTACAGTATGTAATTGCAGTTCAGTGATTGTCAGTTGTTTCAATAGACCTGCAGTGATTAGCAGTAGGAAGAATATCTACTGTGTGTGTACTACATAACAGCTCTGTTAGTTAAAGATCATGCATGTTCCTGTATTTCTGGCAAATTTACTATTTCCTCAATACTAGGCACTATAAAACAAGGTGCTCACCTTCCCACATTGATCAAGAGTATGGATCAAATATTGATCAATCCATACATTTGCTGAAATTACATAACCAATATCGCTGACGCACACTAAACATCTCAAACACATTCAACCAATCGAAAGGATGGATCCTCACCCCAAGCAACTGTATTTAAAATGTAAAAAAAAAAAAAAAAAAAAAATGATTTTATAAAATCAAGTCATGTCTCGCTGGATCTGAGTGGATTTGGGAATACAATTTAACACTGCTATGCCCCAGACACTAGGGAAGTGTGAGGGAGAAATGTTTTATAGGATATCAATAAATCATGATTAGTGGGTCAGGCTGAGGTCAGAGATTGAGTGATGAAGAACCCATGAGAATTCCCAAAACAGTGCTCTTCACTCCCAGTGTTAACATTATCCCAAACATAAGCAAGCAAACAGCCTCCCTACAGTAACGGTTCAATACACCGAGGAAGGACGCTCGTTGAGGGAACAAAACACAAGAGCCGGACACCCTTTCCTTTTGAATCAATGATCAGCGTTTTGAATCAGCGTTTGGAATCAATGATGGGGAGGTGGGGGAGACATGAAATCAAGTGAACCCCTGTAAAATAACTCAAACACATGGGGAGTGGACGGAGGTCCAGGATCTCTTCAACATCTGAAAATAAAAAAACACAAAAAGTGATGCGTCTCTCTTTGTCCATAATAGCACACACACACACACACACACACACACACACACACACACACACACACACACACACACACACACACACACACACACACACACACACACACACACACATATCTGTCTTAAACCTCACCTGTTAACACCTCAGACGCCACACAGAGCAGTGTAATAGTCTGCTGTGGATCAGGGAGCCATGAGGTGTCCCCAGGTTTATTCAATATTCAGGAAAGGCATTTGGTCCTCAGCATGAGAGCTCAGCTGGTTCTGATGGGGAGGGAGAAATCGGACCACACACAGTCCACAGCCAGAGCTCATTAGCACCGTGGCTCACCAGAAGAGATGGAGCAGCACTAGACCCTAAGCACCATCTGCAACAGGAACTGTTCACTTCAAGGGGATGGATATCTACATGGTATATTTGGTATACTGTATGTGACAGACTTTGTTTACTTCAGGGGGCTGTGCAGGATATGGCAGAGGTTACCATTTAGATTATGTATGGCATAGGGTATATGTCATATACTGTACATATGCCAGAGATTATACTGTTTAAGGTTTATGTGGTTTGTTTACATCAGGGGATGGTATCCAGTATTTATAACACAGATTATTGAGGGATTATATGAGAGTATATTGCATATGGCAGATGCCGGGGGTTCATGTCAGGGCATGTATTGTATGTATGTGTGTCTGACTTCTAAATAGGACCATTATGGCTGTTCCTGCATTTAACCATTCATTAAAATATGACATATGACAAAACTACTAATTTCAACATATAAACAATAGTTGGTTTGACACTAACAGGTTACAGTGCTTGTGTG
Organism: Argentina silus; assembly: GCF_951799395.1. Taxonomy (NCBI): domain Eukaryota; kingdom Metazoa; phylum Chordata; class Actinopteri; order Argentiniformes; family Argentinidae; genus Argentina; species Argentina silus. Next base: position 4,736,094 of record NC_139665.1, read on the forward strand.
TAGCAGTCACGTGCTATCAAACATCCAGTCATTCATCCACCCGACCGTCTCCTCCTTTCTGTCAAATGATAACGTAAACTAAGATGACCGCATGTGTTGTGAGACAGTGTGTTTGTGTGTAAAGCTTATATAATGAGTGTGTTGTATGACGCATCCGAGCATGTATCTATGGCAAAACACTCTCTCCAATTATCTAAAGTGAATTGTGGCCAGTCATCTCATTGTAAACTTTGATGCTAAATAGGGGAGGAAATGTGTTCATCTCCGCTGCAATTTGCAGTTTGTGATGTGAAAGTAACAGAGGACACATTGCTGCATGAGTTGTCTGGTAAAGGAAGATCAGATGGGATTATAATGGATGCCATGCTGATGTCTATGTTGCTGACCACACACACACACACACACACACACACACACACACACACACACACACACACACACACTTAGAACAGTTCAAAAAAGGTTTCATGCTTTGATAAGACACCCCTCTTAGGGTTCTCTAAATGGTTCTAAATAGAACCATGTATGGTGCAATTTATGAATAATGGTATAGAACCTTTTTTATGTCTAAAGAACTTTTACATGGTTCTATGTTATAGTCTAAAGAACCTTAAATGGTTCTCTGTTATAGTCTAAGGAACCTTTGTGGATGTATTCATTGTAACTAGTAGAGGTACTAGCCTAGCTTCAGGAAGAGTGTGCAGGCAATTTCACATTGGCAGACCACAACATATCTCAGAGTTAAAAATGTCAAGATACCTCAAAGGTGAACGATCTTGTGCGACAATTTTAATTATAAAAATTTGAAAGCCACACCGATAGACTTGTACACACTTCATGCCAATGGGTCCCAGACGAGCTACTGCACCCCAACGGACACAAAGAACAGAAATTCATAATTACCCATAATTCACCAGGAACAAGAGGGAGCAATGTAGCAAGTTTGCTGGGGAATTGTGGGTAATTGGGAATTTCTGTTCTTTGTGTTGCATTATCTCACTAACCAATGAACCTGTGGTGTTGGTTCTTGTTTGGTTATAACTGTATTACATCTGTGCTCATGTTCATGAGACATCCCAACTTCAAACATGTGTGTTGCCGTGGAATTAGGAGCCTCTATGGGAGAGCTGGCTCTACCCCTCACTGTGGTGTTAGGATCTGCACCAACACAGATATCACAATCAGTTTCGCAAGGTATCTGCCTCCCTTTTCTCCACATGGCTGGGAGCGTCTGGGAGCAGTGCATTACAGGGAGGGAGGTACAAGCTCGGTATCTGACTGCACCTGCAGGATGAGGGAGAGGGGGATCATGGGAGACAAACAGACGCAGGGGTAAATCTCGGCACAGGAAACAGGACACTAATTGGGGGCATTTAACCCCAATTATACTGATCTAGCTGGCAGGTTTTTTCAGCAGCATTCCTGAGAAATATGATTAGAAAAATAACTTATTTTTTCATGTTCATTTTGTGCTGCAACTGCACACTGCTGGGGATACTGTACAATGGAATAGGATATTTCCATAGATCTTGGTGGAGGGACAGCTCTTTGATGTTGAAAATGATAGGACAAGTTGAATGGTCCATTCAACCGTTGAGTTCTCACCGTCTATCCATGATGAGCCTGTCCTGCACATTGCTCAGCTATTCCCAGATGAACTAGTCCCATTCCCCCATTGTAGTTCAGTATAAATGTCTTTAATAACCGTTTTAGGTTCAAATAATTTCTCATGAAACAAGCTTTGCTGTCAATGTGCGGTCCTCGCCCTAACTGCCAAGTCACCCATCCTCCTCAATTTTTCAGTTCACCAACCTCAACTGTACTAAACGTTTATGGGGTTCCTATGCTGTGACTACGGGATTATGACATCGGCATACAGTCGGAATGACTGTCCTTCAGACAAGTGAGTGATGTGGAGGGGCCTCATTTCAAACGGGTTATAGTCTGGCTGTCCCTTGTCTCCCATGTCATTCACAGTTCACACGCCACGAACTGATGTCCCGCTGCGATGAATGTCCTGTTTATAAAAGGTGTCCTTGATAAACATCCCACCTCATCACTCCTGCCCCCGCCAGTAGCATGACTCTCCTTCATCATCCCGTCCACCTCCCTTCTTTCACACACTGTCAGTCATTCTCCTTCTTCCTCCACACTCTTTTATATAGTATCTCTCTCTCTCTCTCCCTCCCTCCCTCCCTCCCTCCCTCCCTCCCTCCGTCCCTTGCTGACTGGATCCCGTGAGGCGAGGAGAGGAGAGGAGAAGAGAGGAGAGGA
>NC_139665.1:4740867-4745867 GCF_951799395.1 Argentina silus
AGAGAATGAAATTGTCTATGATATTGAACATGCATACTCTCCTTATCTGCAGCTACAGATTCACACACAAGACAATTCAGTGTGCAAAAATTGCAGATATCTGTGGCAAGAGTTTTGTTTGGTCTGTGCTGCACACATTTGTCTGTTGATTTGTTCTTCTCTTCGGTTTGCTCAAAAAGCCATTTATGCACCATACTTAAGGGACCTTTCCTCTCAGCCATTTGTTAAATATGCTAAGATGCCAGCTTTTCCCTGCTTTTCAATTAAATTGTTGATGAGGGTCGAATAAATAAACTATGAGTACATATAACAGACACGTAACTAGGGTAGAGAAGAGGTAGGAAAAACAACGTGGCTCGGCTGCCAGAGAACGGAGGAGAGAACCATGAGAACACCCAGATGGCCCGCGAACGCACGCTCTCCAAGGACACCTTCTTATTTTGATGCAAAGTGGAAACAGAAAATGAGCAGAGAAGAAGGGTATGCTTCCGATAGCTCCGGAGTCATTGAAGCTAAAGAAGAATATAAACCTTTGAATAGAGAACAGGGCCCTTTCCATCCCATTGAACATGAAGTGTCTGATGCTTTTTTCACATCATGGAATTTTCATTCAGGGGAAAGAGAGAGAGCAGGAGGATGCTTTTGGCCGCTGAAGCAAGGTATTCCATTACCGAGGCCAGGCTATGGAATATAATACATGCTGCTGGTGGAGAAGTTACAGTGACTCGCCCAAAGTCTTGAGGCTGGGGCTGTAATTGGTTATACATCCGTGAAAGTGCTCCCTTGAAATCAATATTACTGGCAGGCCCATTTCCTTTCTCCCCCATTCACAAAAAAATAATCCTCCATTTTCATTTATAATGTCCTGGAGATTGGGACACAGCTCTCTCCACACATTACACGTCCTCTCAGTTGGAGTAATTCAATTTACAGACCATCAGCCGTCTGCTCAGACAGAGCACAGAGATGTTTGTCTGAAGATCGGGCACAGTGATCAACAACACATAGCTCTCATAGAACCACGTCTCTCTACGGTTGGGGTACGACCTGTAAACACAGAATTATGTAAACAGACATGCAAATGCAAATAAATACAGCGTATTGCTTGATTATGAACATTCATGAACATTCCCAGAATCTTACTCACATGGGTAAAAACTCAACACATTCGGTTGCTGACATCGATTTGATAAAGCATGGGTTCGTTCTAACAATAGATCAACTAGACATTCAAAGGGACGTTGTTCATCTTGAGAAGTTGATTTGAGCAACCTGAATCGCAACTGCTTTGACAACATGCCCTATTTGGCTTTAGAACAAACACACCTCGGATTACCATTCTGGCCTCTCTGTAATTAGCACGGTGATATGTCTGCAGTCGCCAATGCCGGATTCAACTCAACACGGAAGGAATTCATCAAACTAAAGAGAGAGAGAGAGAGGAGAGTTTCTGCGTTCCTTCGTGGGAGGGCTCAGGGACGAGGATATCGCTCCTGTGATCCACCGCAGACCGGCTGAGCGCCGTAGGGAACGTATTATCTGTCCACTCAAACGGCAAACACATGCTGAATAGAGATGCAAAAAGCTGATTAGATTCTGCAGAGGCTCTATGCGGCCATCGTAACGTTCCAAATGTTCCTTCACGACTGTCTGGGAAGGAGGATGATACGGAGCGGTGTGTGCCGCTCTGCAGCTGTGGGTCCTTGGAGGGAGTCGGAGGTTTAGAGGGAAAAGACAAAAAAAGTGGCAAACTTATGAAAAGATGTAGAGAGTTACTGAACGGTGCCATCTTTGATGTGGTAAGATGAAAAACACTCATTGTGGAAACCTCTCAGAAGGAATGAAATGTTCCAGGCGACTAAAGTCTTTCAAACTACTAAATCCTCAGCAGCACACAGGCCTCTGTCCTAAAGGGACACCAAACTGAAATATGCCAGGTATGTTTCAGATAGACGCACTCAATTTCCTAGTGTCTGAAATGCAGTTAGAAATGGCAGAGATTCATAACAACAAACACACAGAGAGGTTGTCCTTTAGTATCGGAAACCCAGCTTGATACTACTACTAAGAAAGCAGCAATGACCCTAAGAGACTGTTCTAGAACTGGGGGTTATATACGCTGCACAGAGGTGCCATGTGGTGTCCTGAATGGCGCCGGGTGAGATGGGAGAATCCCTGTGAGAAAAGCCGGATGAATAATGCATGAGTTTAATATCCAACCCTACAGAAGCTCTTACTCAGCCTTAAAGGGATGGTTCAGCATATTTTCATGTTTAGATGAAATATCATCTTAACCTGAGTTGTCTTCATAGACCAGTAGTGAAAGCTTCTCCGTTCCCCACGTTGCCACAGCAACACAGGCTAACAGTTAGCGGCTCCCGCTCCGGTAGGACAGGATTCTGACGGAATTTAGTTCAGCATTGTTGACATGCTAAAATCTTCTCAGAAAAACTTCAGAGAAAGTTTAGTAGCGGCTATATACTAGATTAACCTCTATAATGCTTTTATTGTAATGGCAAACAATGTAGTTTTGCAATAATATGCAATGAACCGTTGTCACATACGCTTCCTGGATTCCATTAAGATAGCAGTAATCACTCTGCAGTTGGATGCCCGTCCAGCGACGGAAGAACTTGGCTGGTGAAACCGAAACCAAAACAAAGAGGCTGTGTGTGTGTGTGTGTGTGTGTGTGTGTGTGTGTGTGTGTGTGTGTGTGTGTGTGTGTGTGTGTGTGTGTGTGTGTGTGTGAATCTGCGAAGGGGAAATAGTTCCAGTTCTGAGCAAATGGATTATAGAGACTGCAATTGTTTGATTTTCAATAGAATGCACATCAAAAAATCCTTTCAAGCGCAACTCGCAACTAAAATTTCTTTGAAGTTTCTCTGAGGAGATTTTGGCATGTAATTTAAACGATGCTAAACTAAGTGCAGTCAGAATCCTGTCTGTTGGGGCAGGTGCTTCTCACTGTTAGACTGGGCTGCGGTAGCAAACGGAGAAGCTTTTCACCGCGCTGTCGATGAGGACAACTCGGGAAGATGATATTTCACCTGAACATGGAAATAGGCTAACCATCCCTTTAATGTCACAACATGTGACCAGCCCTCGGATTACAATCACAAGATTACTCCCCAGCCAGAGGGGCTCTGCTCTCTGTCTCTCTTGGCCAGGCACGGCAAACTGCCCCTGGGGTAAGACTGGGATGGAAGGTGGGCATTGCCTGGGTCTCCACATTTTATGGCTGTAATCTAGGCATACAGGCAAGCATCCATCCAGGCATGTGGGCAGGCATTCATCACACATGGTCTAGGATACGCCGAGAGCTTCTGTTCACTCCCTTCGCCTCAAATATACAGTGGCATCATTAAGTATTAAAGACAATGCCTTCAGAAACATGCAACGCGGAGGCCTTAAAACACACCCTACATAGAGCAGGCAGGCAGTCAGTATCTGGAGACCGGGAGGTGAGGGAGGCCCAGATGACTTCACATGTAGCAGGGATGAAACAGAACAACACTCACCAGCGTGGTGCTTTGTTATGCACTGCAATTACATAAGGCGCTGTCACGCGCTACGTGGAGCCGTGGGAGCTTTATTTTTAGGATGGAAGCCCGGGCGTCACTCTGACTGTGATCTCCACGGACACGGACTGCACATAACCACCACCCAACAGAATGAGGGGGGGTGAGAGGGGAGGGGAAGGGTTGAGGGGGGTGAGGGATCAAGGGTGAGAGAGGGGAGGGGTGGTGTACAGAGTCTCGTTAGGAGAGGATTTCTGAGGGCGTTGTAGAACCAAGGATTTACATTGAGACGCTTGGCTGATTTTTCAGAACCATCTGTCAGCAGAACGGTGTAAGTATAAGTCTGGGGTTGTGGATTCAGGGGTGAGACTTTAGGGTGTTCAGGCCGAGGGGTGGTATACTGTATAGAGAGGATGTCTGAGGGTGTACTGTATAGAGAGGGTGTAACCTGAGTGGGGCCCCTGCAGGATTGGGAGAGGGGGGAGACAGTCCCTACCGTCAGACCTAATCGATACAGTCACCTTGGCAACAGATGGGTGACACTGCGATTGGGATCAGTGCCACAGTGGGTGATTTAGTGAGCGCGTCTCAATAGCCTAAAGCCAGACGAACACCGTGCGATTTTCACAAATGCAGACGATTCTAACCGATGAGAGGGTCCCATACCGCAAGACAAATTCTCCACGTCGCGTCTGTCTTGATGCAATGTACACGGATGGCAGCTCAAGCACATTCGGAGCACCTCTCATACCGCACGAGTGGAGAGGAGCCGTGGTCAGGACATTCGGACTCGTCACAATTCAAATCAGACGTGATAGTGTCTTTTTCTTCATGTGGTTGACCAACTCTACACTATGTGAGTTGAGGCGTCAAATTCACCACAGATGACCCGCGTTCACAGTCCATATGTCAATTCGATTGCGACGTCGCCTCGTGTCTGCCCGGCTTTAGGTAACATCATCCTCGCCCAGTCTCCTTTCCATCGCCTGCATCCTTTCCATCGTCTGAAATAACTGAACAGGTGAGCGTAAATCCCCTACAAGCCATCTGCTACGTGACTTTGACTTTTCTGTCCCATTTTCAGGACAGGGAGAAGGAGAGAGGATGACAGACAGATGAAGGAGAGGAGACCAGGAGAGGAGACCAGGAGAGGAGACCAGGAGAGGAGACCAGGGGAGGAGACCAGGAGAGGAGACCAGGAGAGGACTTCGGTATGAGGAAAGAGTAGACGATGGAAACGCACCCAGTGAGTCAGAGACAACCGTCGGAGCAAGGAGACCAGTGGGGCGAGACACCATGATGACTGTCAGTCTATATAAACAGCTGCTGAATGACTAGTGGTGAAAACAAGCTGACAAACAGGCTTCCCCAGGGCAGCTATATGTAAAAGCCCTGTGATTAACATATAGTTCCCCTCCCTCTCTGCTTAGTCAACTATGAGCAAATACGTAGAGAGAGAGGACGGAGGAACGAGGGGAGAG
>NC_139665.1:4750867-4784122 GCF_951799395.1 Argentina silus
GACAACATCAGACAACAGGGCTGTGGTGTGAGCCACATACTGAACTAGTGACAACATGTATTCTCCAGTGGCCTGTGTTCTCCGATGAGGCCATGCTTCTTCTCCTCCAAACAAAGTGTAGACTCTCTGAAAGGCTTCTGTCCTAGTCACCTTTCCTTCATCAGCTCTGATTGGTAGAAAGACTGCAGTAGGATTCCATCCAATTAAATCCTAACGAACTATCAAGTATTCACAGATCAAAGGTCATGACGGAAAGCAGACATGAAAACCTTTCCTTTCATCAGTCCTTAAAAGAAGGATAGGAGGCTAGTAGGCTAGGAGGCTAGTGAGGAGATTTGGAATGGAGCCATTTGGAGTGCAGTACCTTTACTGTAGCATGGCCGTTGTGGTCATCACACCCACATATGACTCTTTCCTGTGTGTGTGTGTGTGTGTGTGTGTGTGTGTGTGTGTGTTCAGATGACTCATCTACGTCATGTTGATAACAGCCAGTACAACACAGGCGTGAGAAGGGACGGCCATAGTGCAGATAGAAAGGTTAGAGTTCAGCAGAACTAAGAGAAATTGATTAGCACGGGGTGTGAGTACTGTGTATCAGCTATGGATGTTCAATTATTCTTCAAACAGTCGTCATGAAACCGTTTCAAATGGGAGTTGTGTAGACCAAGGCCAATGCACTATGAACGAGCAGAGGAATTCATTCCTATGAACTGCTCTGAACCCCAGTTTAATTTTTCAACAATGGTTTTTGATAGCATCTCGCAGTTCTGGCTGGAGACTATAGAGAGCGGCGGTATTGGACAACCCTCTATGTCTTTAAAAGTAAAGCGGGCAGGCTGGGCTCCAGATGGGCTGAGGCTACTGACTCCTATCCAGCCTCTCACTCCTCTCTCTTTTCAATTTCAGGAGACCTGCAGGGGCCAAAGGCTCACTCAAAGAAGCCTTACATTTTTAAAATTCCATCTCCTTGGCTGTGAGCGAGACACAGCCAAGGTTGGAGGTGTCAGGGGAGTAAGACATCAAGTGACATCAAAGACCTGAGATCAGGGGCAGGAAGAATATGAGGGACCTTTCCATGGAGTCTGGGAAACAGCAGTGTTTTAAGGAGCAAACCCCAATAAGAGTGTACATGATTGTGGTTACAGAATGAGATGTTACACACACACACACACACACACACACACACACACACACTCACACACACACACACACCCTTGTCCTGCAGCGTGTTTACCACCACACATCCCACCGGTTGATGTTGAAATAAACGCCATGTGCAACATGGGGGATTCAGAGCCTATTGAACCGGAGCCCAGTGTTGCTATCGTTGTCCAGTCTGCTGCCTAGTTAGAAGAGTTGGCAGAGCGAGCACACAACTGGCAATATTTGTTGATGAGAGTCTCTGGTCGGCTCAGAGGGTCAAGCTTAATCCCTGGTCTCCGCGGTGTAAATCCTCATGCCTCATGTGGAGGCAGTCCAGAGGTTCCAATACTACAGTGTGTCCAGCGGGCCTCTTCTGACAATCACAGCCCAGACATGAGCACTACACCAGCCCTATAGGAGGGACGCGGCAGACGTTTGGTGGAAGTTCAGGAACCCACCGATCAATGGGACAAAATAAATATTTCACACCAGCAGTGTCTGTTGTTGTACTTTTGTGTACAGCCCCATGAATTCCCTTATATGGAGGCAGAAAACTGCAGTGTTTTCTCCTGGATCAGATGAGCACACACCATATTAATCATACAAAATAACAGAGGTGTTTGCAAACGCTGTATTCATTAATTACTTCACACGTACACTATGCTTAACATTTTACCATTGGGCCTGACACCGTCCATGATATTTGCAATCCGTCACTGAACAGAGAGGGAAAGCTTCAAATGTCAACATTATTATTGTAGGAATAACTCATCAAGTATTTGTTTGCTTGATTCTGATCTTCCAAAGGGAAGTGTTGGTTACTTTCAACTATTTTCCTGTTAATATTTAATTGTGTTTATTGCCGGTTTATTATTGCTAAAGGTCAGGTAGGAGTGTTTATGTGCATTTCCAGACACGGGAGCGTTGGAGTCTTGCTGGTGGATCAGCAGGCCTCTTTAAAAATGCACAGGGTTCGCCACAGGAAGTGATGACCTGGGAGAGTTAACCTATCGAACAATAAATATCAGGTAACACATCCAATGAAACCCTCTTGCTTCCTCCCTCCCTACCAGGATAATCCGAATGAAGACACTCACCTGTATATGTGTACTGTTCGCCAGCGATGGTGGGCCTCCATTCATGACTTTACAGCACCAACTACTGTATGAAGAGTTTGTATCATTGTTATGCATCAGTTAGTTGTGACCAGTGGTGTTTAAACTGGATGCTCCTGGTAGAGTGAATGGTGATTAAACAACTATGCTATCTGGTTTGATGATCAATGCTAAGAAATCCTGGATTTTCAAAGCTGATTTTACATTCAGCGGCACTAAATTGTGGTTGAGTTCAAAGTACTTCATACATTACTTTTGTAAGAATTGGCCTCGAAAATGCAGTTATTTCTATATCCATAAATACACTATAATATGTTACACTGTTAGCAATCATAAAAGCACTGCAGGAAATCTTCCTTTGAAATTAAGTGTGTTCCGTTCTTAGTGAACTACAGAGGCAGGTTTCAAATATTTAACTTGCTGAGCATGGTGATTCAGTTGAGATTGGAAAAATGCAATCACATCATTCTTTTAAACCAAAAAGAGGTTCAGGGAAGGCTGTGCAGGGGACTGTTAAGAGTCAGGGGCAAATATAAAACCGAACCATTAGTTATTCATAACCTACGGTATCCATTGTATAGGAACGACCATTACCCATGATTGATTCACTATTAATGTCTGTGTAAGTATTGTATTTGCTCCAGAGATCCATCTTTATTGCTATCTGGAAATGAAAACGGGCAAAAACTAGCCTGGTCAAAGAGACCCGACTTAATGTTTCGTTTGAAGTGAACCTGTGAGCTCACGAGATCAGGCTGGTTCTACGATTGTAGCGCCACAACAACTCCATCCAGAGAAACAATGCCCTGGGTACTTAAGGCTATTCAATTACTCCCAGATAATGACTCGATCAATAGTGCTTACACAATTTCAATGGTAGCTGACAAACAGCAGAACTAAGCAGGTGTTGGAAATGGCTATAAGCACCAGTCCTTAGCCTGTGCATACAGTAGTACGGTGTGTGAATGTGGCACTACTGTACACTTCTCCTCAGAAAAGCAGAAATCTACTGTACACTTCTCCTCAGAAAAGCAGCAACCTACTGTACACTTCTCCTCAGAAAAGCAGAAATCTACTGTACACTTCTCCTCAGAAAAGCAACAACCTACTGTACACTTCTCCTCAGAAAAGCAGCAACCTACTGTACACTTCTCCTCAGAAAAGCAGCAACCTACTGTACACTTCTCCTCAGAAAAGCAGCAACCTACTGTACACTTCTCCTCAGAAAAGCAGCAACCTACTGTACACTTCTCCTCTGAAAAGCAGCAACCTACTGTACACTTCTCCTCAGAAAAGCAGCAACCTACTGTACAACTGCAGATGACAATGGAGAGAACAAATGTTCTCTTCTCTCAATTTATCCTTCTAAGATGTGGTGCTCACCACGGGGTTTGATATATTCCACGCCCTAAAGGCACCCATAGGCTTAATGTAGAGTAGCAAAACAGCTAATATCACGCTCTGAGGGCCACTTGAGGCTTCTGTGTGAGTTTCAAGCGGAGAGCGGTGAGACGCCCGAGGACCGACTTTGCCCAAACTACTGGGGAACTACATCATGTGAAATAAAAAGCGTTTTCCAAATCCATTAGCTGCAGTAGTTCAAGCTGCCAGAGGTCACTAGTCAGGGCCCGAGAGTCAGAGAGCGAGTAATGATGACCATTTACCAGCTTCTCTAGGCACTGATCAGCTGACCTCCAAATCCCAACCTCAACTACACGATACAGTAGGAAGGAAAATCTGAAAACTGGGCCGAGGTCAGCACGTACTGTGGAGGCCAACTTCAGCCTGTAACCAGGCAACATCATGTTAAATACATGAAAAGACAAAATATACTGTCCTGTATATTAGGGCTTGTGCTCAGAGTAATTCATGACAATGCCTCCCAATCCATTACTGAGGGACCCCCCAGGAAGTGCACAATTTTGTTCCAGCCCAATACATACACACCTGAGTCGCTAACTGAATATGAAAGGGACTGGTGAAAGGCTGGAATAAGAGGAACTCAAAGATTGAACAGATTATTGGGTGAACATTTTTTTTATACATTAAGATCCTGAAAATACAACATGGCACTCTTCAAATCAAACACTGACTTGCTTTCTTCCTCGGGAGCTTTTACAGACCCTGGTATGCTGGTATGTAACTAAGTTGAGCATATCTACCTACAGTAGTACATACTGTATATAGCAGGGACGATGTGTGTTCTGGTTTCCACGAAAACAGACTGCGTGCCTGCACATCCTGTGCCGACCGTTCCAGAACATTCCGCCCCACTTTTCCTGGGAGCCAGTGGGGTGGCAGCAGAAGAGGTGGAAGGTGTGTGTCAGATTCTGAGGAGGGACCGATTCGGAACGACTTCTCTCTAATGAGCCTGCTCTGCCTTTGTCTCTCTAGGCCTCCCTTCTTGCATCCACTAAAAGGTTTGGATTAAAATTTTAAACAGAGCTGCGCCACGCAACATTTCAGGCGGTTTATATTTAAACTGAGTTTACTTCAGAGGCTACATCTATGGTTCTCTAGCAGTTGGCTCAGCTTCCGGAGAGGGCTACACAATGAACACAGCAAAAAGGTAAGGGGTCTGAATACTTTCCGAATGCACTGTATCTACCCAAGCACCAAGTGTTATTGGGACATAGTGTGTAGAGCTGCCATCTTGCTGTCATGCCATTGTGTTTCAGTGAGAGGGACTGCTCTCTTTTCCATAACGACTGCACATGGACTCCCCACGCTCTGATGACAGCCAAAACAACAGTTCTGCGATTTTCTCTACGATTACAGCACAGACATACTACAGCATCTTTAACGAGCCTAATGGACTCATAACAACATTTTTTTATTTAAGAGCCACTTACAAGTCCTCAGGTTTTCATTTGGGAAAGTAGCCTAAACATCTCAAATGCTGCAAAAAGCTTTTTTCCCCTGTAGTGCTGTCAGTGTTGGGGAGTAGTTCCACTACATGGAGCTCAACTATTAGTTGTACATTTTGCTGTAGCTTGGTGGTTGGGAAACTAAATTCAAATCGTAGTAGCATTTTCAGTAGTTAACTACATGTAGCAGTGTAGTGAGCTCCTGTAGCTACTCGGTACATTGCCCCCCCCAAAACCCCCAAAAAGAAAAAAGAATTCTACTATTATTCCAGACCTTGAACTTTAAATGTCCCTCACTGCTTCCCGTCTCCGCACCTTGCTCCCCCTCTCTTGTTTTTATCTTTCTCAGTGATTTCAGAGCGTTTCGGTTGTTCAGTGTCTGTCATCAGGGCTCGTCACCTTTCAGTAACTGACTGTCGTGTGTTGGACAAGTAGTTTCGATGTAGCTTTAGTTTGACAAACTATAACTACCTAACTAACTAACCAAACTATAGGTCTCTCAAGTAGCTTCGGTGTAGTTCAACTTCTTCCCTTCTACAGTAACTGGTCATTTAGTTAAATACATTTTCAGAGTAGCTTCCCCAATACTGAATATACTAGTACAGAATCCTTCTCAAGGCTAAATTGCAACAAAATAATCCCCACTGTGAATCAACATTGTGGTAAAGCATACACTGTTAAGAGTACATTATACTGTGGTGAGAATGCAATGCAGTGTATTGCATCACTATCCACAAGAAGATTGGCTCGCCAGCTTTGCATTGTAAAATACCACTGCTCATATCTTCTCCGGCCTTAATTAGAAAACTGACTTTATTGTGCCAAACGCTCTGCAGTACTCTGCCAATTATCTGACTTCCTGTTTGTTTGCCCCTAGGGTTCGGAGGCACTTTGAAAAGGAATACCCTTTCTACTTAGAGAGAAAGAGAGAGAGGAGGGAGAGAGAGAGAGAGAGAGGAGGGAGAGGAGGGAGAGGAGGGAGAGAGAGAGAGAGGAGGGAGAGAGAGAGAGAGAGGAGGGAGAGAGAGAGAGGAGGGAGAGGAGGGAGAGAGAGAGAGAGAGGAGGGAGAGAGAGAGAGAGAGAGAGAGAGGAGGGAGAGAGAGAGAGAGAGGAGGGAGAGAGAGAGAGGAGGGAGAGAGAGAGAGAGAGAGAGAGGAGGGAGAGAGAGAGAGCAATATGTGTGTGTGTGCGTGCATCTGCTTACACTTTATGTTTGTGTGTGTGTGTGTGTGTGTGTGTGTGTGTGTGTGTGTGTGTGTGTGTGTGTCTATTCGTTTGTGTTTGTTTGTCTTGATTGTCTCTCTGAGTCGTTGTGGACAGGCACAGCTGTGCAAAGAGGACACCAACTGTCAGAGGGATTTTTGATTGACTAGAAGGAGCAGAGCTGTTTGCCAATCTATCCCTATCTTTCTGCGAAGGGAAGTAACGACTGTTTGAAAATCAAGTCACAGGGGTTGCTCTGTAAATCCACCTGCTGGCCGGGCCAGGGGCTCAGGAAAAAGACAGAGGAGGGAAGGGGACCGCCATTTTTTATTTGTACTATTTGCCAAACAAGAAGGGGTTGTACATTGTACAGAAACGTTCACACTGAGCCAAATTCAAACTTCTAACTTCTGATCCACATTTGTACCGTAGTGAACCTAATAAGTTGACATAAATCATGCATTGATGTCATTGGGGGATTCAAATGGGGGATTCACACACACACACACACACACACACACACACACACACACACACACACACACACACACACACACACACACACACACACACACACACACACACACCACAGTCAGATAGGGGACGTCAGAACACCACAGGGCCAGTGGTTCTGTCACACTGTCATGTTCACTATCAGTAGGTTGAAAAGGTAAGTGAAATACTTCAGACACAGTTCACAGGCTCATTAGGAGAGGTTTGGCTCGGGTTCAAAAGGCGTGGTTCAAGGTGCCATACTGGTCATTGCAGCACTTTCTTAAACGTCACACAGCCTGCTTCTTCTCAGAACGCTGTGTCCTCTGAACATGTCCACACTGTTTGCTACATGGATGACATTACCGTTCATCAAGACTCATCATATTGGATTCCATTTACTGTGGGAGACCAAAAAGGGGGTATTTTAATGACGCTGTGAGGGGGAGCAGAAATAGCATTGAGCTCAAATTCAACATCAAAGAGGCTTTAAGCTTCCGCATTCTGATGTCTGATAAAGTGAAGTAGGATAGTATGAGTAGGGCTGTGACGGTTACACGGTGACGGTCGGTTACATGGTTATACAATGAAATTGCGAGCACATTCTCCCATCGCTCCGTCCAGTTCAATCCAAGCTGCTAATCTAAAATTCCCCAGACCTCCAAAAGAGGCGGGAAACTGAACGTGATTCAGAGGTCTGGCTAGGCAAGACACACGCTAGATTTTGGGTGCTGGAACATCGTATTGGTATTGCTAATTGTAAGATGTATTTCAGCGATACCAATAGGGGAGAGTCCGCCTCAGACAAGCATACTCCTTTTCATACTTTAAGGGCCTAAAGATCCTAAAGAAGCCTCGTTACTATGGAAATACACTCACATGATTACTGTGTCCAGCAAGACACGAGAGGTAAGGCCTAGATGGAGGGGGGAGAGGAAGGTTGGGAAAGGGGTTTGAGCTTTTTCCTTAACCTTCTTTTTCACACTCACACACACACACACACACACACACACACACGTACACACACACACACATACACACATATTACTCTCTCTCTTTCTCTCTCTCTCGCTCTCTCTCTCTCTGTCTCTCTCTCGCTCTCTCTCTCGCTCTCTCTCTCTCTCTCTCTCTCTCTCTCTCGCTCTCTCTCTCTCTCTCTCTCTCTCTCTCTCTCTGTGAATGGGAGTTTATGTTACAGATATTAGTGGACTGTGTCAGACAGTTAAACTGGCTTTTATTGATCTCCAGTTTCAATCTCCAAGAGCTGTTTTTTTAATGGGCTGTAATGGAACTAGCTGCTCTTTCAAGTCTGACTGCTCTCCAAACCAGCACATGTTTTCTGATATCATTTCAAATATCCACTTAATGTGAGCTTTGGAAAAAGCTTTATTTTGATTTCCGTCAAGTCATCCACAGATAGCCATGCTGATATTTACCTTTATATTTGATGGAGAACATATTAAGAGACCACTCGTTTTCCCTTGGATGTACACAAAAATGTTCAACTTTTATTACTGAGTTATGTTTTGCACATTATCAAATCAATGGAATTATGCACTAAACGGTACTGATAAACCAGTGATTTGCAGGTTATCTTCTTGCTTACAGATATTAACAACAACAGAGTTCAAATCTGCCAAGACTGCCTTTTTTGGCTCTTCCCAATTTGAGCCCTCCCTTGAAGTAGGAAGTTGCCGAATGACAGTACATGTAAAGATGCCATATGCTAAGTTTACCTTTAATGGCTAGTTCAAGGTCAGGTGAAATCATTCAAGAGCCACTCAGCCACAGGGGGTGAAGATTACAACTCCACAACCATTTGCAGACCAGAAACAAGGAATAGTCAATCCAAGGCAGCGGAGGGAATGGCAACATTCATGGTGTGATTATACCGTAGCTCCCTGTGTCATGGACATACCTGTTCTCTCAAGGGGGATGTTGCTGGTTGGCGGAGCCCCCAATTTGCGTTTGCAGTGTGGAATTAATTGTATCGCTGACATCTCCCTGATGGTGCTGCATGTTAATGTGCCTGCTTTAAAACAGCCGATCGCTAATGTGTTGTGGAAACACTGGTAATTTTCAGACTTGCTCAGGGTGTTTTATCAAAAACAAAGCTTTCTTTCTCTCTCTCTCTCTCCCTTTCCCGTTCTCACTCTCCTTACCTCTCTCCCTGTCTACCTTCCTCTGTCTCCCATTCCCTCTCTCTCTCTCTCTCCCTCTCTCTCTCTCTCTCTCTCTCTCTCCCTAGGTCTCGCTCTTCTCTCTGTGAGTCACAGTATATCGTGACAGTCGGCTGTGACTCTTTCATGTTCCTCCTCGGTACAGGCACGTTGCATCATCAACAGGCTCATTTGAATATCGGTCTCTCAACATTTAAAATTCAAATTCAAACTTGGTACTGTTTATCATCTCTGTTATTCATTTGAATATGCGTGATTTAAGAGCCAACTTACAGGGTGTCACCCCTTAGCCGCGAAAACCGTTTAGCCTACAGTGGCGGCCTATTAGGCAAAGCTTGCATATGACACATCGATTGTCTAACTGTACAGGTGCCTTTCACATTTATAAGTACTGTATGGAGAACTCATTGAATTGAGCGGCCACGGCAATTTTCTAAACAATAACCGTACTGATGAGTATCAATTTCTATTCAGGTAAGAACCTTGATTTTTCTGTGACAGGATGCTTTGTGTTAATATTGAAATGACAAGTATGCTAGAATCAAATGAACAGTGATTTGCTGCTTTATCGCAATCCAAGAAACAAACACAAAAGAACTACTGGGATTACCAACTTAGCAACACAACAGCTGGGGAAATTTGTTTTGGCATCAAAAAGGGCCTCACACGGGATCTAAATGCATCTGAGTTTGATTAATTAAAGTAAATTAATTTTGGATAGGAATTAATTACAAATTCTATTTATCAACGCATTTCCTTGTTCAAAGCCCTTTTTCCCAGAACTAAATGATGCATAGCCCAGCTAGCTCTTCAAAGTGGTGTGGAGTACGTGACCTAAATAAGGCATATCAAAGCAAAAACCCAAAAGAGAAGAGGAAAAAATGAGATTTGGGGAGGGAAAGATGCAAGTCTTACTAACAGACATCCCTGAAATCCCTGAAATAACATCAATACAAGTACAAAGATTAACATTTCTTGTTAGTTTATTGTAAAGGGCGGCTGGCACATGTCATTTCAATCACACAGTGTGTCTCCCTGATTAAAAAAAAACAACAAGAATATGATATTAGAGCAAGGACCTTGGGTGGAATTCACAGTTTATTCATCTTCTATTCCTTTTGAATTGTGCTCCAAGACCCCTGTGTCAGGGGGGATCTGTCAACCAGAAGGAGGATTTCCTTTTGTTGTTATCTGTTGCTTTGTAAGCAGAGAAAAAAAAAAAAGGAAGCCCCTCTAATTACATTGCACCATCGTCCTCATTGAATGGATAAGAGATATCACATACATGTTTATGGGAACGTGTGATGCCAGAGGTGGCATCTCTTTAGCGGTATGTGTGCAAATGTTATTAATTAGCAAATTGGCTGTGTTTCCTGGTAAGTTGGTAAGACAACTGGGAGAGATGGTAATAACACACAGCTCGTAGATCTATGACGCCACATTCTGAGGCAGCGCGACAGACACATTCAGGGCCCTGAAAAGCTCGCTAATTGTTTATTCCCTCTCCTTCAGTCCCATTTTGCTCTCAGCAAAAGAGAAAGCGAGGCGGATATTCTGTCTATATCAATAGTGTTGCATTTCGAATAAAACAATGGGCCTTGGTATTGTGTCTTATTTACAACTGGCATTCCTGAATGTCAACACATTTTGGGTAAGAGCTCATCAGTCGCCCGTTCAAAGCCCCACAGGAGTTGGAACCGAAACCCAGAGAAAGCAATTAGCTGGAATGCCACTGAAACAGAGAGCAGGGTCTATTATTAAAATGTAGTTTGACGTTCCTCCAGTACCAGCGTGTGAATAATAACAACAAGCAAGCCATCTGATTGGGTGAGTCCAGAGGTTGGGGTTACAGCACTACTTCCCGTGTCCTCTGGGGTCTTGACTCAGAGCATGAAGACGGTATGAGAGTCAGCACTAATTGCTTCTCTTAACTGTCCAGTCGTCCCCCCCGCGGCCGTGTTCTGACTCACACAGACAGAGTGGCTGAGCCTGGCCTGTGGACCCCACCACTTCAACACTCCAGGCCAATGCACCGTGTCATGTTTTTCTTCATTAACAAGTTGGAAGCGACAGGTCTAGAGCATTAGCCTCACGTAAGCCATCTCATTTAACAAAGCGGAAGAAATTATTCATGATGTGTACCTGCAGTGCTGTATGTAAACCTCATTACAAAGAGTTTATGAAGTATGATTGGTTTGAAGTGTAAACAAAAAAGTTAGATACTGTACTATACTTTCACTTGACTTTGAGATAGACAGACACAAACACACAGTACAGTGAGTGAGTCTTCTACTTGGGTCATGCCAATTGTGATGCTTCAGGCATCCTCCTCTCTGTCCAACCTGTGATTTCAACCTAAACTTCGGAAACATGAAAAATGGATACAGTACAAGAAAGGATTTGACGTAAGCTGGGCAGAATACCGCATCAGCAGTGCATGTTTTATTGAATAGTTTAGAACAGCACTCAAAGGCATCGCAGAAAAAGACCTGGTTGCCTTCCAAACAGGAGAATAGCATTGAGGGCTGAATGTTAAGAGAGGATGGGGAGAAGCAGGGATGAAGCTTTTTGATGTCTCTAGTTTACCTTGCTTATTAAATCAGCTACAACCAATACTGGTAAAATGAATAAGAAATGGTTCCTGTTTCTAAATATGACCTCAATTACACGCTTTACCCAGAATGCCTTGAAATAGATCCTTTACTGAACTGTTCAGCAGAACTTGTGGACATAGAGACATCCTTATAGACTTACAGAACTTCTAAGTCTGGTTTGTACAACACAATTATGCATGGCGCGACCCTGGTCTTCTACGGAGAGCTGATCACACCTTTCTGTTTACCTTATTAGGATCTATGACACATCATAATTTAATGTCGTGGTGTTGTATCAAGGCTGGGTTATTACTATAACTTATTCATGACTCTGTTTTGAAGGTGTTATAAGCAGGGTGTCCATAAACAATGTACTACCCAATGGCTTGCAGGAATCAGTGGGGGACAGAGTGAATTGTTTCATGATGATGCTGACAGAGGAGCATGGGGCTGCAGAGTGGTATTGTATTCCTATCCTGCGTATTGGGCAACCTATGGAATATCAATTTCTTGCCGAAATGAGCACCTATCCACCATTTTGTCGCTGCAAATGACAAGGAGCAAATGATCAGGAAGCGTAATTGTTCATTACACACTCCACGCGGCTGAAAATGAACAGTGCCTCTGCTAATAGATCTAATTGGCGACCGAGAGGTCAGCAGAATCTGTGAGGGCATTTCCCCGGCAGTCGATGAGCCATTTACACAGAACAGAGAAGTCGTACTTGGAGACAACGGAACTCTGTTCTGAGAAATGATGAGTCGATGGAGCCAGGCAGCAGGCGGGCTCATATTTGGACCAGGCCTCCACCAGGACGGTTCTGCCAGCAGTGTTTAAAGGACGAGCCAAACGTTTGTGTAATACCATAAAGTGGAGAGGAGCTCGCCTATTTAATTCCTCTATCAAAGGTGGCTGCCAAGAATATGCTTCTATTGTTCCATCATTTTACCAAATAAAAACAAGACAACAAGCTGGGTTTCTACCGAGATGTCTTGACTCTGTCTCTCGTTCAGTTCATACTCGATGTCTGATCTCTGTCTCTTTGTCTTGTCCCTCCAACTTCCCATCCCTCTTTCACCATCTGTCTGTTTGCCTTTTTAGCATTCTCATCTTTCATCTAGTCATTTTGGCACATACTGTATTATACCACACTATAAAGAGTATATGGGGGCTGAGCATAGCTGGGGAATTAGCCTGTGTCATCAACTAACGCTCCACTCTCATTATGGGACATGAGTGACGATCAGGATGTGATGGAGCTGGTGTGTGTGTGTGTGTGTGTGTGTGTGTGTGTGTGTGTGTGTGTGTGTGTGTGTGTGTGTGTGTGTGTGTATGCTAGTGTGTGTGCACGTGTGTGTGTGTGTGTGTGTGTGTGTGTGTGTGTGTGTGTGTGTGTGTGTGTGTGTGTGCACGTGTAGGTATATTTGCCTTGGTAAGCTTCATCATCTCTGTTATTCATTTTAATATGCGTCATTTAAGAGCCAACCTACAGTGTGTCCCCCCTTAGCCGCAAAAAACGATTAGCCTACAGTGTGTGTACTATTTAGGAATGGTGAAACTAGGATATTTAATAACAGTCACAAGCCAACATTTACTATAGCCTACAGTAGCCTACATTAGATACTGTAAACACAGAGCCTTTTAGAAACTGAGAAACTTTGAAGGAGGCCAACTATAAAATGATGCTACAGCCTCCCTTCTTCCACCTGCTAGTACAGACAGGAGACCACCAGGTAATTATTAGCATTTGTATTAGCATTATTAGCCTCCATTTTCATTTGTATGTATAGGCTTACAGTAAACAAGCTACTGTAAATATTCGAGACAAACCTTTCCCCCGGGTCGAGGTAAATAATTCCGTCCACATCGGTGGATGTAGATCAGAACATGTTCTTCTCAATATCACTGTAATAGGCTAAAGGTTGGCCGTTGGAAGATTATATTGGTAAAGAAATGTAAAGAAACGAAATATCAATGTTTCTACACTTCTAAATGGCTCTATTTAGGCAGAGTATGTAGGATAAAAAATATTGGCCATTCCTAGATAGATTTACACAGCCCTTAGAAATAAAACAAAATATTGGCAAGTAACCCTGGTTCTGGACACTAAAATAGGCACTCTGTGTGCTTGAATAGGCATACACTCGGATAGTCCGTCACTGAGATGTTCTGTCAACAAGATAGCCAACGCTCAAATAGTCTGACATCTCTGAACATCCAGGGCGGCACGTGGTAATAGTCCACACTCTGTAATCGTTTTGCCTAAGGGGTGTAACCAACATGCAGACATCCAGACAGAGAATATTCCTGGCTTTAAGTATAAGGTCAAAAACCTATTCTACCATTTCCCCTCAAGTCTCTTTTTTCCTTTAGCCATGATAAAATTGTATGGAACAATATGTTTCTATTTCTATACAGGATATAAGCTACTGTCTTCAAATTAATAATAAACATCCCATACATTCCCCTCCTTGCTTGCTCTCTCTGCTGACAGAGCCTTAGGAGGCTACAGTCCATCATATAGATGAGAGTGGTGATGCATCTCCCACTGTTGTTGACGTCAGAGGCTAACGCTGTGTCTGCTAGCGTACGTCTGCAGCAGCCTGGGCCCTGGCACAGTCTCCCTCCACTGGGAGCATATGAAAGTCAACTGGCTCAGATGGAGAGATGGAGAACAGAGCATCACACAATCTAGATCCTACACAGTAGGGACCAGTAGATAGCAACTTACTCACAGCCTGAAGACCAAATAAGGATAGATAAGCAGTGTTTAAATGTATTTAACTAGATTACCAATTAGTTTACTAAGGAAGAAGTTGGACTACACTAAAGCTACCCTTAAGAGAAATACAGTTTGTCAAACTAGAGCTACTTTGAAAAAGTAGTTCACTACATCGAAACTGCTTCCTCCAACACACAACAGTCAGTTACTGAAAGATGACTAGTCAGTACGACAGAAACTGAAACGCTCTGAAATCACTGAGAAAGATAAAACGGGTGAAGTGGAGCAAAGTGGGGAGACGAGAGGCATTGAGGGAATAAATAGTCTGGATATTTGAAGTTCAAGGTCTGGAATAATAGTTAAATTCCTATTTATTTATTTTTGTTTTGGAGGGGGTGGTGAAGCGAGTAGTGACAGTACCTCACTACACTGCTACAGTACATGGCAAAAAAAGCAGCTCACTACTGAAAACACGGGTAAGATTTGAATTTCGCTTAACTACCACCAAGCTACAGCGAAATCTAATTAAACTAATACGTGTAGTGGAACTATTCCCAACACTGGAGATAAGTGTCTAATCACTGACTTGAAGCAGGGAAGAGAGTGTCAAATTATAAAACATGAATAGGTACCAGTCCTGTGAAGATGCATGGTGTAGGAACTGATGAGAGCAGTCCTGGAACACTGAGGCTCTTTTTTGGGTCAGTTTCAATCAGCATTTGAGGCGGTTTGAGTTGGCTCATTTGCGGAAACAAAAACTCAAGTTATCCAACAGCATTTTCACAAGAAAACACTGAAGTTAATCATTCGAGTCTGTGGCTCGGGGTCAAAACGTAAAGATCTTGAGAACTGTCTCATCCTGATCTTGGAGAACAGCACAGGGCACAGTGAAGCACCACTTCCTCATAATTCATTAAAATTCCATCTCACAACAGACTCCTCAAGGCTTGCATAACAGTCACCACCATTCCATGTTTCCAGATGGCCTCCAACAACAAAATGGTTGTTGCCCTCAAAATAAAACTGCACACAAACATGTTATTGGATCATGTTTCAGTGCACCGCCATAATATGCCCCACAATTATAGCTTTTAAACAGACACATGTTTGGACATGTGGACATGTGGACATATTATGGACAAGATTGAGGGAATCTGTTTTTCTTTTCTTGTGGCGTCACTAATAGTTCATTGCTATCTGGTAATTAAAGAAAACTAGGTCTGCCTCCTATACTTTTGAAGGAGCCTCTTGGTTGCTTGTGGGAACAGCAGTGGCTTTTCTCAACAGTGACTGAGAGTCTTTAAGCACTCCTCTTTAAAGGTGCAATCCCAGTGATTTTACAATCATTCACAGTTCTATTTCTCCTCAACCACTTGCCATGTAATCTTGAGGGTCTTGAGTTTTAGATCAAATTGACCTGAAGCTGTATTTGTGTCAGTGATAGTGGTAGTGTGCTGATGTGAGTCAATGCCATGGTGCTCATGGGACACACTGTACACCTGAGATTGCTCTTTAGAGAGGAAGATTGCTACTGCTTCACACGCAAGTAACCACAATCAAACAGTAGGGTTGGTGAAAAGTACAGTGGGGAGAAAAAGGACACGAGTGAGTGAGAGAGAGAGAGAGAGAGAGAGAGAGAGAGAGAGAGAGAGAGATAGCGAATGCTTCCTCATTGTGATTTTGATTATGTTGTTTTGTGACAAATCACTATTAAGATCAGTTGACATTTGATTGATGGACTGATTATGGTTATGCAGGAACATATTTGATCATCCCTCATTCCAAAAACCCCTGTCTTGCTGATGTGGTCTAGTAGTTCTATACAGTAGCTTAGAATGTATACCAGGAGATACTAAGTAATACTTGTATGCCATTTCTGGCTCTGCATCCTTCCTGAAGACCACGACTTGACAGGATCCAAAGGAATCAAATGCTAACAGTTACGTAATATTTGTCTGCAAAAAAAAATATTTCACTGAGTGTGACATTCAGTTTAAAATAGAGGCACTTGAGTTGTGTAATCTCAGCATAGTCCAAGTCCTGCTACACTCCTTATCTACAGTGTATGAAGCCTTCTGCAGATTTGCAGTCTGCAGAGATGTACTTGTAGTCGTTCATGGTGCAACACAATTCTGCACAGCATTCTGAGAGAGTGTTCGCAATGACTCAGGAGGTCAAAAGTTTACCTAATGTAGAGCTGTCTCTTTTCAAAGCCTGTGGCAAGCTACAGCATGACTCCTGAAGTGTTAATGACTATAATGCATGTGTATAATGGTATGTGTGTAATGGTATGTGTGTAATGGTATGTGTGTAATGGTTATGAAAGCTATACTACCTACTGTAGCAGGGCAATGATGGGCTCTCTCATTTCAGCTTTGGCCAGACACGACCAAATCATTAGTGATAAAAGTAGCAAAGAGAAGAGTGTATTTGGGGGGTAAGGGAGAGGGTCACACACATACACACACACACACGCACACGCACACGCACACGCACACGCACACACACACACACACACACACACACACACACACACACCAACATACACCTCCGAATAAACAACTCCCAAACTCTCCCATTTGTCCAACCTCACACAACATTAACAGAACAGCATCCAACCG
This sequence comes from Argentina silus, assembly GCF_951799395.1. Lineage (NCBI taxonomy): Eukaryota > Metazoa > Chordata > Actinopteri > Argentiniformes > Argentinidae > Argentina > Argentina silus. The sequence goes on from NC_139665.1 coordinate 4,767,806, forward strand.
CGTGTACTGTAGGTAGAAACAATGGTGGTCCACAATAGGGCAGGACCAATAGGGCAGGACCAATAGGGCAGGACCAATAGGGCAGGACCAATAGGGCAGGACCATGCCGCCTCACCTGCACCAGGTTCCACCCCTCCAGTGACTCAGCGATGATGGACGTGACCGAGGGACACACCCCTCCAAAGATCATCAGGTGTTTGGGGCCGTAGCAGATCGCATCGAAGAAGGCCCTCAGTCCCTTGGCGTTGTCACACTGTGGAAAGAAAGAGGTTTTGGAGAAGGGGAGGGAGAGAGGAGAGGAAAGGGAGAGAGAGAGAGAGAGAGAGAGAGAGAGAGAGAGAGAGAGAGAGAGAGAGAGAGAGAGAAAAAAAAAACGTGTTAAAATGCTGCATTATATATTCTGTGGGGATTCTGGGATAGGAAGAAGCTGGCACGCAACTGTGGAAGTCGGAGTACAATGTTAATTCTACTCTATATACCGCACACCTGATAAGGGAAAAGTACTAATTTGTAGTGGGAATCTACAGTACACTGTGCAATAAACAGTACAGGGTACACGCAAAATAGAGTGTGCCCCATAGATACTGTACAGTTCTGGCACTGAACATTGTGTTGCTGGTTACTAGATACTGAATATGGAAATGTAATATATCGCTGTACTTGTATAGCATGCCACTATAATCCGGCCCCAATGTATTGCAATGAACAATACACATGACGGCTCCCTTTAAATGATGTGTGAGAGTGGGCCATTCTGCTGCTGCCTGCCTGCCTGCTGCACAACGCAGCCATTTCACATCACCATGGCAACGCTCTTGGCTCTAGAACTGTGGGAGACAGAGGGAGGGGGAAAACAAGGAGAAGAAAAGATGGAGTAGGTCTATTGATTGCAACATGAGCTCCTAACTGGTTTTGGTCTGATTTCCTGAGTTTGTAATGATATTCCTATCGGCGGTAAACACTTCTCCAGGCCTATTATTGCCACTCAATTCAGGATGTTGATAGAGTCCTGCGCTGATGGAGTGGCAGGTGGTGTGTCGACTTTGACACAGTCCATCTCCACTCGTGAGGCGTTTGACCTTGTTCAGATCATCTGGGGCTGAATGAGTTTTCCTCCGGACGGCATCTCCTCTCTCAATTTCAGAGATTAAAAATCGAACACTCAGAAAACAACATTCTTCCTTACATACTGAACAGGACATGGTCAACACAGCAGCAGCCACTGAGCACTTTGGTCCCGATTCACATCTGTGTTCCGACTGTACATCATCAGCTATATAAACTGACCTATCCACCGACTGCACCCGATGTTTAAACCTGGAATGAATATTATATCATAACCAACAGGGCTTTGTGCTCATATGTGTGCACATATAGGTCCTATTATATATTCCATTAACCAAGTCAGAAAACAGACTGTATGCATGAGAATGTGGAAAGCCTAGTGTCATATGAGAGAGTATATGATTATGCTTGGCAGGGGTGCGTTATCTTGTCCACATGGTTGAATAAAACAGCAGGCTTTTAAAAAGATAACTAATTTACATACTTCCTCATTAATTTCTCTCCAATTGCCCATAACCATGAAACTACAGCGGAATGGAGGTTGTGTTTTGTTATTAAAAGTAAGCGTTGAAACCAACCGGTCGGTTAATATTTGAATTCAATATGTGATTCTACTCACTACATTTCCTTAACAAAGAGGTAAGAGAGAATGTTTAAGTTCCATAGCAATAACCATTTATTAATATATACAGTATATATATGGTACTAGAGTAATTACATTATTACTACACAGTTATAAAGCAACTACTGTACATATTTAGGCTTTATTTCATCATTTACATTAAGGACTTGTTGAGTAAATCTTGGTTGGTCTGAATGTAATCAATTTCAGAATTTGATAAGCCATAATCTCACACATCAGATGTAATTATAGCATTGTTGTTACAATAGAACAACATTAAAACTCCAGTTCCGCCTGCTCACCAAACTCATCAAAAAATACCCCTTCTGTTCATGTTAAGCCTTCTCCTTTTTCTCATACAGCCCTCTGAAGCTACTTATTCTCTACATGTGAAAGCATTGCTAACTTGTTGTTGGTGAAATGGTCACACAGCAGAGTCCTGTCCAGGAGAGAGCGACTTAACAAAATGTTCAAAGACATGTAGAACATCTAACATACAGTTTTGTAGGACAGGTAGAGTATGAGTGGTTGTCTGTCATAATGACATCAATATGTCAGCTTGTACACACACAAATACATGTCTATCTGCAAATCTGTAAACATGTCACTCGAGTGAATACCCCCCAGATTAAACATTCCAGGGAAAGCTGTGAGATGCGGTGGAAAGGCCCCAGGAATCCCACACGTGACCCCGCACCACGCCCCGGCTGTTATCTTCAACCCTGGCCCAATCACAACAAAAAGCTCCCCATTGAACGATTCAAACATAGCCAATTGCTAGGCTGGAGCTATTTTCTTCACATGGAGACAGCTATAACGCTTCAAACAGACAGACTGCGGCACGCAGCACAGCTCAAGCTCCCACTCACCATACCATGCGAGCAGGGGGGAAAAACATTTCTGCATTTCTGCCGGATAGCAAAACATTGCAGGAGTCTGTCTGTACGAGAGCGGTGCCTCTCTCTCTCTCTCATGCTCTCTCTATTTCTCTTTCTCTTTCTCTCTCTCTCTCTCTCTCTCTCTCTCTCTCCCTTCCTCCCTCCCTCTCTCTCTCTCTCTCTCCCTTCCTCCCTCCCTCCCTCTCTCTCTCTCTCTCTCTCTCTCTCTCCCTTCCTCCCTCCCTCTCTCTCTCTCTCTCTCTCTCTCTCCCTCCCTCCCTCCCTCCCTCCCTCCCTCCCTCCCTCTCTCTCTCTCTCTGTCTCCATCACTCTTTTCTTCTGTCGAGCACACATCCACACAATCTGCCTCTCGCTTGCGGGGCTTTGACCGCCGTGTGTTACCACAGCAACTCGCTCCAACACTTTGAACAGTAAACGAAGGAGGAGGCCAGGGCCAGCGTTTGACAGCTATATTTAGCAGTGATTGGGCGGCACAATCAGAGAGTCATTAATCAGAACCTATTCAGCGGTGGAGATGTGCCGGGGTTAATGCTGGACAGAGTGGAGTGAGTGAGTGAGTGAGAGAGAAAGAGAGGAGTTTAGAAGGAAGGAGTGCTCATAAAGCCAACCAAGCATCCTCTCCACAATCATGGCACTCACATCTTTTATGACAGGGCCAGGATCCCACTCTCCCTGCACAGTCCTGCTCTTTAAACCAGATGTGTTATAAAGGGGCAGTCTTGCCAAATCAAATTGCAATCGGTAACAACAAACTTCTACTTGATACTACTTCTTGTCTCGTCACAATGCATGACAAACTGCTTTACCTATGCCTACATTTATCCAGAAAACGGTAAGGTACCTGGTAAGGTACCATATTATAAGGTACCACATTATAAAAGGTAATATAATTTGTGTATTCACTGAATATTCAACATGAAGGTAACGTTACAGAACACACGATAGGCAGCTGCAGTAAAACTACTGCCAGACTTCTGCTTATTAATCACCCAAAATAAAGTAGGCTAACATTACCTCTAGCTCAATGTGAGCACAATGCTTGCTAGATGTATACTTAGCGTACGTTAGCTAGATAGCAGCTGCAAAACCATTGATGAGGATTGCTAGCTATTAATTTCCATGATTTCTTCCATTGACACAGTCTCCTGCTGAAGCACCAATCTATTTCCATTGCGTCTTTTTTAATACACAGATAAGTTTCAGATTGTTGACGTGGGCCTGACCAGAGCTGTGCATTAGAAAAGTGGTGCCAATGACAGGGAAAATGGCAGGCGAAACTGGCAACTTGTTCCACAGGTTTGCGTGAAGGAAGGAACTATCTGAGGCTCTATAAGCGTTAGCCAATAGAAATTGGCATCACTCTTCTAATATACCACTCTGGGCCTGACTACTCCCTGGAGTGGAAACGTTCCATGTCAACATTCCATTGGGTTCATGCCTTCCAGTGACTAATTAAACTGACTAATGGTGAGCTGATGACATCACAGCTTCACTTGTTACATGGCTCTATGCTTGTTTACTTGTTTTAACTTGACTAGGAATTCTGAATGTATCTGTCATGTGGTTTACAAGCAGCTATATGACAGTTCTGTTGATCGACCTGGAGAAAAACCCCGCTTTTTTTGTGCCAGTCATGGGAGGGATTAGAAACTGAGATCATCACATTATTGGCAGATGTGCGACGATGTGACAAAAAAAATCTGACCGATTCAGACTCAGGACAGATCCTCGTACGTTCAGATCAACGACGCAGCAATAATATAGACGTTTCATACCTTGCTGATGCTAATTACATCTGCCTTGGTCTAAATGCGGATATAGAAATCAATACGAATCGCAGTTTTCACTGGAAAAACCACAACCAAAGACAAACATAGTTGATGTCACATGTCAGTGTCTGCTGGCCTCTATGGTCCAAACTCTCTCTGCATGCATTGTGGGAACTTCCTGTGTTGAGAGGCTTGGTGCTGTCAGACAGACTCCTGAGGAACTCAAATGTTCTCAAATATTTCTGCTCTGTCTGATATTCGCCCTAACACTCCTGCTCGTATTTAATGTTACATTCTGAACAAAAAAACAAAAAAAGAACAGGCTAGTAAAAACGAATCATGTATACTGAGACGGCACGGCCGTGTCCATGGAGTTGAACGGGCAAGAAAAACTAGTGCACTTTATTTCTCCGCGAAATCTAATTCCCAGCATTTGGAGGCCATTTGGAGTGGATCGATGGGGTTAAAGCCTGTGTAAATCAATTTAGGTAGCTTGGGAGACAGCCAGGGGAGAGGAGCTAGGCTAACCACCACTGTGTGGGTGGCCAACCGAGGCCAGACCCCTCTGTCTCTCCTTGACCCCCCCCACCCCCCACCCCCCCCCACCACCACCCCCCGCCACGCTCTGGGTTGAAACGTAGAGACTCTCTCCTGAATATCTCTGGAAGAGACTGTGACCACAACGCTTTCCCCTGTTACAAACTGCTGCTTAGTGCTTAAACACATGAATTGATGAGGCTATACAAACTTGATTCATTGTTTAATGTTTGCCCCGCTTCACTTGTGAATTATTATTAATATATCATTAATGCATTGTTTTCTGATTGGGCCAGCACAAAGCACGGACGAAATAGCCTATTAAAGGTTTCAGATCAAACATTGCCGATGTTTTATTAGCAGCATTTTCATTAAAGCCACAGTCTGTAATTTCCGCAGTAATTTTAAATAATGTGTACTGTATAGGCCTACCCCTGGATTTGGATAAATATGACTTATGAATAGCAAAACACCAATGACTCACCTAGGGACCCCAAATTGCCTAGGGACCCCAAATTGCCTCATCTCCACCAGCGTCGAGAGTTTACCTAACTTTCTTTGCCACTTCTGTTCATACAGTATGTTCACAGAATATTACAAAACTGTATTGGTCTCATCACGTACATGTTACAATGACCTTCAGGCAAAGGTGCTGAGAGAGCATTGACTCATGAAATGGGGATCTTATAATCTAACAGACGACACTTTAGACAGAGGGTGTTGAAATATTGACGAGCATAATGTTTGGCATTATATGACTACCACCCGTATCCACGCAGTGAATGAAAACAAGACGATCAATGAAACTATCTCAATGGCATCTTGAGCTCCATAAAATAGCGAGGCGTGTGGTAACAACAGGAGAATCTGAGGGAGCTAACCATGATGAAATGCCTTGTTAGTGTAGGAAACAGCAACAGCTGCACCTGTCTCCGTTTAATAGCAAATTACTGCACTCAAATAAGCAACCTGAGCCCCTCGGCACTGTTTGTGTGTGTGTGTGTGTGTGTGTGTGTGTGTGCGTACGTACGTATGTATGTACATGCGTGCGTGCGTGTGTGGATGAGGTGGGCTTTGATGGAGAGGCCAATGTGTCACACACAATCTGCTCTTTACACAGGGAGTTAGTTAATGACATGCACAACATCATAGACCTCACGGGGTGACAACACAAGACACCTACTCCACCATTAAGACACAGGGAATGGCTCACAGAAATGTGGATGCAAAATGTAATATGTGAAATTAAAATGAAACAACATGACACTGTACAGGTATAATATTATACAATATGCGACAATATTATACAATATTACTTACTGAAACTGAGTAAAAAGGCCATGCTAGTAAAAAAGGAACATTGACATACAGACATTGACTACAATTTCGCTTTGTCTTCATGAAATAAAACATACACCTTCAATTTTCTGTTCACAAATTAAATTTAAACTGATTTCTTGCATTGAGTGAACCAAAACCAAAATGGACCGCAACCCTGATAGGACACTACTGACCCTATGTGCCTTCTGAATATCCTCCTCCATGTCAAGAGTTCAAAATGTTTATTACCACACATTACCACATATGGTGGCAATAGGTCAAACACTGTTTAAAGCAGATTATACATTTGCTGATCCATAGACCTAACTAATCCTCTCAACCGACATAACCGTCAACATGAACCACCCTAGGCAGTGGGGTGGAGATACTGTGCTGTACTTGATGTTCTAGCAACAAGTGAATGACAGCCAGGCACCAGGGCCACGATCCAGACAGCCACGGATTAGGCATGTGCGGCAGTATTTACATAGTAGCTATTTTTCATCCAGTGTAATAAAATCTGAGTTGCTTTGGGTACAGTAAATACTACCCTCTGCCTCTACAGTAGTCCACACACACATAATAGATGCTTTTCATTTTCAAACAAAGAGGTGTTTTCTCAAGCGTAAACATCATTAAGTCGATCTCTGCCCTAATTGTCCTACTTTGTTCAGTCTTTTACTGAATGGAATGCTACGCTCCCTGATTCCTCTGAATTACTGCACTACATGGATACGCATTGGACAGAGTACAGGTTTAGATAACATGACTCATGACTCCAATACCATGGACATTACAACGCAGACTACAATCACCGAAGATAAGAAAATAGAACAAGTTATCATCCAGTTATAATGAAAACGTTTTGTGGAAAATAGGTCTTCTGATCACTTGAAATCTAGCACTCTTAAAAGTCTTTAAGCTGACATTGAAGGATATGTGCACCCATATCCCATCTGTGTGTTTAGCTCTGTGAACCTGCCACATTTGGATCCATAGCTGTGCATAACCTGCCACATTTGGATCCATAGATGTGCATAACCTGCCACATTTGGATCCATAGCTGTGCATAACCTGCCACATTTGGATCCATAGCTGTGCATAACCTGCCACATTTGGATCCATAGCTGTGCAGTGCCTCCCACGGGGGCCCGGCGGTTCCCAGCATCAATTAAGGTCAAAACGCTCCCAGGCGCTGTCTATTGACAAAAAAAGCAAATACCCTCATCGAGTCATGACATCCACACACGTTGCCGGGGCTACGAAGGCTCCAGCACAAAGGAACGGGGTATTTCTTCCCCATCACTGGGCCCATGGGTGATAGAGAAGTCCACCCAGGCGGAGAATATTACGTCCTTTTTTTTTTTTCGAAACGCCCCAAAGACATGGAGGCCCTGGCAGCCCGGAAATGTGGAGGGATGTTACCATTGCTACACGTGTTAACCAGATTCTCCAGTGTGATCTTCAGAGCGAGTGGAGGGGGGAGGAGGGCAGAGCGGGTTTGGGGGGGGGGAATGCAGAGTGTCCTGACTCCTCGTGGTAACATTTATACAACAAGCCCCTGAGTATTCACTGAGAGTCCACATTATTGATTGACTGAGAGTGGAGAGGATGGAGTGAAATAGGGGGAGGGAGGGAAGGAGGAAAGGAGGTAGGGAGGGAGGGAGGGAGGGAGGGAGGGAGGGATGGAGTGCAGGAGGTTGGTGGTTTTCAATCTTTCCCCCCCCCACATCCCTTCCTGACTACACAAAACCCATTAGAAAATCACCCCTCTAGTGTAAAATAGAGAACTGGCTCTACAATTCACTTTGACAGGCTGAGCTTCTAAAGCAGCCAGTTGTTTGCCCTCCCTCTCTCTGGGACACCACAGCTGGAGAGAGAGAGCCAGAGCTTTATGAGACCGTTGGCACCACGGTCGTGCCCAGTCTCAGATTACCACGGGGATAGCAGCAGCATGGTGGTTTGAAACCGCTTTGGTTGTTCACACAGCACAGGATAAGCTCCAATTGGCCACTAAAAGCCAAATCACAGTGAACACATTGTGCCTTTATTAGCAATCTGCGTTGAGCAGGAGGCAGAGGGTGTTAAGCCTATTACAGGTTATTTTGCTTTTTTACAACCTCTACCCAGACGGCTGGAACGTGCCGTAGTAACTACAGAGGAAGGCTGATGATAGTATAATCCCACAGAGTCAAGACAATCACTCACCTAGGGGCCACTGTGGTGGTTGAGTCGTCAAGGGGGAATACTACTGTACACAGAGGTTAACCACTGCAGCTTCTCATTGTGAACAGAAATACAACACACGATACTAGCCAGGATGTTCTTACACAGCAGTGTTCAGAGGTCTGTTTTTTCAGGGGATTCACTCAAGATGAAGATGCCCCCTCATTTGGTCCCACAGGATATGTCACATCCACGACGTTCATGTCTTTATTCACGGTCCTAGGACTTGAACTTGATGAAATATTACCTATCAGTTTGTTTTAGAACGAAGGACGGAGCCGAAGTCTATGGGGGGAACCTCATCTAAGACGGCACCGTTTGGTGTTGACGTGGATTAAACGTTCTGAAGGATGCCTAGTTCCAGTTCTGAGGTTCCTCAGCGAAAGTTCACCGCAGAATAAGCCGATGGACTGGGAGAGAGCTGGATCGCTTCCATTCATGTATCTTCAAATGCAAGATATGAAAATGCCGCAATACTGCAATCAATAAAACCCTCAAACCCTCAAACCCTCAAACCCTCCTCCACCAAAAGCTATTAGAAACGGGCTCCTCCAATCACCCGACACAGTGTATCTGCTTAATTGGTAGCAGAGAGAAAACAGAGGGAATGAGAAGAATGGCTGAGAAGAAAGGCCATTATCAAGTTAATTATTTCTTGGCCTGAGGTCTTCCACTCTCCCCAGGATGCCTTCACTGCAGCTTAGGGGACAGGGGAGGAGGAGGAGGAGGAGGAGGCAGGGGGAGTTGGGGGGGGTAATTACTCCCATTTTGGATAATTTGTGGTAATGCAGTGAGCAGTGTAGCATCAGGACAGGATAAAAGCCTGATATGTCCGTTCCAGCCACAGGGGCACTGTGTGTGTGTGTGTGTGTGTGTGTGTGTGTGTGTGTGTGTGTGTGTGTGTGTGTGTGTGTGTGTGTGTGCGCGAGTGTGCGTGTGCGTGCGTGTGTGTGTGTGTGTACGCGCGTGTGTGTGTGTGTACGCGCGCGTGTGTGTGTGTGTGTGTGTGTACAAACTATTGTACTGTATGTGTGTGTGAGTCTCTGTCTTACATCTTCCTCCTCCTCTGTTTATTGATGTCCAACCAACCTACATAGTACTTTTGACCATAGGCATGTCTCATTCACATTGCCCTTCATAGATATGAAGTAATAATGTTACTGTACAACCTCACATAGGTTGCTGTGAAAAATAGAATTGCTCCCCTTGGAGTTACTTTATAGCATAACAACAACATAATTCATTTCTCACTGAGAAAAAGTTGACTCCTAAAAAAACCTTTTTTTCTACCTAATGTCATCCCTCTACTAAAAGCCAGAAACACCAAAGCCAAGCGCATAACTGAGTTCTCCTCTGTGTGTGTGTGTGTGTGTGTGTGTGTGTGTGTGTGTGTGTGTGTGTGTGTGTGTGTGTGTGTGTGTGTGTGTGTGTGTGTGTACAAGCATGGGGAGATGCATGGCATGTAGGGACCCTAAGTAACCCAGCTCCCATCTGGCTCCTCTGACAGGTATCTCAGTATTGATGCATGGTCCTGGTCAGGACAGGTTATTACTTACACCACCATTGCCTTCTGCCTTCTGAGAAATCCCATTTCCCAGCCTCGGCCTCCTTTTAAAAGCCTGTGCCGCGCCCATTTATTTCTCATTATGCCGTCTGCCAGGATGGAAGCCATTAAGCATCGGCGGTTACGAGGAAAAAATAAATGTTTTGCGTGCGGAGGAATACATATATAAAGCAGATTCTCATCATAATGATCAGTCAACTCCCGCATGCATGGAACCATCTATCACAGTTATGTATTATGGGATGTAACGATGATGCAGTGCTGTTTGGGACGGGCACTCGTGCTGTTTCGTGTGTTTCTGTGTGTGCAATATATGCATGTCTACAGTATATGCATGTGTCTGATAGTGTTGTGACAGAGAACATCAATGTAGGACACCTCTGGATAACTGCAAAGAACCGCTAAAACAGTTTCTTGGAACTCACACAATCTAAGAAAAGTTGCTCTGTCCTCCACATTGATCTGGTACCAAGCCAGCAGCCCATCTGCGCAGGTCTCAGACTAGACCTTCACTCCTATGCTACTCTGTCTGGCCCACTATAAAGCAAGGTAAAACGTCTGGAGTAATGGTTGTCATTTATCAAACCGCTTTTCCTGGACACAGGCCCCAGCGAGGGGGGGGAAGGGGAGCGGGGGGGAGACAGGACGGGGTGAGGGGCGGACAGCTCAGTGGCGTGAGCGCATTGAAGAGTGTTTTGTGACACATACAATTCTGAGCCCACTGACAAGAACCCTCAGGAGCCGTCCTCATACATGATGTATCACGTCAACCAGCCCAGGGCTGGAGCTCACCATGTTTCTCTCTGGTTTAGACAGGCCAATGACTCTGCTTAAAACAAACAAAAACAGTCATTTTGAGTTAACTATTCCTTTAAAACAATTACTCATCTGCACCCTGGTGTATTGTGTCATGGGATACTACTCAGGACTGGCTTGTTACTGGATTCCCCAGCATGGAAGGAATATTTAAGATCATTGGAGATCAGTGGATTGGCCTGAGTCCATGGCTGGCGCGGGAGAGTGTGTGAGCACGAAGGAGACGGAACACAGCGTGGGCGTCCCTGCGTTGGACTTTCCACTCACATCGATCCACTTTTAGGACAACAGCCTCCCAGGAATCCTGCCCTGCTTTTCTGTTTACATTCTGTCTATTTTATTATTCAACTGTATTATGTTCTAGTATATTCTATCTCTATAACGTAATGATTAATATTTAACAGTTGCAACTGATTGCTGACAAACAGCTGTATAATAAATGGATGAGAGGTTTCTAACATGAAACGACCCGGTCCAACTCTGTCCAACTCTGTCCAACTCTGTCCAACCCCCAACATGAAACGACCGGTCCAACTCTGTCCAACTCTGTCCAACTCTGTCCAACTCTGTCCAACCCCCAACATGAAACAAGGCAAGTTCAGACAGCAGCAGAGGCAGTGGAGCGACAGCACACAGAGCATTATGCAGGAGGCACATTGTGATTCCCGGTGATGGAGAGCCTTTTCAGTTGGAGGGCTTTTGAGTGCGGCTGCTGCCCGTCATTGATTGTGCGGCACAATGCCACCAACAGGAGTACATATTCATCAACCAGCACATATTTAACCAGAGTAGGGAAGCTAACAATGTCCACTAACAATCATCAATCACTCCAGCGCCCCGGAATGCACAGCACGACTCCATCAACCAGGTGGCTGACTCCTGTTAAACAATGGCCCATTTCCTGATAACAAAACAAGACATATTAAAAAAAGAAGAAAAAAAAAAAAAAACACTTGAGTAATAATAAGTGTACTATCCGAATGAGTGAGTTGTTTACTCCAGCGCAGTTTGGCCAGGAGAAGAGAGGAGGTCCTGGAGTGATTTCTACCGTTCTCCTTAATGGAATGGAAGTGAAGGAATCTGGTGGCGTGGGCACCAAGCGATCGGACGATGCTGTCTCATTTGACGCACTGACATCTGACACTGAGTTGCCATAGTTACAGAGACAGAGAGAGAGAGAGAGAGAGAGAGAGAGCGAGAGAGAGAGTGAATGAGAGAGTGGGGGGGTTGGGTTGAGTGTAAGGGAAAATATTCTTTTTGCGCGGCAACGAAAAAACACATTTCTCCATAAAAGAGGACAGATGTGCTGAGGCTACTAGTGTGTTTGAGTCTATTTGTGGACCGCCTTCGTCCTCTGATGGAACCTTAAGACTTGTCGGTAGGAATGTGCAGGATGTCAAAATGAGCTTTTAAATAAAACAGACCGGGAATTAATATAACATACGCCTCATTACACAAGGAGCAACATCTTCCTCTCTGCTAGCTACAGTATCCAGACACTGGCAGGAGAGCAACAACATCTCCCTGTCTGCTAGCCATCCAGACACTGAGAGGAAAGTCAATCGATAAGGTCAAAAGTGGAAGACACTGTCTCACTTTACAGGTCATCTCCATATCAAAAATGGTTGGTATACAGGCTGAAGTTTGCATCCTTCTGTCTTTCTGCAATCAAATGTTTAATTCACACACACACACACACACACACACACACACACACACACACACACACACACACACACACAGTTTTTTGTGATATCACAAAGTCGTTAGAATTCCATGGCAGTCTAAGTAGGTCACACAGCCGTTCTGAGCGACTCCTCCCCATGCTGCATCAAAAATGCATAAATCCCTGCATATTCTCCCTTCTGCAGCATCATTGGCTGGCTATTGTGTTTAGCTTTCTTAATCCCTTCCGAGGTGGTACTGCCGGTATGTAGACAGATGTCAGATGAAATGGCTTCCTCTATAGTAGTAAAGCATTTATATTTATAACAATCCTTCAGTATTAAAAAAAGAAAATGGATTAAGCAAATTCGTACAGTTAAAACACATCCCACTTTAGTAGAGTGAAATGAAGCAGAAATGCACAAATAGCTGAATATTGTTGTCCCCCAGAAAGGAATTAGCATATGATGATATCTACAAAGACACACTCAAATGAATCCAATTTAATGTTATTTGTGATGTAATGGTTTGCTTTGGTACATCATATTTTGTGTGTTGCCTTTGAGGGTTGAGAAAAGCAGAAGACAAACGTCTGTTGTAACAGATGGACAAACAAAATTCTATTCTATTCTATTCTATTCTATTCTATGTGCATTAAAAAGTGAGTTACTGTTGGTCATATTCAACGCGCTCAGATTGTCCACTAATGAATAATTGACTAGATTACAATAATAGCCCTGCGTTACGTCAAATCGCGAACCATGCCGCTCCCTAAGTGACAGCGCCGGCCACTGAAAAGTTGTGACCACATCTCTGCATCATGGTGATCTAGTTTCCTAGTTGCACATGAATAATTAAGGAGAGGAACAGGTACTGAGTTTGGATTGCATAGGAGAAAACCGCAATCAAAAATTCACTAAAGCACATTTCATAATGCAATTCAATCCAAACTGCCCTGTATTCCTTGTTGGAAGGCGTACGGTCCCTCACTGTGCTGGTCTAATTTCCTCACAAATACATTATGACCAAAAGGCCATTCTAGATAAATAAATAAAAATAAAAATGTAGAGGGGGATGTAGATATACAGTACATTCCTCATGTCACAGTGTTGCCTTGTCTGACAAATCTCAAATCATATCAAACTTTATCTAAAATCCCAAAACACTTTACAGAAAAGCACAGGGGCTTCTCTGATCAAGTCCATGTAGCATGCTCTGGGGGAATGCTCTAGGGTGTCTTTTTTGCCAATTCGTGCCTCTCAATCGTTGTAATGAGTGTGCCTCTCAATCGCTGTAATCAGCCTACGGGGTGAAATGGAAGAGATAGGAGATGGGTGTAAAACTCAATTCGGTCGCGGGTCGTTTGGATCAAATGCAACCTCACGCAGGCTGGAAAAAATTCTATATTTCTTAGATATATTTATATTTACTGACAAATAAATAAAACTTAACGAATGTCCACTGGTGTGCACAGGCTGCGTCTATGACACGCCTGAAATAGAGGATTCTGTTAGTTAGTCACTTAGGGAGAATGTGGACATCCTCCCTGTCACCCAGAGATAGAACAGCTAATAGATCCAGGCCCCTTTACTCATGGCTGACTCCAGATCAGCTGTAGTGACAGGAGGGCTTGACGACATTTGGCCCAAGACAATACCACCTGCAGCCACCCAGAACCAACCAAGAGGAGGAGCAGGAGGAGCAGGAGGAGCAGGAGGAGCAGGAGGAGGGGGAGGAAGTGGAGTGCGATGTCTGATTCTGCTTGCACTGCGTGTGCATGTGTGTGTGGGTGGGTGTGTGTGTGTGTGTGTGTGTGTGTGTGTGTGTGTGTGTGTGTGTGTGTGTGTCACGGGAAAAAAGAAGAGGAGAGGAATGAAACAACACTCCCCCGCTGTCACCGAGGAGCGGCGTGCGAACAGTCCCCACCGGTGAGGGCGCGCACGTGTGATCACACCACACCGTGAGTGACAGCGGCACACACACACACACACACACACACACACACACACACACACAGGGAGAGAGCCTCTGCGTGGAGCACATCACATCACACAGCAGTAATGTCAGGATTCCCTCCACACCACACCACACCACACCACACCCACCATGGACAGAGGTGAGGTAATCCACTGGGCTGATGTATGAAGACACATGTCAACCTATCAGGAGGTGTGGATAGATTGTATCATCGATTATATAATATAACAGTGGCCAAAAATGTGCATGCAACAGCACTCACACGTGCACGCACGCCTGCACAGGCCTACTGCCCAGCGGCCATTTTTTACAGCCTCTTACACGCAATGTCACACAGAGACCAAACAATGGTGAGAAACGACACACTGGGAGGCACCAGAGCCTCTGTCCTCATTCCTGTGTGTTATCTCACATTATTGTTGAGGAGATATAGTGAGTTTACTGAAGTGAGGAAAACCTTGCCAGAAAGTGCTGCAGGGCTCGTATTGAAATTCTTGCAACAAATGGTCCCAAGTGGTTTATCATATTCTGCCGTATACACTTAGGGTAGTATAAATGACAAGAACACATCGGGAATCATATACTACAGTATAACTCTCATACTGCAGTTGAACGCTCCGACGTCCTCTAAGAACACGACACTGTCGCTCTCATCCAGGGGATTACATGTTACTAATGGTACAGCAAGTGCAGAAAACAGGCTTGTCTTTTGTTAGTACTGCGGATGTACCATATGTAGTGAGAAACACTGGGCTCTGAGGCTGGGAGGGAGGGAGGGAGGGAGGGAGGGAGGGAGGGAGGGAGGAGGAGGATGGGAGGTGAACAAGGTCTCTACAGCCCAGAAACTCAGTGGCTCCCTAACGACAGCCCTAATGAATAAAATAGCAGAGAAGATGAACTACTTTTAAAAGCCTTGCATCAACACGCACGACTAACCCCAGAACCCATCGGCATATTTGAGGCTCTCTACCTGTAAATAAGCTATGCTAGGATTAGAAATATACCTGTAAATATACTATGGCCATGATCAGCAATATACCTGTAAATATGTTATGGCTAGGAGTGGAAATATACCTGTAAATATATTATGGCCAGGATTAGAAACATACCTGTACATATATTATGGCTAGGAGTGGAAAAAAATGTCAATGTGGAGGTGCTGCCCGATGCCCAACCACTTAAGGGCTAAAACAAAGACTGAAATAGAACCGAAAGTCTTTGATTTATTTAAAAACTGCAGATAGAGAGCAAGTACAGCCACGGAGCCTCGGCGGCTAAAACGATAACGTTGCTCACCTCGGGAAAAGGCATTCGCAGACGAACAGACTGCCACGCCATAGGCCCAGCCTAGAACGCAGACCTAAGTCGTAATAGTCATATTTTTTTTTCAAAAGACTTGGAGTGCACTCTTGATTTAGCTCGCCCAATGGAATAGCCCCAGAAGTGCACTCCCTCCCTACTCCCTACCGACTAAGATGCCTGACAAGCTAGATCAAGCACACCACCAAGCACTCGAAAAAAACAATTCTATTATTTTGAGCCAGGTGCGCTAGAACGTCCACGAAGCATGATATGGAGAGGATGTCCGGCATTGAGAAGGAGATGTGGAAGTGTGATTTGGGGGCCCTCTTTCATGTGTTTGATCTGACTCCTGGAGCCTCTATGTCTCTGGGGAGCTCAGGCCTGGTGAAAAGCCTTTGATAACGAGACCCTTCGGTTGTTGAATGGACTACCAGAGCTCTGAGTTGCCCGGTCGTGGCCCCTTTCACCTTCATGAAGAACATACAGAACAACATGTTCTATAATAGATGGCACACATATAATTCATGAGGTTATCTTGTCAAGGATTGAATGAAG
>NC_139665.1:4789322-4819322 GCF_951799395.1 Argentina silus
TGTGTGCGTTTGTGTGCGTGTGTGCGTGCGTGCGTGCGTGCGTGCGTGCGTGCATGCGTGCGTGCGTGCGTGCGTGTGTGCGCTTGATAAAGATGCTGATTGTTTGTGGTGACATTGTATGCTGCTGGTTAGGCCCGAGGTAAACACAAACACACATACACACACACACACACACACACACACGCAGGCACGCGTGTCACGCACGTGTGTTTGTGTGTGTGTGTATGTGTGTTTGTGTTTACCTCAGCCTAACCAGCAGCATGCAATGTCACCACAAACAATCAGCATCTTTATCAAGCTCATGAATAAATGAGCAGTGCAATGCATATCATCAACTCTAATTGGTGTCCTCTTTCCACATGATTTGCATACAGTATATTGGAGTTCATGTGCGCTTTCAGTGAGTCAAACCACCTTCCAGTCACTTAGCTGCTGTGGCCCAATAGATGGCATGCAATGCAATGCCATTTACAGAAATATCTGATATTGATGCAAATCAAGGATTACAGTCTGATTTGCAGAGGCTGGTGTTGGTTGTTTTTCAGCAGAAACCTTTTATGATCTTAATGACTATGCTAATCATTGAGGAAGCACTCAAATGCTAATACGGTTTGCAATTAGCGTAGCTGTGACTACCTCAGTATGGACTGGAATTTTTTTTTTTTTTCTACAGTATCACTGAAATGAACAGAGGTGGAAATAGCATTTCCAATCTCGTACTACTACGACTATTTCTCCAACAACGTGAGCACACGCTTTACTTAAGCTAACGGGGTAGGCTACAATACAAAGCTACAGCTACAGCCCTGCTGTTTTATCATGAAGAGGGCCATATTGTATGTGCTTACGACAGGTCATATAATGCGTTATGACTGTGACACACACATCAATGCATATCAACACACCACTGTAATAGTAGGAAGCGCAGTGGTGGGAATGTGAAGGAGTCCTGAAAATGAAGACTGAAGAGCAATCTTGTCCATCTTTCCAGAATCCAGATGGCCCCATTAACATGATGTGATACGCTCAGGATAATAAAATGCTATTCACTGGCTGACGCCATGCGATTGAATTAAAGCAACAGGCATCCGCCCAGCGCCATCGTGACCACCACCACAACTGATACCCTTTTCATTTAAGTTATCCATCACGTTCAATTGAGGCAATAAAAACCAATGAGAGCCCAATAACCATAGCCAGCAGGAGGACAGACATGATACAGGGTCACTCTGGCTTCGACATGGGGAAACCCTTGACGACAGATTCTCCTGTTTCAAACAGCCTGAAGACAAACCGCGCCTCACTCTCTGTCAGTGTGTGCTTAGATTGTAACTGGGGCTACTTAATTACTGTATCTATCTGGTGTCACGTATTCTAAATAATGGGAGAAGAAAGATTGTGGTATGTAGTCCCCAGGCTGTCCTTTACCTCTGGATTTCAAACCTAATGAAACATTTTAATAAAAGATATTGGCAGTGTTACAGCTAGTATTTTTGGCGGTGGTCATAAAAGCCCTTTGAGGACATTCTTCAAGCATCCCATGGTGGCGATGAAACATCCCATAATAGAAGAGCAGTTGGCAAGGCGACAGGACGAGGTGTGAAAAGTCAACTGAAAATGGGATATGATCCTAAAAAAACATGATATGCAGTCCAATCGGAAAGTATTCAGACCCCTTCACTTTTTCCACATTTTGTTGTTACAGCCTTATTCTAAAATGCATTAAATATTTTTAAATATTTTTCCCTCATCAATCTACACACAATACCCCATAATGACAAAGCCAAAACAGGTTTTTAGAAATGTTTGCTAATTTATTAAAAAATAAAAAACTGAAATATCACAATTACACATTACGTATTCAGACCCTTTACTCAGTACTTTGTTGAAGCAACATTGGCAGCGATTACAGCCTCAATTCTTCTGGGTATGATGCTACAAGCTTGGCACACCTGTATTTGGGGAGTTTCTCCCAATCTTCTCTGCAGATCCTCTCAAGCTCTGTCAAGTTGGATGGGGAGCGTCGGTGCACAGCTATTTTAAGGTCTCTCCAGAGAAGTTAGATCGGGTTCAAGTCCGGGTTCTGGCTGGGCCAATCAAGGACATTCAGAGACCAAAGCCACTCCTGCGTTGTCTTGGCTGTGTGCTTAGGGTCATTGTCCTGTTGGAAGGTGAACCTTCGCCCCAGTCTGAGGTCCTGACCGCTCTGGAGCAGGTTTTCATCAATGATCTCTCTGTATTTTGCTCCGTTCATCTTTCCCTCGATCCTGACTAGTCTCCCAGTCCCTGCCGCTGAAAAACATCCCAACAGCATGATGCTGCCACCACCATGCTTCACTGTAGGGATGGTATTGGCCAGGTAATGAGCGGTGCCTGGTTTCCTCCAGACGTGACACTTGGCATTCAGGCCAAAGAGTTCAATCTTGGTTTCATCAGACCAGAGAATTTGTTTGAATTTGAATTTGACCATGTTTCTCATGGTCTGAGAGTCCTTTAGGTGCAAACTCCAAGCGGGCTGTCATGTGCTTTTTACTGAGGAATGACTTCCATCTGGCCACTCCACCATAAAGGCCTGATTGGTGGAGTGCTGCAGAAATCCTTCTGGAAGGTTCTCCCATGTCCACAGAGGAACTCTGGAGCTTTGTCAGAGTGACCAATGGGTTCTTGGTCACCTCCCTGATGATGGCCCTTCTCCCCCTATTGCTCAGTTTGGCCGGGCAGCCAGTTCTAGGAAGAGTCTTGGTGGTTACAAACTTCTTCCATTTATGAATGATGGAGGCTACTGTGTTCTTGGGGACCTTGCACCATGCACTGTCAACTGTGGGACCTTATATAGACAGGTGTGTGCCGTTCCAAATCATGTCCAATCAATTGAATTTACTACAGGTGGACACCAATGAAGTCGTAGAAACATCTCAAGGATGATCAATGGAAACAGGATGCACCTGAGCTCAATTTCGAGTGTCATAGCTAAGGGTCTGAATACTTATGAAAATGTGATATTTCTATTAGATGTTGATCTACAGCCCATTATTAATAATGTAACGGTAATTCTGAACGAGAGAGTGGTCAGAGAGTAAGCCAATAGTCAAATATAGTTACCGTATACAGACCCCATATCTTGAATTTCATTATTTTTCTAAGAGAGTCAGTGAACGGGTGGTATTCTTTGTCCTTGGACATTTACCAAAAAAAGAAGAAAAGCAAACAGCAGGCATGCTGCCATCGCCCAGCCTTTAGTCATAAAATCAATACATGCAGTTGGGGTATCTGGATAGCAGAGCTGCTTTCTGGCAAGGAACATTGCGCATTTGGAAGAAGGCTTGAAATCTGCACAGAAGGAACAGCATCTAATCACGATGATACCCATTGCCAGACTGACACTGTCTGAGAGCAGGATTAGGAATGTAAATTATAAACGATAGATAGATAGATAGATAGATAGATAGATAGATAGATAGATAGATAGATAGATAGACAGATAGACAGATAGATAGATAGATACATACATACATACATACATACATACATACATACATACAGATCTGGGACCAGGCTAAAGCAGATACAGATCTGGGACCAGGCTAAAGCACATACAGATCTGGGACCAGGCTAAAGCACATACAGATCTGGGACCAGGCTAAAGCACATACAGATCTGGGACCAGGCTAAAGCACATACAGATCTGAAACCAGGCTAAAGCAGATATGCAGATATGAGATCATAACACACTAACTCTGCTGTATTCACCATGACCGCCGTTGTCACTGCTTTTCACGACGTGACTCAAGACCTCAGACCACCAATCGATTCGAGAGACGATTTTAGAGGAAGCCACCCACCAAAATCAATGTGCCCTGCAAGCCACAGAGCATGTGAGCTAACAGTAGAGGTCTTATCTGGGGATTAGTCTCCACATGCTGCCGCACGCCTGTGTTTGAACCAGCTACAGTAGATCAGTCCAGCTACAGTAGGAACAGCAGGGGGTCTGGATGATGAGCAGCACGCCTTCTCTTTATCTCGTCTCGTTGTTCATCTGATAAGGCTGATAAAATGAAGGTTTCTCAAGGGCATAGGACACAAAGCATCACCAAACACAGAGACGCGTTGTTTATATGACCGTGATTTTGTGATGTCGATGTACAGTTGTGTACAGTGTGAGTAGACAAATATTATATTAGATAGACAAGTATTGTATTGTTGAAGCCGTTTCGGCCCCAGCCAAATTATAGCGAGATGCCTCTGGGTCAGGTATTACCAGTGCTGCTATAGAAGGGTGGGGTAAGTGTACATAAGCCTCTAGAAAACACTAGACGACATGCCCTCTCTCCCTCTCTCCCTCTCTCCCTCTCTCCCTTTATCCCTCTCTCCCTCTCTCCCTCTCTCCCTCTCTCCCTCTCTCCCTCTATCCCTCTCGCCCTCTCTCCCTCTCTCCCTCTCTCCCTCTCTCCCTCTCTCCCTTTATCCCTCTCTCCCTCTATCCCTCTCTCCCTCTCTCCCTCTCTCCCTCTATCCCTCTATCCCTCTCTCCCTCTCGCCCTCTCTCCCTCTCTCCCTCTCTCCCTTTATCCCTCTCTCCCTCTCTCCCTCTCTCCCTCTCTCCCTCTCTCCCTTTATCCCTCTCTCCCTCTATCCCTCTCTCCCTCTATCCCTCTATCCCTCTCTCCCTCTCGCCCTCTCTGTCATCCAGCACCTTTCCCCCGTATCAATCTATCAATATAGCCACATGCTTTGTAACCTAACTAGTCCCCAGGGAGGAGTCACCCCCTCCGAGGGGGGGGGTGACGGGTCCAATAGAGGAGGAGGAGGGGCCTGCAGTAGAAGGAACGACAAGCCTTGAGTGTGTCGGCTGTAAAGCAGCCAGACAGGAGGCAATAAAAGGCCCAGCCTTACAGTAACAGTTCATTAGCCAGACTCCAGCCTTCATCGCCTCTCAGGCCCAGCACCATCCATCAGTTAGGGGGGGTCCTACCACCACAGCTAAGGCAGCTAGAGTGCCTGCTCAATAGCCTATGATATTGTCGGTTTAAGGGCGGACTAACCGAAGAGGAATTACGTCATTAAAGCACGTGGCGGTGTTAAGCTGTCGGCAGTGACATTTGCGTGCGCGTCGAGGTACACGCAATAGAACAGCGATAACAACACGCTTTTGCCTATGACACACATCGTCATGGTGACGAAAGGAAAAAAAACAGGACGTGGAATCTCTTCCCTTTTTTTTTCTCTCTCTCTCTCTCTCCGCACGCTGAGGTTAGGGAGCACGGAGTTGCCTGAGAATTATCAGCGCACCTTTGTGATTGCATGTGGCGGGATTGCACGCTTTGAGAAGTGCACAGTACTGCTGTCCGGGCGCGTAGTCCAGCTGTAGGGGGAACAGTACAGTGTGAGCCTGTGTTATCTGCGTTATCTCTCTCACACAATGGCCCCGCTGACTTGTTTTCCTCTAAAGGGGAGAAATAATCGCAGGGCCAGGAAGTGGTAGCGCTCAGCAGGGCAACAAATGGACAACGGTCTGATGTATATCAGGGACAACCAGAGTGGAGGGGGAGTGACACAGTTCCACAAGGGTTGGATGCCAGCTGGTGAAATGAAATATCACAATGGTTTGACTTAAAGAGAAACACTGCAGTATCAATAACTTTATCTCACTCAAGCTGGAAACAATTTGTACTGTTTGATGGCCATAAAATTTGAATGGCACCAAATTGAAGAACAAAAACTATTCATGTTCTGAGAGATTATTCTCTTATTGGGTATGGCAAGCATGAAAGTGTGGAATATCGCTTTGGGCAGCAGATCTATTTGATTTCATGTCTAGAATCCCACAGATTGAATCACTAAATGATAACTTGTGCGTGTGTATGTGTGTGTGTGTGTGTGTGTGTGTGTGTGTGTGTGTGTGTGAGAGAGAGAGAGAGAGAGAGACAGACAGAGATAGAATCGCCTCCCTGTAGCACCTGCCTTAGAATCTGCACATCCCAGCTGTGACCAGGACAACCCTGTTACCCTCATCTCTGGGGAGACGTATTATATACCCCAGGGACTACACACACACACGCACGCATACACACACGGATGCACAGATGCATGCACACACACACAGACACACACACACACACACACACACACATACACACACAAGAAAGCACGTACACACGCAGCATGCACACATATACACACTCCTGCACAAGGAGAGGGGCGGCCTCCATCTTCTCTGTCCAGGAATTCCACAGGCTGTAATGTCATTCCAGGACTGACAAGGGCAGCCTCACCTCCTATTACCCAGCGGTGGCCCCTTGAGAAAGACAGCGTTCCCATGGCATCTGTCCAATCTCTAATGACAACACCCCACCCATCCCTCGTAATCCTTTCATTTCAGTCCACTCAGGAGAGAAAGCGAGGTGAGGGAGGGAGCGAGGGAGGGAGGGAGGGAGGGAGGGAGGGAGGGAGGGGGAGGCTGATTGGGGAGGAGGGCATACATGAAGTGCAAGGGGAGTTTGATTGAATAATATGGTGTGACACACCCCTCTGCTCCCTCCCTGCTCTCTGAGAGGGGTGTGTCACATCAAATCAACATGAGTTCAGTAGAATGATTGACAAGAGAACCATCCAATCACCTTGGAAATGATAAACCAATCATCATTAGAATATCATTCATCAGGTTGTGCTGCATCCTGATTCTCCTCCCTTTTTTTTTGGAAGTAATGAGTTCCCACAATGGACTCTAAAGAATGGAGTGATGTGAAATATATGGTGGAAACTCCCTTAAGCCCAACCCCACCCCCCTCCCCCAAGGCAAAACTTTCCAGAAGATGTCCCCAACATACAGCAGCAAGGCAAGGCCCCTGGGAAGGTCACCATAAGCACACAGACACACAGACACAAGGGCCCTGTTTGAATGCTGGAAGTGTGCATCTGTCCTTCCCCCGCTTCTTGAGGTAATCACTGATTCAACCTGATTGGATTGATCAAAGCGAGCTTTCCACTGCATCCCTCTCACCAATCAAATCATGCCATATCAGTGATTTATTCAAGGGAGTAAGGAAGAAAAGATGCATTTCAAAAGAGTATTCAATGGGTCGTAGCCGAGTGATCCGTTTGGAGGACAGATTAGTTGAATATTGGCCGAGGCCAGTGGCTGAACTCCATAGTCGAGACACAGATGGAATTTTAATTGTTTTGTCTTATTCACTATTGCCCGCAAATAAGATTAACAAATGTGTCTAGTTTGTGGGTTGAGAGCAACTTTAGCCGGAGTAAACATTCAATGCATTAATTGACTGTGAAAATAGCTGGGCAGACGATCAATGGGAGCTTTAGAAGTGCATCAGTTAGAGCTGTAAAATACCAGCACAGCACAAGCAGCCATCTCAGGCTCAACATGTTAAGAGACATAAATAGTTGGTCTACATACAGAACCTATGAAAAACATGCCTGAAAAACTGTCATACCAAGGGTCTCTCTCTCTCTCTCTCTCTCTCTCTCTCTCTCAATCTCTCTCTCTTCCTCTCTCTCTCTCTCTCTCTCTCTCTCTCAATCTCTCTCTCTTCCTCTCTCTCTCTCTCTCTCTCTCTTCCCCTCTCTCTCTCTTTCTCTCTCTCTCTTCCTCTCTCTCTCTCTCTTCCCCTCTCTCTCTCTCTCTCAATCTCTCTCTCTTTCTCTCTCTCTCGTCCTCTCTCTCTCTCTCTCTTCCTCTCTCTCTCTCTCCCTCTCTCTCTCTCTCTCTCTCAATCTCTCTCTCTTCCTCTCTCTCTCTCTCTCTATCTCTCTCTCAATCTCTCTCTCTTCCTCTCTCTGTCTCTCTTCTCTCTATCTCTCTCTCTTCCTCTCTCTTTCTCTCTCTCTCTCTCTTCCTCTCTCTCTTTCTCTCTCTCTCTCTCAATCTCTCTCTTCCTCTTCCTCTTTCTCTCTCTCTCTCTCTCGTCCTCTCTCTCTCTCTCTCTCTCTCCCTCTCTCTCTTCCTCTCTCTCTTTCATCAGAGAGCAAATGTTTGTTTAATGTTAATGACAGCCAGCTGCTCAGTCCGGCACCTTTAGCTGTGACTGTGCATCTCATTGGCAGGGTAATCTAAGAAACAATAGCTGGTCCTATCACCACATCAGTAGACAAACACAACAGATCTGTTCAGGTGTGGACATTTTAAATTAAGATCAATAAAGAAATCATATCAGAAATCAAAAATCAAGCATCGAATTAAATCAATTTATTATGGCTATTTCCTGAGTCACATACCGTATCATAATTGTGACACTTTTCTTTCACCAGAACCCCCTTGGCATAAACAATAGCATTGAAATCATCTTGCGGTACATATTAGCATTTGGTGTCCTAGTTTTTCAGAGCAAATCTGCTTTAAAGATGAGTTCCCCAGAGCTGCTGGGAGACAGTAGTTGAGTAGTTTGGGGGGCGGGGGGCGCGGGGGGGGGGGGGGGGAGTTCCCCATAATGACGGATCTTTAAGTTTAACAAACTACTTCACAGAGGACTTAGCTAGGCAAGTGTTTCCCAAAACACTTCATAACTCACACGTTTGTGTAGTTCATCTTGAAGTGGAGAGGAATATATATATCGATCAATACATAATCGATAGGCCAGAATCAGTACAATAAACTTTTGCCTATGTCGACATTGAGATGATGCATCCTTCCTTCCTCCCTTCCCTAAGGAAGTAATAGATCTGACAAGACTAACTATCTCTGACCAGTTGATCTGACAAGACTAACTATCTCTGACCAGTTGATCTGACAAGACTAACTATCTCTGACCAGTTGATCTGACAAGACTAACTATCTCTGACCAGTTGAATCATGTGATTACAAGAAGGACTGGAGGAAGGCGGGATGGGGGGTGTGTCGTTTCAGCGGGGGACTCTGTGAGAGTGTGGTGTCCTGATTGTGAATGATATCGGCATGGGGGTTCAGTCCCATCTCTGCATATCACGCAGACCCTGCTGGTGAGATAGGCACACACAACATCTGTGAAGTCCCATCTCTGCATATCACGCAGACCCTGCTGGTGAGATAGGCACACACAACATCTGTGAAGTCCCAATCACCTTCCCTCTTGGCGATTATCTCCATCGCTTTCACAACTTCAAGTCAAGTCAAGCACAAATTGCACATTCCGAATGCCTCCTGAGCAACAAACAGTCTTTTCTTCAAATGTTTTTAAGTTGGATTCAGCATTTTTTCCCTCCACACGATTAGGCCTTTTACTTGGTCTGCGCACCACACATCAGAGCCCAGGGCACCGGGCAGGGATGTGATAAAGCCCAAACCACAGTCTTGCACTACCAATCTAATTCTCGAAATTACTTCCCTCACACATAAGAGAAAAAAATGTGGAAAATGCAATCTACTCAAAACAGATACAATGTACCCCTGTGGAGTAATCGGGAGGGTAATTTACTGTAGTCACACGAACAACCTGTGGGGCTTAGCAGCACAATGCTACATTTGATGAAGCGGTCTCGCTATTACAGTACATTGCCTGGTAGGCGCAGCCCTGGGCAGCTGTGTTGTAATGTGGCGGAGAAGGAGAGCAACCATGAGGATGATTGTTCTCCCTTTAGGGCCCAGGAAGCCCCCTGAGAGGTCGGGAGGGGGAGAGAGGTCAAGAGGAGCCTACAAGGAGTATCATAGCTGTGATAGTCGGGAGGAATTACAGGCAGAATCATATAGAATAGAATAGAATAGAATATAATAACATAGAAAAGAATAGAATAGAAACACAATGAACAGAACAGGACAGAATAGAATAGAAACACAATGAACAGAACAGGACAGAATAGAATAGAAACACAATGAATAGAACAGGACAGAATAGAATAGTTCGCTGTATTTGAGACTGAGGACCATATATGATACTCTGTCTCCTCAGACTGTTGTGAATACCGCCCAGCTGTTGGCTTATGATTATAGTCTTCATTTTATTTCCATGGGGAAACTGTAGGGTACAGTAAAGTGTAGTTGCTGAAATACTTTCAGCCTCATAGCCGGATCCAGTTTTTGGATTACAGGTTCTGAGATTACATGTTGCTACAGTATACGTCTCAACCAGTTACTATCTGAAATCACACACACTTCCTATTTCTCATTTTCATCACCTGCTTGTGGTAGGATTCAAATTAACGATCGAAAAAATAGTTTTCCATCTCAATCGGTTGTTACACACGAGCGAGGGAGATTGATGCTGTGGTGTTTTGTGTACAAAGCAATTTCAGGTTATTTTGTTCCCAGCCGAGGGAGGCTGGTTGTGTTTATGGGCTGAACAACAACCCAGCCATAATTGTCTGTCCACCACACACAGCTCTGACTCCAGACCATGCCAGAGGGTGGCTCCACTGTCTGTGTGTGTGTGTGTGTGTGTGTGTGTGTGTGTGTGTGTGTGTGTGTGTGTGTGTGTGTGTGTGTGTGTGTGTGTGTGTGTGTGTGTGTGTGTGTGTGTGTGTGTGTGTTTATTAGGTATTGACCAATGGTGCATGATGGACTCCGAAAGGGACATACCAGTCAAGGTATATACTGGTATGGCTATACATTAGGTAGCGACAACAGGGGGGAGGTGGAACATACTATGTCAGGGACAATGGGGGGGGGGGGGGGGAACATACTATGTCAGGGACAGCACCAGTTGCCAGTCACCACTCTAGGCCACTGGTGTGACTCAGTAAGAAGGTCACCAATTAGAGCTGAACTTTCACTAACACTGACAAACGTTTAACTAATCAGCCCTGTGGAAAACCACCAGGGAGACACAACAGCAAATTAGTGACTGATGCTTGGCGTGATATTCCATGTGCAACCTGTTAAAAGGGCTATCAAGTGGGACATTTTGTGTTTCCCAGACACAGACTTTTTCCAAACACAGATTTATTTTCAATGCAGTCGTAGTAATAGTAGTAGTTCTCTGAGGGGCCTCTTCTTTCTATGCAATTAAAAACAAAGGCTGCTGGGAAATAGGGGTTTTCTTTAGGAGGGAGCATAAAAGAACCTGCAATTTTCTTTCCCTGGACGAATCAATCATTTATTAGGATCTCAAAGACCGCCACCTTGAGACAATGTCGCTGTCTCCCCTATGAAGTGAGTTGCTCATAATTTTTTAATTGCCTCTCATAGTTGAAATGCTTGGAGATACAGTATGGTGCATTGATCTCCGGTATCTGTGTCGGGTCAGTGAATCCAGCCAGGATCAGCAGTAGCTACTGTAGTGTGCCTGGAGACCACATGCCGTCACAGCTGTTTCTCTCCTGTATCTGTTCCAGTGTCCCCTCTCGGGTGATAACAGAGATAGGCCGGCTGGTTGACCCCTCAGAGGTCACAGCTACAGCTGGTAATGGACTACAGATGTCTAAATCGTCGGTCACATGTACACGGTTTACTGTAATCGTTTCACTAGAGAATGAATGAGAGTGTCGGTGTGTCTTGATCGGGTTTATTGCAGATGAAGAGAGAGTGAACTCAAAAAAACGTTTTTTTTTTTTTAAATTTATAAAATCGAACCAACACAAATTCTCTCTTCTGCCTTATTTTCTTTCTGACTACAAATACTTCTGACTACAAATATTTCAGATTCTAAGGATTAAAGTGTCACAATGACAACGCAGCGATGGAAAACGTATCTCAAGATCATCCACGTAACTCCATAGACTCCATGCCTCAGAGGGGCAAAAGGAGCACCTACCGTACAAATCCTGCTACACTTGAATCCCATTGAGCCTATTCTTGAAATATGGTGACCTATGGTAATACATACGCTGGAAAACATAACTTGCTGTGACAAAATGACACAATGCCTGAGGGGGGAGGGGGTCTTCCTCTCTCTATGAAGTGTAGTATATGGCAAGCCGTCGCATATGTGTGCACAAATGTGACATGTTGCATTTGTTTCTCTGAGAAGCACAGGGCCGGCCTGTACGATAGCTCTGTGTGTCATTATTGAGACACACGGCCGCTGTATAAGATTGCACTTTGCCTTGAAAAAGGTTGTTCTGCCTTTCATCATTTCTGCGCCGTTACTGAATATTTCTCGAAACATTTTGGCACGTCTACTGAAGTTGTGACAGGCTAAATGTAGGCCATAACCATAAAGATCTGTTCAGCCATTTAATTAAAACAAATTGTGTGAAAATGTTGCATTTTTTTATAGCAATGGTTTGGCAGAAATTACATGTTTGTTTGTAATGAGAGGCCACTAGAACATGTGGTGGTAACATAAAGCAGTGCATCGAAATGTCTAGAAGTTTGAATATGCGTCAGTTTTCATTCAAATCCATCTTGCAACTTTGCCTTCCCATGTTAAGTCAATGGGAAAAATGTCTATGCAAATACATGGGGCAGAGTGAACGGTAAAATCTACAGTAAGCTAATTACAGTATGTTTCTATGACAACAAATGCCACCATACTGTAGCTAGCCTGTGCAACTTGGAGGTCAGTTTTATCTTGTCCCCTCCCAGGTCACAACCATTGGTTACAACAATAGCCAACCAATGAGCTCACAAGATAGTTAATGCAAGCAAAAATTACAGTGACTGCTGTTGGCAATTCTACATGTTATCTCCATGGCTTCCCTTCATAACAGGGACCATATCGGTGGTCTTAAGTGTGCTGGCTACAGTTTCAGAGCAGACGTAATGTTAGCTAGAAATGATCATCATCAAGCCTTCTTCGCAGTAATATCTCACACACACACACACACACACACACACACACACACACACACACACAATTTGCTTCGCACCAACATACACAGCAACCAGCAATATTATTCTGCTATAGCAGCTAGAATTACAGCAGGCCTGGTGCTGGCTACAACAGAATATGATCACGCAAAAAACAATATATGTTTTCACCCAATATATACAGTATGAAATTCATGCAAGAAATCTGCTCTCAAAGTAAGTATTTGATCTTTTGAGAGAAGGTTTAAATAATAAACAACCTGCCCGGTGGTGAGTGTATGTGGTTTAGTAGACCACCGAACTGCACTGTACTGTAGCAGGAGTCAAAGCTGAGTGTGCTGGAAAACATTGTCAGTGCTTAGGATAAAGATTTCTGGGGCTCTATTGAATTTCCTGTCTTTTTCAGCTATAAAATCGTATATGTCACTTAAAACGTATAGGACATACCTTCAGTCTCAGGAAGTATTTTTGAAATACAAGAAACATAATCGCAGTGTATTTACAGTACAGTTTACTGACAAGAGCAGTTGTGCCTTAAATGCCACCCCCCCACCCCCCAACCCCTCACCTTCCCCTCACTGTGAGCCCATACAATGCCGAACATATAGGATTACTGTTATAGAGCTTTCTCAAGAGCAACACATAACAGCGTGTTTGTTGTGAGCCTTTCAGGATTAAATAATCCCCCCTTTCGCAAAAAGCAGCTCCGTCCTTCCGCGTCAATGGCAACACAAGGACTTGAATCACTGTAAGAGGCCAGGGCGAGATGTTGAAATCACGTCCTCCCTTGTTCCTCCGGGGAGCTAATGAAGGGATTTAGATTCCGTGCATCTTCCCTGCGTCTGTGACATCTCACTCCTCCTGCTTCATCTCCTGAATCTATCTTGAGCCCCTAATACTGAGTAGGACCCTCCAGGCCATTCACAGGACTTCAAGTACATAGGTCTAGATTCCACATCGACCGTGGTCATTTTTACTGCAGGAAGAAACCACTTCAGTGTACGGGGTCCGCTGTCTAAGACGAGACGCACTTATTAATCCAATTTCCCTCAGAGGTATCCTCACTAACATATATTCACAATGGCACCCAATGCAATAGCAACAGCAAAGCCTTCAGCATTTTACATTCCTGTCAAACCTAATACAGTAATAGTCGCTACATGTACTCGTAGTTATGTACATTCAGTCCCAGCTATGCCACTGGCGAGATACATAGAGAGTAAAAGCAGGACCTGAACCTGTGTTCCTGGGTGTAAGGGAGATAGGAACCACCGAGTCTCACAGGTCAAAGTCTGCATTCATCCTCTATCTCCATCCAATGCAGATCTGATCCCCTAATACTGCCCTAACCCCACACTCTCCCAGCCCCAGCACACGAGACCCCACACTAGATCAACCATAGCCTGCATGGAGATCCACCAGCCCACTCTCAGCCTGCAGAGCCCCATTCCAGCCAAACCCTGTCCTAGCCCCAGCCCCACCACTGTCCTAGCCCCACCCCGCTCTACACTGCCTCAGCCTCAACAGCACTAGGCCCACCACTGCCCCAGCCTCAACAGCACTAGGCCCACCACTGCCCCAGCACCACCCCGCCCTACACTGCCCCAGCCCCACCCCGCCCTACACTGCCCCAGCCTCAACAGCACTAGGCCCACCACTGCCCCAGCCTCAACAGCACTAGGCCCAGCACTGCCCCAGCCTCAACAGCCCCAGCCCCACCACTGCCCCAGCCTCAACAGCCCCAGCCCCACCACTGCCCCAGCCTCAACAGCCCCAGCCCCACCACTGCCCCAGCCTCAACAGCCCCAGCCCCACCACTGCCCCAGCCTCAACAGCCCCAGCCTCAACAGCCCCAGCCTCAACAGCCCCAGCCTCAACAGCCCCAGCCTCAACAGCCCCAGCCCCACCACTGCCCCAGCCTCAACAGCCCCAGCCCCACCACTGCCCCAGCCTCAACAGCCCCAGCCCCAGCCCCACCACGGGGGGATCGGCCTCAGCCTGCATGGGCTCCACTGAGAGAGGATAAAGGGATGAAGAGCCTCTGCTCCGGGACTGATTACTTACATCTGCCAGGCTAAATCCCTGCACACACAACACTAGCTACTGCTGTACTGCTGCTGTGCGCTTTGTTTTCCTACAGTACCTGTTCGTGCGTGAGAGTGCACGCACTGACGTGTGTGTGTGTGTGTGCGTGTGTGTGTGTGTGTGTGTGTGTGTGTGTGTGTGTGTGTGTGTGTGTGTGCGCGTGTGTGTGTGTGTAATGTGCAGTAAACAAAATGTAAACAGCTGAAAGCACCCCCCTCGGCATTCAGTACTAAATGGATAACAAATGTTGAAAACATGACTGAGGCAAGCAGCATAACATACTGAACATACATAACATATGAAAGGCCAGGGTCTTGTTGGTTTAAAAAAAAAAAAAAAAAAAAAACATGACAGTGACAGTGACCACTTTCCAGACAGGTGTCTGTGATAGATATATTAGCATGGCATACTGCAGAATACTGTAGTTGTACTGTAGTTATACTGTAGTTATACTGTAGTTGTACTGTAGTTGTACTGTAGTTGTACTGTGCGGTTGAAATAATATTGGAGAAGATTCCCATTCAGTCTTAGAATGATGCCCTATGGTTTTTCTATCATTACTATTTAGTCCATTAATGTAATTTGCATTTTAGAGTGGCCTCTCTCATCTCCTCTGTTGAATAGAGGCACGGTTTGCAGAAAAGGCTTCCAACAAGCGTCCTATGGGCCTCATTTTAGGTTAACACAATTGTTCCCTGACAGTAATTGTTCCCTGACAGTAATTGTTCCCTGACAGTAACAGGCCAACAACATTTCAACAGTCCTGAACTGAACATATATTTGGGGAAGACATGTTGATACCACCAGGTAAACAAATCAGTGTTCAAGATTCAGTCACCCTTTGCATTGGAGTGTTCATGTAATTAGTTAGGTCTATTGTTAGTAAGGTGGATTCAATTGTGATTACTCATTGTTATTCCACTTACACTGCACTTGGTGTTGTCATTAGGGTCAGGTGAGGACTACTGTATGCAGTGGAGGCTGGTGAAGATAGAAATCGGAGGATGGGCTCATTGTAGTATCCTCCATTCCTCGTTCCATTAATTAAATTACAATGAGCCCATCCTCCGAATAGGGCTAGGCTTATTGCTGTATACAGTGTAGAAATTAGTAATTACAATATGCGTTACACACTCTGTTTACATGAGTATAAACATTGGGATATAAAGTGTTACCAATACCAACTATTCTTGAGGAGGTTCATTCTGAATACAAAATCTATGACTCCATTGCTGATGGGCCCTATTCTCCCGGGGATATGCAGTATTAGCAGTAAATACTTTGGACGTCATTCACAGAGTGGATGTCCAGCTGGCCCGCTGACCTCACACTACAGCTCATCTTACACTCACGGACAGGAAGAGAAATGTTAGCAGCATATTTAATCGCATGGTCAGAGTTGCAGGACATGCAACGCGTGCATGCTTTTCATCACCACTTATCAGAGAGACGCTCCCCTTGTTTCATACGCACGTTTCAGAGACCTCAAATAATATCTCAAATATGCTGGTCGGTGACTTGAAGAACTGATCTCAGTCCTGCCTGTCATCTCATCTTAAAGGGATAGTTCAACATTTTGGCAATTAATTGTTTCTACTTACCCAGAGTAAGATGAACTCATCGACATCATTTATATGTCTCTGCATGCAGTTTGAAGGTAGTTACGCTGCCAACCACCTTGCTTTTAAATATTTAGAAGGTCTATTTCCCCGCTTTTGAGAGGAGCTAGCTAGATGTTCCTGTAGACTTTGATTCATTTCATAAGGCATTTAGCAACAGCTCTGTAACTACCTTTAAACTGCACACAGACATACAAATTGTTCATCTGACTCTGGGTAAGTAGAACAAATTAATTGGCAAAATGTTGAACTATGCCTTTAAGGTTTCACATCATGCTATGTGCGGTATAATGAAATGAATTGCAATGCAATTATCAAAGTAGGCTACAATGTTTTTAATTATCAAAGTAGGCAACAATGTTTTAACTTTACTTAAAATGTCACTACACAGATGTAAAAGCAACGTTAAGTGACAACACTATGACAGAATTCCTCAACACATTTCAACCTGACTTGAGAATAAATAGAAAAGGGTGAAATATGGACCAATAAATAAGCAAATACTGTCAGCTGTAAGATGAAGACAACCCATACAACATGATAATGAGGTTTCCTCTACACATGAACAGCTGGGTCATTTCCACAACATCACACACAAATCATAGTGAATTTTCCCCAATTATCTCAACTGAGACCATTGTGATAACCCACTCGTTAAAGCACCACTCAGTGATTTCCACATGCGAATACCACTTGATTTATATGATCCAATATCCATAGTGCTCAAGGAATGACATTCAAACAGAAAAGCATTAGTTAGAGCTGATGTGATGCGTTGCTTTGGTTATGATAAGGTAAAACCTATAGCACACCACAGGTTAAGGTTATGGCAGGGGGCATATTTCATTATCTACAATTTCTAAAAAAAAAAATATTTATATTGCTGACAGTGGCTTTAAACTCACATTTAAACATGGGCTCAAAGTTGCCAAACCTGCTTCCACCTTGACATGGAAACGTGATGTTTATATAATACATCACTCCTCGCCTCCTTAATATGCACCACATTGACACACAAACAACTGTCAAGTCTAGCAGTCTGTAATGTATTCAGAATACTGAATTCACATGGTTGGTTGTCAGACTAAACAACCTCCAGGCATGGGTCCGGTGGTCTTATATTGAAAGTTAATTGCTGTACATCGGCTTTTAAACTGAGTTTGATGTTTTAAAATACAGAGAGCTGGAATACTTGGCTACACACCGATTCTTTGATTATTTTTAGTGGGCGGGCCGACAAGGAATGGCACATCAAATTACCGCCATCTTCAGGCTCGATGAAAACCAGCGTTTCCTCTGTTACCAAATACAATGTGAATCGTGACTGAAATAAGGTATGGGTCTATCGAAGAAAGATAGGACAAATGAACGTAACCTAAAAAAAATGTTTATAATAATAGTCCATAGTTTGTTTCGATGGTTATGAGTTGGTTCACTAGGTCTTCTTTTTAATGAATGTGCATCCATGACACTGAGGAGGTGCGAGATAATGAGAACTGTAATTCGGACACGGGCTAGATGCCCTAGAACAACCACTAATTATTCCACCGGCAAAATATCCCTCTTTGACTGATGACAACAACGCGTCCATGTGGCTCTGCAAAATAACAATTCCGACATTGTTTTTGTGGGTTATAATACAACAGAGGACAATACAGTCACTTCAGCGTCGGCTAAATAAAAACAAGGTGTTCTACGTTGCGCAGATGATGTACCAACCATGACAGAATCCCGCTTTCCACATGGGCGCGCGCTGTATGAGCGCTGCCTGCGGGGCAGTGTACACCCCCTCACACACACACACACACACACACACACACACACACACACACACACACATACACACACACACATACACACACACACACACACACACACACACACACACACACACACACACACACACACACACACACACTAAGCATGTCGGCTGAAACAGCCCCAGAACCCAAAACAAAACCACATATACTGTGAAATGCGCAAAGGAGCGAATGCAAGTTTACCTCGGTGTCGTAGATTTTGGTGATGAGTGAGAAGGAATACTTCCTGGACTCTCGAATGTGCTGGATGGCCAGTTGGACAGCGGGCTCAATGCCCTGACTGATGCTGCTCATAAGTGCCGACTCGTTCATCGGCATGAGAACCATAATGGGCAGGTTCTCGCCGTCCCTCGAGTACCAGGTGTTGTCCAGACCGTGTCTCGTATAATCATTGCAGACTTTCGCTAGCGCAGGTTGAAATACCAACATGGACAAGAGCAGGCATCCCGACAGAAGAATCATCTCCCATCCGCAGTCCCTCCGGGACGGAGCCATGCTACCTTGCAGGACGACCAAACGAGATCCCACCTCACTCTCACAGCTTAGGCATCGCAAACTCGGGGTCGTCCGGGGTGGTCAGTCCACCCGAGGAGGGAATTGTATCACAACGGTCCAAGCGATAAAGCCGTCGCAGCCGTAGGTAGGGGGTTCAACTGCAGTGACGTGCCTTATTTTTTCGATTGTATCACAGCGAATTAAGATAATTTGTTCTCGATGACAGCGCTTTCGTAAGATTATTCCAAGGGTCCAGTTTTGAGATTTCACCATAGAGGAGAGAAACCGAGATGTGTTATGTTGCGTATATTGGGGTTTGGCGCCGATGGTTGTCCCTCCTGGTCCCCTCCGTGATCCACGACGCTCCGTGTAAATATCTCTCCAACTCAATCCCTCTTCTCACCTTCCAGAGAGCCAGCGGGACTATGGCACAAGTCCATCACAATTAACTCTTCCGCAGGATGCTCAAAAAAATAAATGAAGGCTACTTCAAGATTATAGAGGACGGTTAGAGTCAGCCACTCTCGTTGACAGTTGTTATGGATACAAATTCACCTCCAGAGTATATTCCTAGCCAGGCGACAGTAGATAATTGAGCATTCCTGTCAGCGCACTGCTATAGCCTATGTAGGGCGTTTGAGAGAGGAGGAAATGGGGAAATTACAGTTGAGATAAACAGATTAGCTTCAAAGCAGTCTTGATTGCAGTGGTCCGAGTGCGAAAGATCAGATAGCGTCGGCGTCTTGACAGCCAGCGCAACTGTGCTCCTGCTCCGGTGCTGCGGCTGCGGCTGCTGAGTGCTTCTGAAAAGCCTCTCACTTATTTAGTGCTGTTGCTGCTCAGAGCGCGCGCGAGAGGGAGCAGCGAAAGAGATGTGGAAAAAAGGGGAGATGGGAAGGAAAAAAAAAAAAAAACTCAGGGGAGGGATGGTGCAAAGCTCCTGTGTGCGAGAATCTGCCGCCTAACAGCCAAAGGTGATTTATTGACTTTCAAACATGCATAGGGTTGTCAAACGTATGTAGGCTTTGTCTGCCAATGGTAGGCGGCTACATATGCAAATATGAATAATATAGCCTCAACAAGGACTCAGAATTAGCCTACCTGTCATGGGCTATAACCTGGCAACAACAACGTAGCTAGCCATACAGCCTATACTCTTAGTCATACGTTTAATCAATGGTTATGCTATTGTATGTGCCGTTTATTGGCTTTGTTATTTTATATATGACTAGGCTTATGCCTACTATGCATACTGTTTGTAATGATTCTCATAAATTAAATCATCTCAAAGGAGAGAATACAACTGTCCAAAACGAATAGGCCAATCAGAGACATCAACGAATGCATCATATAATCCGACAAGCTGCGAGTAATGCTGGTATTAAACCCTTGTTAAATAAACAGTGCCACCTAGCAACATCCAGACTTTTCTTTTCATATTCCCTAATAGGCTAGGCCTAATTCGTGTTTGATCCTGAGCTTGGTTGGGCAGTCCATTAAAGCAATAGCCTATAGGCCCTATGCTATATTTCAAATCTAGGCCTACACATTATGTTTGATTATAAGAATTAAAAAATAAAATATTATTCTTGAAAGGGCACTAAGTAAACGAAAGGTTCCCCCATTTAATTTGAGGTTTTCAGGCATGCTGTGCAGTGGCCACAAGCCTGTAGCTGTCCATACGCGTGTTGCTGTCCATGGTGCTGATTCAACGTAAGGTATGCGATCGTGTCCAAAAGCGGGGAAATCCGCACGCATTGTAACGTCCTTGTTACAGCCTAAAACATTACACAGGTTATACCCCATTACTTCGCCAGGGATGCGCAATCGCTCTTGCAACCACAACCTACATGTCTGCTACACGGCGTTCACCCAGCAGGGCCTGAAATACTGTCATTGATCCTGTGTCCTATAGGCCTGTACACTTCATAGTTTTCTGCAAGAGAGTATTGCAAATAAAGCATGTCGAATTCACAATGCCAGGGGGCAATTTTTCTTTTCATGTCATGGTTCAACTGGAAAGCCTTTCTTCAATTGCTATTTCACAACTGAAGTACCAGCAATCAAGTCATCCCAGTCATCTCAGTCATCTCAGTTATACAATTTGTCAAACACTTTCGAGAATATTATTGCCTCCACAAATAGAAAAATGCAAGAATATGGTAGAAAGTGGGCGAATTTGAGTAGGGGGATGACTGGGAAAACACTTTTGATTGACCAAATTGTATTTTTTTTTAATGATGAATGACACAAACCAATACTGGAAGTATGAATGTGGTATGTGAGGTAACGAGGTTAGCCTATGCAAACCCCTTTATTCATGATTTATTTTCCTTATCTTTTAGACACATTGGGTCTTTCGATGGGCTTCTAGTACCAATGACCACAAGACATACATTTAAAGTTCCGATCCTTGTTTTGTTTTATACACCATGGAAAGACTTCAGACTAATGTGAAGTTTACCTAAGTTCAGGTGGGACACTTTAAGTCGAACGGTGCAGCTGACGGACAGCTGACTCACACGTAAGCAACATCATCACATGTCTCAGGGACAAGGCTTAGAAGAGAAGAGTACACTCCCCCATGGTGAAACAGTGGACGCCACTGGCTATGAGAGGAACTTATGGGTGGTCCCACCCACCACCCCAGCCTCCATCCGCTTGGTCTCTGTATGTACCTACCTACAGGGGGTTTGATAGCATGGCCTCCCTGCTTGTGTTATTTTGTATTTCATGATGTTTAATTTCAGGCAGGGAGCCATACAGAGCCATACAGAGCCATACAGAGCCATACAGAGCCATACAGAGCCGAGCCATTCAATTATGCCGAGCCATTCAAACATGATTAAACCGACGTAAGTGTCCTGACTGAACTATGTTTGTTTTTGTTTGTTTGTCTCTTTGTCATGTTGTGTTGCTTCTTTACCGTGATGTTTGTATCGTGCATTATGTGATGTCTGCAATGTGTTTTTGGTTTTCATTTGTTGTGTCTGACCTGTATGTGGTTTGTAATAAAATAAAATAAACTCAGGTAATGGACTCTACATCAAATGGTCATGGTGCACTGAAGTCCTGTGTGTATGGCACACCGCAGAACATTCTATTATTAACCAAGACCCTCCTCCCCTTGTTCTTGACATGGTGCAGGTTACAGTGTGATTATTTGAATAATTGGTTTTCGAATCTGGAGTCACAGTTTAGAATTCTATGCATACCAACAAGTTGTGAGTGATTCTTTCCGCAGTCACCGGCGTCGCAAGGAGAATGTATGTTTTATGAGCTGGGAACATGAAAACACTGCAGATTGCACTCATATCATTCCCCCAAGGGAGGAGGGAGGGACATCTGCACAAAAAAAGCAGAACCTCATGATGAAGATTTAATTTTTGTCATCAAACTAAATTCCTTAATTTTATTTATTGATAAAATGTGTCCTCTAGATACACCACAAACATCGATCAGACAAACAGTATAATTTAATGATGATAAGTCAAAACAATAACACAGGAATGGAGCAGAAGGCAAAAGTGGAACAAAGGACCGACTAGCTGTGTGTGTTTGTTGGGAAGCAGCAGGTTCCATGCGCGAATTGTGAATTGTGTCTTAATTTATTTTATTATGCTTCCCTTTTTATTAAGACTTATTGCTGCATTTGCTTGTTGTTATTCTAGTTGCCCCTAACTAGTCTCATTGCCGGAGGGGGATAATCAGATTGTTCCTTAGATAGATTTTATCAGTGTTAAATATCTTGCATGTGTATATTATTCCAAGTAAATTGTGTGATTACATTATTGGTGTGAAAACCTTTTTTCGTATTTTGCACATTCATATTTTGTATGCATGTTTACCCTGTTGTGACCTGTTTCATTGGTTCTTGTAGTAAAACATCCAAAATGCAATCCTGTTGTGACAATCCTTGAGTGCTGGGGTGGTGACAACCCTAATAAAAATCCTCAAATTATATACCCTCTCTGGACCTGATTTTACTGTCCTGTGCTGAAGCATATTAGTATTCAACCAAGCTTAATTCCAAGAGTCAGCTTTTGGTCATCAGACCTGGCTTCACTTCTTTTCAAGGTCCTTTGAGCCGGACACAGTGATCCACCACAGGGATAAGAGGATGTCAAACCCAGACTCAGAGCACCCTACAGTCAGACGCAAGCGCCAGAATGCTTTTCATGAGAGGCCTACCAAAACAGGGTTTGTCACCAGCACCTGGAACCAGCTAATGGCGGCGCAATGCCCTATCAAGCCTCTACCACTACAGCCTGGCACCAGCATGCCACAGAGGCCTAGAGAAGGCCCCTCCTTCATCCCCCTCACAGCAGGAGGCTGCCTCTAATACTCATATTGAACCACCACAGCCGAACCGCTCTGAGCGGGGAGCATCATCCTAAGCTGCATAGAGATGCTCTCAAACTGTGCATGCTTTCCCCGAGCCCATGTCAGATTCATACCCTACCTGGACTCTGGCCATAATCCCCCCTCTGCTGCACACCCTGACTCAGCAACAACACGCAGCAGGGAGCACCACGATTCCTCAAGGCAGGGCTACTTTTTCCAGAACAGCATAACCCTGTCTCATCTTTGCCTGCCTCCAGGGGGCTCTATTCCCTGCCTACACAGCACACCAGGTCACTTGCGCCTCCCAGCAAGGAGTGCTATTGCAGCAATTCCTCAAGTCAAGGTTACTCCTCAACCGAGCGGGGCCACACAAGGTTGCATCGTGAGCATGGATCACCTCAGAATGAATATCCCTCACCAGCTATTCAGCAGAGGTATCTCTCTGATCTGCAGCTGCCCCCAGCTCCCTCTGTGGACCTGTGGCCAGTAGTGAGGATCCACCCAGCTCCCTGCTCAGAGCTCAAGACAGTGGAGGGATTTACGTCCTCTCTTACTGTGGAGTTGCAGCCAGCTGATTCAGGTCTTCATGCAGCTGTGAGGACCCAGCCAGTTCCCTGCGCAGAGCGCTCAGTGTTCCTTGTACGCCCCTGACCAACAGGAGCCTGAGTTAACCACCAGGATCAAGCCCACTGTGGAGCTTAAGCCAGCCTTGGAGAGCCAGCTCCCTCCTGCCCTGGAGATCCAGCCTGCTCCCTGCTCAGAGCACAAGACATTTGGGGGGATTTACGCGTCCTCCTACTGCTGAGCATGCCCTCAGCTGGTTCCAGTCTTCACCCTACTGTGAAGATCCATCCACTCCTGCCATAGGGCGCCAGTCCACAACTATCACCACTGTGCCCCTGCTGGGACCCCCTATCTGTGATGGGGTGGGGGTGTCCCCTACCACCTGCCATGGAATCACCGACAGCAAATGCACCGTTCCTCTGACCCGCCTGGCGGGTTGGTCTACTCCTGACTTTGATGTCCAGCCTGTCCCTGCTGTTGGATTGCCAGTTGTTCCAGCTACAGAGACACTGTCCAGTCCAGCTATCCAAGCCTTATTGGCTCCTGCCTTGTGGGACAAGCCAGCTCCAACGTTGGGGGTCCTTCTGGCTCTGCCAGCCTCCGGGATCCCTCCAGCTCAAGACCAATTACCAGCAATCAAGGACGTCCCCCCCCCTCCCCCGTCCCCCAAACCAGTCTCTCCTCCCCCGCCCCCCTTCCCCCGTCCCCCCGTCCCCCGTCCCCCGTCCCCCGTCCCCCGTTTTTGGGAAAGAGCACCTGCACTTCCATAAGTCTGTGCACGTCACTGCCAGCAATTCTAAAGCATGCAGTAGTGTACCAGTCAACTAGGCCTCTGTGTGAAAGGCAGCGTATTCATCTGCTGAAGGAAAATAAGAGTATGGGCAAGTAAAAAAGTATAGAACAAAAAGAGGCAATGGTCTAAGCTGCAGCAGCATTTGAGAGCCTTCAAAACCATGGTCATGTTTTGTCAATTAGAGACAGTCTATGTGCATAGTACACAATTAGGGGTTGAATTACATTGTTTGCACTACTCAAGATTTGCATTCGTTCACTGAGCGACAGCCTACAAGCTTACACCAATGTGGTTTCAGGCATTTTTCAAGCATCAGTCCTGCTACCCAGGTATTTTTACTGAGTGCTATAAGTGCTATTAATGTTTAGGCCAATATGACACTTAATTTGCAAGACATAAGAAGATGTTCCAGGCGAAGCATTACAGTGTACTAGAAATCAAACGCTACTGTACTTCCTGACAGAATTACAAACATGTGGAGTAACCTTTTCCGTAAATGCCCTGAATGCATTCATTTTCATCACACCCCAAACTTATACCAATTTCATCCGTCTTCATTAAGGGACTGAACACATAGCCGTTAAGGTGGATATGCTAAGGCGGACCCTCTCAGCTTACTTCTACACCGCTCATTTATCACGAGAGCTTATGGCTACATAATCACTACCCTCAGAGGACCGGCATGTCCCCTAGAGGCTGGTTGCTGTAACCATGCCCATGTAACCTCATAGCACCTAACTGGCTCTAACTGGCCTACCCAAACATGACCCTTAAAGTGACGGTCTCATACTCAACTCCTTGAGGACTGCAGTGTCCGCTGGTTGTTATTTTCCACTTTTAATTTGTGTTTGATTTCGACCTGGGAGGCCAGGTGTAACCACCCTGTAACCATTAAGTGACATTACGTGATCGATTAGCTGCAAGGGAGAAACAATTTACTTAATTCACTCGTACATATGACTAAATTCACTCAAATACAAATTCCAACATTGTATCAACATTTTGTTACATAGAAAATGACTAACTGCTTTGTATCGATATGGAGGTTGTGTTATTACACACGTACTTGATGCCTCATACGATCTAAATTTTATGAATGCAAAAATGCCTCTGAGGATTAGAGAATTTTTTCTGAGAGTAAATGAAGAGTGTGGTAAAAAACAATACTAGAGTAATCTCGTACTAATACTAATGTAATCTGAAAAGAGGTTTGGCAAACGTCTCATTTAATGTGCCACAGTGCCACCACATCACTTATTTATGCAGAAAACACCAAAGGTTACAGTGGTTTAGGATTGCTGCAGTTTACAACTGTTCAGATAAGGCAAATGCATCACGCTGTACCAGTCCCTGACTTCTCCGACAATTTCCAGATCATTAATTTCTCTTCTGAGATATCCAGATGAAGAAATAGGTCAAGTTGTCATCCCATCTGTTTGTTTTACAGAACACACCTCCCTCCCTGTTACTAGAAATGCTGCAGAAATTGCACGCAGGGAGAAAATAAGCTATGTGAGACACTGCAGTGAGAATGTATTGTTTTAGAAAGTGAATTGCAACACAACATCTTATTTTTCTAGATGACAGGTGAATTCGTGGAGGGTTGGAGGTTACTTTTATGCTGTCTGCTTGCTATCAGGTTTTGACTGGTATTGAACATCTCTGTAATACATAAGTACATACTCCAACTGTGTCAGTGTAACAGTAACATTTTCCACATCAGTGGAATCATTTTTAATGACTTGATGGTGTTTTCTTACGGTGGAACATCGTACACTGAGTTCCAGTATTGTAATCATCTCATTATCTTCTCAGACTCTTGTATGAAAACATCCTTGGGATCCACTATGCCTTCGTCTCATCAATCTTTCATCGGTCTTCCAATCACGGCTAAGGAGCGTTCTCTTTCTCCCACAATGAAATGTCAAACCGAGTCATTAAACTGTCCTATATAACTGAAAATTGGACCACAGTTTTAGGGTGTGAAATGTACAGCTTCATCG
Organism: Argentina silus; assembly: GCF_951799395.1. Lineage (NCBI taxonomy): Eukaryota > Metazoa > Chordata > Actinopteri > Argentiniformes > Argentinidae > Argentina > Argentina silus. Next base: position 4,815,722 of record NC_139665.1, read on the forward strand.
TTGTCCATGTTGTTAGGATGTTGTTAGAAAGAAGAAAACAATCATAGTTGAAATTGAGATGATTAAACTAAATTAGCATTGATCACTGAGACTGTATGACGTGGATAGATCATATAGATAAACTCCCACTATGGCCAGTGTATTATTAACAGCTATCCTCTGTGGATGGAACAATGCCTCCTTTTAGAGATCAATTCTGAGCAAAACCAACCTAGGTTATCCAAGTACTATGAAGAACGTGTAAAATAAGATTGTAGGGTGAGTTGGACTTGTGTAGGCATTGTTGGTGCAAGTAAACACAAGACAGTCCTAATCAGACAACACACACACACACACACACACACACACACACACACACACACACACACACACAGTGATCAGACAATGGGAGATGCCCTGGTTGTTGGATAACACCATGCCCCATATAGACAGCCTGGTCCTGCCGTTACCCAGGTGGCCTTTGACACACACACACACACACACACACACACACACGCACGCACGCACGCACACACACACACACACACACACACACACACACACACACACACACACACACACACACACACACACACACACACACACACACTACTGGCTGACATGCCCCTGTTTAATAGAGATAAATGGTCTGGCCAAAAGACATCCTTCACTGCTGTTCTGATAATGCACCGCTGGACACAATGCACTGCTGGAGTTTTAAATGTCAGGTATTCAAAACACCGTGAATGAGGAATGATATTTCAGGTGGTTTAATATTTCAGATGGTTGAGTTTCCTAACCACACCTCGTCTCTTTTGTTACTTATTTAGGGGATGAACTGATGACTGAACTGTTAGATGATTTATCATGTTTTTCATCATTCCCAGTAAGCAACATAACAGACTTATGGAAAGTTCCAATCCTTGTTTTGTTTTATACACCATGGTAGACTTCAGACTAGTGTGAAGTTTACCTAAGTTCAGGTGGGACACTTTAAGTCGAACGGTGCAGCTGACGGACAGCTGATTCACACGTAAGCCAAACCTAAAGGTACTGCCACATTCATTAGACATGATTAAACTGACGTAAGTGACTGAACTATGTTTGTTTTTGTTTGTTATGTTTGTTTTTGTCTTTAGTGTAGTCCATGTCTCTTTGTCATGTTGTGTTGCTTCTTTACCGTGATGTTTGTACTGTGCATTATGTGATGCAATGTGTTTCTGGTTTTCATTTGTTGTGTCTGACCTGTATGTGGTTTGTAATAAAATAAAATAAACTCGGGTAATGGACTCTACATCAAATGGTCATGGTGCACTGAAGTCCTGTGTGTATGGCACACCGCAGAACATTCTATTATTAACCAAGACCCTCCTCCCCTTGTTCTTGACATGGTGCAGGTTACAGTGTGATTATTTGAATAATTGGTTTTCGAATCTGGAGTCACAGTTTAGAATTCTATGCATACCAACTAGTTGTGAGTGATTCTTTCCGCAGTCACCGGCGTCGCAAGGAGAATGTATGTTTTATGAGCTGGGAACATGAAAACACTGCAGATTGCACTCATATCATTCCCCCAAGGGAGGAGGGAGGGACATCGGAAGGCCCTCTGCACAGACCTTGACGAAAGCAGAACCTCATGATGAAGATTTAATTTTTCTCATCAAACTAAATTCCTTAATTTTATTTATTGATAAAATGTGTCCTGTAGATACACCACAAACATCGATCACACAAACAATATAATTTAATGATGATAAGTCAAAACAATAACACAGGAATGGAGCAGAAATACATTCAGGAGCACGTCTCTGCCCAAGAGACATTGCTGAGAAAGTGAATAATGTTTCATACCCAACTGACTGAGCTGGTTTTAAGAACAAATTTGAAATCACATGTAAGATCGTTCCATTCGTGTGCTGGAGGTGTGCAAGGGAATATTGGCAGGGGATTCCCTTAATATGAAGAGACAGGAGTGGAAATGCTGTAGAACATTAGAACTGTGGAGAAGGCCAGGCCCGCTCTACAGGCTCACCTGTGACAGCGCTACCTGTGCTCCTATCACATTGTGTAAAACATTAGAACTGTGGAGAAGGCCAGGCCCGCTCTATAGATAGATAGATAGATAGATAGAACTGTGGAGAAGGCCAGGCCCACTCTACAGGCTCACCTGTGACAGCGCTACCTGTGCTCCTATCACATTGTGTAAAACATTAGAACGGTGGAGAAGGCCAGGCCCGCTCTATAGGCTCACCTGTGACAGCGCTACCTGTGCTCCTGTCACATTGTGTAAAACATTAGAACTGTGGAGAAGGCCAGGCCCGCTCTACAGGCTCACCTGTGACAGCGCTACCTGTGCTCCTATCACATTGTGTAATCTCTTCACTCCATTTTCATACTCTTAAATTCCTCATCGAAAAAGAGAGGGAAGGCAAAAGTGGAACAAAGGACTGACTAGCTGTGTGTGTTTGTTGGGAAGCAGCAGGTTCCATGCGGGAATTGTGTCTTAATTTATTTTATTATGCTTCCCTTTTTATTAAGACTTATTGCTGCATTTGCTTGTTGTTATTCTAGTTGCCCCTAACTAGTCTCATTGCCGGAGGGGGATAATCAGATTGTTCCTTTGATAGATTTGATCGGTGTTAAATATCTTGCATGTGTATAAATTCCAACTGAATTGCGTGATTACATTACTGGTGTGAAAACCTTTGTATTTTGCACATTTATATTATGTATGCATGTTTAACCTGTTGTGACCTGTTTCATTGGTTCTTGTAGAAAAACATCCAAAATGCAATCCTGTTGTGACAACCATTGAGTGCTGGGGTGGTGACAACCCTAATAAAAATCCTCAAATGATAAACCCTCTCTGGACCTGATTGCTTTCCTCGTGACGAAGTATATTAGTATTCAACCAAGCTTAATTACAAGTGTCAGTTTATGGTCATCAGAGCTGGTTTCACTTCTTTTCAAGAATGATTGACACAGTCAAAAGGGTTACTGTAGCAACGCACTTTACCTTTATCCAGAGATTAAAACAAGATTATTGGAGATTATTGACAATGAACACAGGGCAAAAATAGGTCACTGCCTTTAAGGATATCTGCTGTGCAGTTTGATGGAGCATATGTTTTTAATTTTTTAAAACTGCACAGAAATAATGCAGAAATAATGTGTAATCGCATTCACTGTTGCTATATGCCCTCATAGATTTGGATGGATTGAAATGGGACTCATAGTAATATTTGTATGAACTGACATGTCAAAATAACAGGTAGCTTCCTTAAAGCATATTCTGAGTGAGGCAGCAGGGAGAGAAATGTGATAGGAGCTGTTTGTCTTTGTCACATTGATACAACTGTGAGACTGGGCAAGAAGGCCTGTGGGGGCTGAACAACAGGCAATGGATTATTTTGCAGTAGAGGAGGGGGAAATGGAGAGAGCATAGAACTGTGGCACCCTCTAAAGGCTGGAGTGACAGAATGCCAATATGTCAGCTCTGTTTTAGGGGGTTGGATGTCGCTGAGTAGAATTGTTCATTAGGATTATGGGGGGGTGAAAGGATGGGTCAAAATGGCAAGTGGAGTCACACTGTCGCACGTTAGCCCTGGAACTGTTATTAAAA
>NC_139665.1:4824322-4951822 GCF_951799395.1 Argentina silus
GTGGACACACAGTAAGTGCCCCCGCCACCCCCCACCCCTCCTCCCGTGGCTCCCAGTGATGGTGTGGACTGGCAGAAGGGCCCAAGGGTAGGGGGCCTGGATCAGCACACCCAGCACGCGGTCCTACTGTAGCAACCACAAGCAATTAGCACATCATCTTTGTTTGTGTGAGCTTCCTGCCCCCCGTCCCTCAGCTGAGAAGGTTCCGGAGCCCCCCAGTGATGAGCCTCATCGATCGCCTCTTTGAAAAGGTTGATGCCTTGCCTAGGCACCTGCTCATCAAAACCCGCCCCCCTGCTGCACAGAGGAAACACTCTCTCCATCTCTCTGGTGGAACTGAGTTGATATGGTGAACTCACTCCTCGGGTCCAAATACCCACACAGGCACTGTCCTATCGTCAGCATAGCTGGTTGTCAACGTAGCTGGTCGTGAGCATAGCTGGTCTCTTGAGGAGACGGGTCACGTGTGTTGGCAAGTCAGAGGTCGCAAGTTCGAGACTCGGTTGGAGCGTCTTGAATTGCGGGGTGACTGTTTGCAACAACTTGACGTCTGTTTCACTGGCTCTCAGTCAGGCTGACCTCACATATAGTATGGTGGCCTCCACAGTCAAACCACGGGATTTGCACCTCTACCAAAGTAATGGGATGTTGCTGGCAATAAAAGGCAGGTTAAAATACTAGGTGGAGCCCTGCATTTTCTGTAGGACTAAAAAATACTGAACCAATGATTTCAACTTCACCTTTTTAGTTTACATCTCTTTCAAAACAAGAAAATATTCTAAACTTCAATAATATTCTGGTGCTGTATTCCTTTTCAATCAAAGAGCACAACTTCACTTGTAACAAAGAGTTGTTTGTCCCTTTCCGAACAGATCATTTTTGTCAGTGATTAATTATTTACGGTAATTCTCCTACAGCTGACTACATCTCAGTTCTTCTGCTCTCTTAAAAGAACATTAAGTAGCCTCTCTGATGCCTGGTCTTGGAGCTCGGCTGATTCCAGCTCCTTATCCACTGCCTCTGCTCCACAAGATAAGATTAATAGACTAGAATAATTAATTCCTCGGCTGGCAAATTATTTTTTAAAACACTTTCCAACCGCATAACCCAGAATATGTTAACGTGACTCAATTGAGCGATTCACACTTTCAATTGAGCAGAAGGAGAAACAGATGACAAGAAGTGGTCAGGTTTGCCTCAGTATGTGTAGGAGACAAGGAGATAAAAGTACTGCATCATTTAGGCTACTGTGGTCCGTGCAGTGATGTGTTTTTAATTCACTCGTGCATAAACAGAAGCAACTGGATCTGTTCATGTGAAAACATACAGGTAACAATGTCCCGGAGCAAATCCTTCAAGACAAGAATGTAATAAGACTAACAACACGCGTAAAACTGAGGTGCTCTTCAAGGTGGAGTTTTTCATGCGCTCTCTTGTGATAAAGTGACATCATCAGGAGCTTCAATCTCACTCAGCCACTTGTGAATGACTGTGTTTCTTCTTACCGTCTCAACCGAATGCAGAGACAGTGTCTGGTTGGTCGTCCCCTGGTCCTTCCTCCCTCCAGGACCTCCAGGAGGACCCTGCTGCTGTCCCGTCAGCCCCCCCCACCTGCCTCCCCTGGCTGGGCTCACTGGTAGCACGCACATGGGCGGCCTCAGCTGCCTCTTTGCCATGATAACCGTTAGCGTCCTGTCATGGAGCTTCCGAGTGTCGTTCCTGTGGTGAATCTCCCAGAGCTTCCTGTAGTAGACGCGGCAGCTGAAGCCCTCCATCCAGCTGAGGGCGATGTGGTTCTGAAGGGCCACCAGGCTGGGGTAGAGCCACAGGCAGCCAGCACAGCGGGACTGGAGCTCCCCGTCCACCTGCTCCATGGTAGAGGCCATGCGGAGGAAGTTGAAGTCCAGGTGGTCAGGCCCATGCCTGGCCTCTACAGACTTGGCCCGGTCCTTGGGTGCAGGTGGCTGTCCTTGTCTTCGAGGGCTGGGTAGAGGGTTTTTCAGGGGTGTACAGGGAGGGTGAGGGGGGACAGGCTTGGTCTGATGCAGGGGGGGCTCTGCTGTTCTCAATACCTGGTGGGACGATGGCCACCTCATTGGGGCTGGGAGAGAAGACAAAGAATGAGGGAAATACATGAATGAATCCTAATTTAGAACAACATTGTGAGGTAATCAGAAATCAAAAATATTTTTGACTGGCCCTCACAGTCTACATACCCCTCAATCTCAATTCAATAATGTTCTTTGAGGAGAAAACTCTAGAAAGCTGTCCATTCAAAACACCTAGCAATCTGACAAAACAAAACAAATTTGATGATGGAGTGGTACTAGTGGTACTGAACTACTTAAGAAATGCTCAAATCTCATAAGAAAATAGGCATTTTGTCAAAGTAGAGGAGGCCTCAAAAATCTAACTGCAAGGGTGTGAATAAATGTATTTCCAGTGTTTTCTTTGAATGAATATATATTATTTGTGCAAACCATGCTGTCACATTTAATCTGTAATATGAATTTCATAACACACATGAGATTATCAAAATAGGGAGCCATTTTTCTATTCCACCAGGTTATCTACAGTGTGTGTGCCTTCGTCAGAGGTGTAAAACATTTTTTTTTTGTCAGTTCAGTGTCCCTCTATTTTTAGCCAATGCATTTGAATAAATGGAAATCTACTGAACAGGGTTGTCATTATGTGTCATCTACATTAGAAATCAAACATACTTAATTTAATAGGCGCTGCCATGTCCATTCGCTTTGAGAAGGAGGCAGCAGACTCCAAACTTTGGCAAGCAACTGTGATATGTGTTCTGACTGACTGTGCTCATCTCCCCTATTGCCATGGAGATGGTTCTCAGAATAAATACCAATCAGTGATGATGTCATAAACATCTTACAAGCAGAGCTTTCTACATAGAAGATAAATACCAGAGCTATAGGACCTCTTGGACCCTTGTGATTATGAATGAATACCTGCCTTTTTCATCTAAAAAATATGAAAGATAACAAATACTTTTACAACTGCAGATATCCTTTGAGGAAAAATATAATTTGAGTAAAATGCGTTCTACAGGACAGGAGAAATGAACTGTTCGTCAGTGTTGGGGAGTAGTTCCATTACACGTAACTGCATTTTGGAGTAGCTTGGTGGATTTTAAACTAAATTCAAATCCTAGTAGTGTTTACAGTAGTTACCGTTTTTTTGCCATGTAGCAGTGTAGTAAGCTATTGTCCCTACTCACTACATTTTTCCAAAAGAAAACCCCCCAAAAACATTGGAATTAAACTATTATTCTAGCCTTTCAACTTACATTTTCCTACTAGTTCTTACTTCACTGCCTACGGTCTCCCCACTTTGCTCCAGCTCACCATTTTTTTCTCAGAGCATTTCAGTCGTACACTTTCTGACTGGCCATCTATCAGTAATTGATGTTGTGTGTTTGATGTCGTAGTTTCAATGTAGTGAACTACTTTTTCAAAGTAGCTTGAGTTTAACAAACCAGATTTCTCTTAAGGGTAGCTTTAGTGCAGTTCAACTTCTTTCCCTGTAAAGTAATTGGTAATCTAGTCAAAATAATGTTCAAAGTAGCTTCTCCAACCCTGCTGTTCATTTATTATTTTCCATACAACACTCTAAGTATCTCAGCTACATTCAGTGGAATGTGGCAGCCATCTCCGTCTGCTGTAACCACTTGTGGATCATAGCCTTCTTGTCACGTGATGAGTGGCTCTTACTCCCATCGGTGGGCAAGGGTGTGGGTGTGGGTGTGGGTGTGGGCATGGGTGTGGGCGTAGGAGCCAGTGAAACCGAGCTCAGGTACGTGGAGGAGCTGGATGGTTTCTCTGTCTGGCGGCCGCTGGTCAGAAGCGCCCTCCGGTCCTGCATGCTCTTCAGTTTCCTATAGAACACTCTGCAGCTGAAGCCCTCCCTCCAGCCCTGGTCAATGTGGCCCAGCAGGGTGCCCAGGTGGTCATAGTACCTCAGACACCCTGAGCACTTGTACTTCCTCTCCCCACACACCAGCTCAGCGGCTGTGACTGTGCGGACGAACAGAGGGTCCACCTCGCCGCATGGCGCCCCCTGCTGGGAGTCATAGTGGTACTGGTGGTAGGTGGGCTGCACCAGAAGGTCTACGTTGTTGGAGTCTTCCATGGAAGTGCTCTTATCCAGGTTAAGAGTGTGGCTGTGCAGCATGTCGTGGAGGTGGTGGTCGGAGGACCTGTTGGGCTGCTCACAGCCAGGGTTAGCGGTGCCAAGCCTGGATAGGAACTCTGAGAGGTTGGGGTTGAGTCTGGAGGGGGTAGTCTCTATGGTCTTTGACTGCACCTTCAGACAGTCTGAGAGACTTTCACAACCTGTACAGACAGCAGGTAGTTTTCAATTCCATTGCTTCAAGTCATTAGGACTTTACATTGTAAAGCAAAACTGAAAACTAAAAGCCGGTCTAAATGGAAATGGTTGAAGTCTTATGAAGGCGGGAAAGGTCACTAATTTTCTCCACAGCTAAAGGTGGGAAATGTGTTTTAAGCACCACATTTCACTCAGATTATGACCCTTCATCAAAGCTAGAACATCTAATACTGAATCCATTGAGTCTATCCTTAAATCTCCAGAGATAGACCTTCAGTTTTCCTTTAGAAATGTCACTTATTGTCTCCCCCTATTGATACAGTGTGTATCAAATCATGAGAGTAACATACCCAAAGTTTCTTCTACAATGTTTGTCTTTTTTTTCTTAGTCCTCCTCAGAGCGTCCATGCTCAGAACCATTTGTCCATTATGCTCATAGTGCTTTTAACAGCACCTGGTTGGTTCATTGGAATAAATAACACTTTTGATAATCTCTTAGTTTGACCAGTCATCATGGGCCACAACAGTGATGTCATAAAGGGAACTCTGAAGCAACATTTCTATGTCAGACATGACTATTTTTGTGAGGTAACATAAAGAGAGTGATATTCAATGTAAGCTTCTCTGTGATAATACCTCTCTGTGATGCTTTATCGGCGAGGTCATCTCTTCGATCATTCTTTGGCGAGCTAAGCTTTCTATAGTGTCCTTTCATGTGATACTTTGAGATGTCCAACTCTAGTATGACAGAGAAAGATGTTGCAACAGTCGGCAGATTGTTAAATATCAAGCTAATGTTAGATCCAAGACAGCATAACTATTTTTGAATATATTAGCAAAAGTGATGCATACAGTGAACTATTTTCATATATTTTTTGCATAAACAGAGGATCACATTCAGTTCACTTAGATTCAACACTTAGGTGTAACTTTACCTTGCATTTTCTTCACAACCAAGTCCATTGGATTTTTCGTGTTTGTGTGCAATTCTGTTTTGAACTCTTGTTGTACAAAAATGCAACCTTTAATGCTGTTTAAATACCTTGTTTCCTTGTTCCCCAGGAAACAGGAATTCTATGAGATCAGTGTTCCATCCAAAGAACATATTTAAATGATGTAATAATATAAATGCACGATGTACATTATGCACATGGCGAACACTGATTAATAAGTAGTGTGTTCAGTTACATGATACCGTATAGGCAAATCATGATAAGGTATCAGCAAATCTTGTCCACTACCACAACCACATTCACCAGATCAAACTGGTGTACAGTATACGAATGATTCAATTTATTATTCAGTGAATTCTACGTCAGCCTGCACACAGACCTCACATGTTCATTGCACTTGTCTTGAAAACCTCCTGAAGTAAAAGTGTGTCATTCGATGTATGCTGCTGCCGCTGTGCTGCTGAGCTCAATTGGGTATTGGGGATTACATAAACAAAACTGACAAGCAGTGAAGAAATAGCCTGCATGTGTATAGAGTATGTCCCACTCCTATGGTTTTTCCCTCCCTGACAACCAAAGCCTGAGTATCTTGAAGGGGTTGTATGGAGTCTGATTTACATTATCTCAAAAGACACACTGTACAGTACGGATGTGGGTGACTATAGATGGTCGCAAAGGCATCACCATTCCACTATTCCATGTTGTAACAATGGTTTTTTGAGAGGGTTATTTTTTTAATTTTTTTTAATTTCCATGATTCCTGAGAATACTTAATTCTAGTATCACACATTCCATACAATGTCTCCATTGGCAGGAGACATTGTGAAGAGAATGGTAAACACAGCAGCAGCTACAAAGCACTCAGGGCTGCTCTTTCGCAGAGCGACGTCTCGGCAGCATTAGCGCCTGTCAGGATGTGAAGGGTTCCAGTGAGCTCTTTTCCGAGAGCGTGTCATTCTGTGTGAGAGAAGCAGCAGCTCGACTCCAGGGTTGTGTTGAGTACAGTGAAATGCTTCAGACTGTTGCAGACAGATTCACCATGCTAAAAGAAAACTGTTCTGTATGTTACGTCACGGTGAGAGAATCACTCGGTTATGTTCATTTCTATCGGCATCAATATTTCCACGAACACAACAGTCCTTTCTACATTTCTGTGAGGGCAAAGGCAGAGAAATAGCACTACCAACCGTTGATAATATGCTACCATTCTGTTCTCCAAATGACACAAGAATCCCAGCTGTCCTACTATGTCCCATCTATCTGCAACATTTCTACTCTTCAACAGTCGCCAAGTCCCTGTGTGTCAGAGAGGAGAGACAACGCCACCGTTGTCTTCCTCGCCTGATGAGAGGCTCACATCTGCTCTTTTATGTCACACTTTCCCCTCAGAATGCTCTCTCCTTGAACAATCCGCAGGTCTCCCCCAGTTTGTTTGCGCAGAGCAGAGAGAGCGCAGCTATAGGGGCCTAATCCTCCCTCCCTCTGCTCGAGAGAGAGAAGCAGGCAGATGACACCACACAAAGCAGGGCCCACGCTCAGAGTAAGAAAAACAGCAGAGCATCATGAATGAGTAATTGAGGAAGACTGCGGGGCAACGCTGAGATGCAAGGGGAACAGAGGGACTTGGCATGAGCTCGACGTCTCCCCATCACTCAGCAGCTGGTGGTTACACCAATCAGATATGGTTTGAACATTCTCTATCTATCTCCAATATGGATGAGGAAAATGGATTAACAGTCAGTCTATGCGAGCACGGATGTGGGCGAGTCATATTGAAGTGGAACTTGGAATTCTTTTTGGATACAAATAGTCAATGTTGTGTGTATTTGGGTGGTGAATGAAAGTAGCCTATAGTGAGTACTCTAAATCATGCCTCTTAGAACAGTGTAGAGATAACTGAATTGATCTGAAATGCAGGAGTGTACTACTGTATATATTTTGTATTCCAAACTTGATGTGAGCAGCAGCTGCATTGTGAGTCAATGAGTAAATACACACAACATGCATAAATATGTACACGGTATACAGTATAGTACATTACTTAAAGTGTTAACTGTATTCATGTGAAATGCAAAAATTATAACATATACATTATTCAGAGATGAACATTTTTATTCAAAGACTTGTTCAGCATTCTTCATTAGGAGTTAAGGACTAGGGAATGGTACAGTACATCATGAATACAATGTCTTCAAATCTATTCCATTTGATGGACATATCCTAAAAATACCAAAATTGTCTCAGTATCAAATCCTTCATTTCCTGATGATGGTTAAGGCCACTTGTATTATGAACAGCATAAAGACCCACATAACATGGAGTCTAGTTCCAGCATGTTGATTGACAAATGCCATAACTTGAGTTTGTGAAATTCTAAGTGAAGGAGAATATCAAAAATACTCTTCACAGAGAAACATCCTTGACCGCTGTAAGGAGAAAGAAAAACAGCATTGCAAAGTGCATTATGTGAGGTGTGAGTGGAATGAGCTGCTTAACAGAGTAAGGTGCTCCATACAGACATACACCATCTGGCAAACTAGCGCAACATACCGCCATGATGTACGATGACACAAACGCTCTCATTCTAGAACTTGTCAGGAAGATATGATCCAGAGCAGCAAATGGCCAGTTGTTTTACTGTGGTTTCATACACCATATCAAATTGGCATACAACTTTCTTTTTTTCTTTTTAATGAAGCACATGACTGTTATAACAGATGGCTATGGGAACTAATCCAAATCCATCCAAATAATATGGGCAGCAAGCCTAATATGTATTACTGCTCACTGGCACAAGAATGTGTCTCAAACTGATGTAGAGCTGCCCGTAATCCAACCGCCAACACCAATGTGTAAGCCATCTTGATCTCATATCTTCCTATTCAAGAGCCACCTGAAATGTCTAAGCCTTCTTAGACTGTAAACTCCCGTTCCATAGAACTGTGCGTACGCACTGTTAAGGAAAATACATTCATAGAACTATTTTCAGGTTATACACTTTCATATGACTGATACAACTTGTGTAACTACTGTGATTACATTTTCTCTTGCCACACCTCTAAGGTTCTATAGCCATTGTTCTGAGAAGCACTGTATGATTTACCATATGAACAGCGGTGATCTCTGAGGGAGTGGTGAGAGAGAGCAATAATGGGGGGACAGGCGCATCCTGCCGATAGGTGTGAAATGTTGAACGGCGATTAATCAGTAGGAAAGCGCTGATTGATCAGTAAGAGAGTCTCACCATTGTTCATTCTCTCCCGCCCTTTCTCACGTAAGCACAAGCCCATCAGCCGATAGCCTTGGCGGCGCCTGGCATTATGTTCAAACTGTATAAAAGACAAACCTGATCATTGTCTCTTTAGACTTGCGCTGAACGGAACCCTGAATCTACGCTGGGCTGCTGTTACGCTCTTGTCTCTTGTTTGCAAGCAATAAATACCGGACTCATATATTGTGGCTACTCAGGACTTGTTTCTTGATTCTTACCTCCGAAGAGCTAAAGTACAGAGTGGTAAATCCTAGACTTCCACCACACCACAGCACACAAAGAACAATGTCCGTTTTGGTTATTTTCAGAGCCCTCGTAACTGCATATGACTGCCGGCGCGGGGGGGTGCTGGGGACGGAAGTCCCACTGCAACGACTGCATGACCACAGCTGAGGGAACGGGGATCGATAGCAGTAACCCACTAACCCTACATCTCATTACACCAGAATAATATATTCCATATTCACACGTAATCTCTTCTGTTCAATCAAATTAAGGGATACAAATTGTAATGGGTATTCATACATGGCTCTTTTCGCATCAGGTAAGGCACTTTCAATGCATATGGATTCAAAAGATGATAGGGCTTCCAAAATAAGCCATTAGTGTCAACGCTTTTTCTACATTTGTCACAGTTGTGATAGATAGTAAGTGGATCTGTTCAGTGTAGTAAGTGCTGAATCAGTAACTATAATAGCCCACCCTGACACCACAGGTGATTCACACAAGTAAACAAACATTGAGCAGATCTAGCCTTTCAAAAATCAACATGAAAGAAATTGAGCTAAATTATCCCGTACACTGTACGAGAATGGAGATAAAACAACCATACCGTACGGCGTACAATATGGCGGTTTTATCTCCATTCTATTTGGAGGACATCATAATCTCAGTATGGTTGCATTGCAATTGACAAGAAGTCACTTCAAACACATACACAAAAAGATAATCCTGCAGTGAAGTTGACACAGCTCAAGAGCTCAAGTCAAATGTTGTGATTGAAGATATTGCAGAACAGCATAAGACATGAGTTACTCCCATTATGAGTAGTTGAGGGTTAGGATGCAGGTCATATAAAATGCCATATTACGACGTAGAACATATAAACAAAGACCTTACATATTCTCAAAATACCTGAAAAATTAGACACCGATTTATATCCCCAAAAATTAGAACATGGTTGAGGGGAAGAATCAACAAACAAGATGGAAGCTTTGGCTCCCTCTAGAGGTTAGGGTCTGACATAATGAAACGCAATTTAGCCACATACAGTATTTCAATATCACTGCAATGCCCCAAAAATATCTGATACCGGCTACTAAGTGGTTATGGGTCAGAGAGAGGTATCTATTATGAAAATACAGGCAGGAGCAGGTCTCAGCCAGATGAACAGATCGTGTGTGTGTGTGTGTGTGTGTGTATGTGCACGCACACGCACGTGTGGTGCAATGAACCTCCAGTGGATACAGCCCAAATGAATGAAACATTTTTTTCCAGTTTTCCAGCATTTAAGATTCCCCCGGTTGTCATTATTCTCACCCGATCCTGCATGTAAAATGATATCAGAAGAACAGCAGTCCAGTCCATTCCAATGACCCCAGTTTCCAAGAATTTAAAAAAAACCAAAATAACGTCCGCCAAAACAAGGAGGACGAGGAGTAGATATGTTAATATTAGACCCATAAAGTCATCCAGCAACACCCCCAAACCTGCAATCTCAGCTCTAGGCCTCTCCTCAGGCGCCCGTCTCCTCAGCAGAAGGACAATGAGGACAGGTACCATTTCGGGGGTTGGGGGGGGGTTGAGGTTTTTGGTTGGCCCACCCACCACACTACGTTCTCTCCTCAAAGAACCACTTCTGGTGGGCGGAGTCAGAGCAGGGCCGCAGAGCAGGGGCGGGGCTGCCATTGTCAGTTTTGTCGACCGCCTGGACACACTTCTGGGTCATGACGTGGTAGAGCGTGCCGTTCTGAACAAACACAGAAGCACAGACAGTTTAACGGTGGGAAAGACTGTATAGCAGAGCAAGAAGAGCAAGACGTATTCAAAACTGAAGTGCGTTGTTGGTTGTCATCCATCCCTGATCTAATCAGATCTGGGGCATCAGGGAAATACCCAGAGGGTTGAAAATAGAAATGCGATGTAGAGAGCTGACAAGTGACAACATTATTACACTCTTTGATGAAGCAGAATGTTTATTCTGAAATACAGAATATAATTCTATACCATCACATTAAAATCCTCATGTTTGAATATGGAATAAGGAACAAGACATTCTCACAGCCTTCTGAAGCTCTCTCTCTCTCGTTTTTAAATTTTTAAATTAATGACATAATTGAATCTTGAAGATTATAACTCGAACGCCTAATGAGCTTCGTTCATCAGTCTTACCCCATCAGAATCCAAAAGATAAGCTTGCTTTACTCTTTACTTATTTTTTTTTTTAAACAATGTAATTGTAAACAAACACTGTGTAGCTTGAAAACATGGTTAAAAAATTCATCTCATGGACATTCAGTCCTTGCATCTATAGCTTTGCCTATGAATTTGAGTGTTTACATTTCTCCAGCCCCGTACCTCAGCGGTTTACCAAACAAGTAGCGGGGAGACCGCTTTATTGTTATTGTTTGAATCCCAGATGGCCCAAGCGACAGCATTCCTGGAAATGCCAAACACACCCTTAACAACCACCAGATCCTTGTTCTTGTATGATTTATTGCGCCCACCCTACCGGAGGGGAAGACTGGTTGTCAGGGGCTGATACTGAGAGAGGGCTTACTATCAGCGTTGGGAAGCCTCCCTCTGAGCATGCTCAGAAGCCTCCAGGCCATTCAGTCAAAAAACTCAGCAGAACAGAACCCCTCACAGACTGGGCCCCCACCCCCAGTCCAAAAAAACAATATTTACTGTAAGTCCAGGCTCCTCCCGTCTACCACACCCCCTCTACAACATTCTCTCTTTCTTCCTCCCTCTTTCTAACTCTCTCTGCCACTTCCTTGTTTCATCCTCCCCACCCCACAATTCCCTCCGGGTCACCCCCTGTCCCCTTGTCCCTCACCTCTCTGAAAACAAACTTCTGGTCTTCGGGGATGGGCTGGCGGGGTCTCCTACACAGCTGCACAGTCAGGTAGGTGGAGATGCCATCGCCCACAGCACACCCCGCAGGCTCCCTGGTGTTATAGCGGATCTCACTATCCGTGGAGTGTTCGAAGAACTGCAACAGGAGAGATTCAGGGTGAGACCAGCAGAGCGTGCCTGTGTGTGGGTCTGTGTCAGCAACAGCATGGGCTCCCACATGGATACCCAGAAGGGTGCAGAAATAACAATGACATTTCAGTGGGGGCTCACTAAGGGTTACCGGGGACGACCACACAGGACATACATTTTGAATAATACTCATTTGTAAGCCATTGTGTTCAAATATCATTTCTTAACTCATCATTCTACAAACAAGAGCCACTATCCGACCCACTACACAACCCAGCCTGTTAGGTCAGAGGCCAAATGACCAAAGCTCCAGGCAATATAAATAGTATTTGCCAGAAAGCACTGCGAGCATTGTTTCCCATGGCCACTGATGAGATGTTACAGCAGTAACAGGCGGCCCCAGGCTTTTACTTATACAGTCATAATATAGCACCAGCACTTTGATATGAAGGCCTCCGTTGTGACCTTGTTTAAGCTGAGGCCTGTGATTTATGACTCTGATTAATGCCGTGTTATGGAGATGAAACGACCAGAGGGAGGGGGAGGTGGGAAGGGGGGGGGGGAGCAGAGTAGCCTTCCAAACTAAAACTATGGTACTAGTATGCTACTATGGTAGCAGCTTATGCACTGTGGTCATTTGGTTCACTATAACACATGAACATGCAGGCCCATCTACCTGGTTTTGGCCCATCCCATGACAGGGGTAGAGGATGATCCTATGGCCAACGAGGTTATGGTCGTCAGGGGGGTTGTAGTCAAAGCAGTAGTTAGCCATTCCTTGATTCTTCAGCTAGAAGGAAACGAGATGAAACAGAACTGTGAAAGTCCAGGTAGTGATCCGAGTGTGGAGAATACAGGGATTTGTGCATTCAAATGTCCTATGATGTACAACACGATCCTAATTATTACAGAGGGGATATAATGGGGTTTCTAGAGCGAGGTTCCCCGATTCTCCTCACCATTCCAAACTTCCCAGGCCGGTCCTCTGGGACGTGGATGTCTGGGTAGATGTTCTCCAGGTACCACTTGAAGTCCTTGCATCCCAGCTGCTGCCTCAGCTTCCTCCTGGCCGTCACGTCTCCAAAGGCCTCCTGAAAACAACAAGACGTGGAGTTTCAGTTCCACATCAGATTCTTTCTATTCTGCGGACTTATATACAGTAATCATGTGCGTGAAATTCATATTATATTCATGTGAAAACATGATTAAAGAGTCATTTGAATTCATTTCAACCCCATGCTGACGTGATGAAAACAACAGTTTGAATGGCGTGTCTTTCTGTGCCTCAGGCATCATCTCTGCAATGGCAGACAACAGCACCATCTATAGTTTCTCCCACATTTTCACACAAAAACATTGCCACACACACTAAAAATGTACAAAAACATTGCCACACACACTAAAAATGTACAAAAACATTGCCACATACACACAAAAAATGTACAAAAAAGGGCATTGCAGCTGTTGTATGTGAGCCTGTTGATGCGTGTGTATGTATGCGTGGTTATTATGATCTGAATCGGCACGCTCCACAGGGAACATTACTACTTGTGAGTTACAGCCCACAGAGGACTGACGGAGACACGTATTTGTGTGCAACATCTGTTGGAAACAACCTCCCTGTTGGAGGGTGGGTTTTGCAACACCACAGGATGATGGATGGCAGTGCCGCGCGTGAACGCACCTCTAATTGGCCGTTCATCAATTTAGTGCAGGGTGGGGGGTGGGGTTGGGGGGTGGGGGTGTGAGGGGTGTGGGGGGGACAGGATCTATCAGGTAGACGCTGTGGTCAATAGGAGGCCAGTGGAGAGCAGTAAGGGCCACAGGCTCCGGGGTGAAGTTGCCCTGGGGCTTGGATACAGGATCAGCCCGCCAGATCCTAACTTCAGCCATTAACTGGGAAAAATGCAGACAGCAACCTCCACTCTAAATAAGAGATCTTATGGGCAGAGCCAGACCGATACTGGATTTTCGGGTCCGATACCGCTGCAGATTTATGGGGGGCAAAATTAACCGATAACCGATATATCTTCATTTTTTTTTAAAATAAAAATATGATTCCCAAATTAGTAAGGCTATGTGCCAACTGCATTAGGCTACACTCATAGTTCTTCAATTTGTACCCTATTTTGATGTGTTTAATGATGACTCGGTGTCACCTCGAAACTCCTCAACAATCTCTATGGCAAGAGCCATCTTTCACCGTAGTTTCGTCAAAATTGGGCCAATCAGTGTAATTTCGTAAATGTCACATCTGAATGGCAAGACTCGTCATTCACCCAAGTTTCATAACAATTGTCCCAGTGGTGTCGGAGAAAAAGCTTGTGACATACGAATGAACAGAGACCAATGATAGTCCCCTCTCAAATTTCATGGTGGGGGACAATAATAACTGTGTCTCTGCATGCCAAATAACTCTCTTGTTCAGTAACATTTCAGTTAGCAACTATGATCATTGACTGCAGTCCAATGAGCTCAATGTAAAAATCCATACATGTATATATTTTGCTCCAGAAAAACCCAATTACACAGATTTTCGATCATTTCGGATGTGAGGCTGACGCACATCTCCGGTGCATTATCAGACAGAGGGAGTAAGAGAGAGACAGTGTGACAATGAGATAGAGAGACAGAGAGAGGGAGGGGGAGAGAGAGAGAGAGAGAGAGGGAGGGGGAGAGAGAGAGAGAGGGAGGGGGAGAGAGAGAGAGAGAGAGAGGGAGGGGGAGAGAGAGAGAGAGAGAGAGAGGGAGGGGGAGAGAGAGAGGGAGGGGGAGAGAGAGAGAGAGAGAGGGAGGGGGAGAGAGAGAGAGAGAGGGAGGGAGGGGGAGAGAGAGAGAGAGAGAGAGAGGGAGGGAGGGAGGGGGAGAGAGAGAGAGAGAGAGAGGGAGGGGGAGAGAGAGAGAGGGAGGGAGGGGGAGAGAGAGAGAGAGAGAGGGAGGGAGGGGGAGAGAGAGAGAGAGAGAGAGAGGGAGGGGGAGAGAGAGAGAGAGAGAGAGAGAGAGGGAGGGGGAGAGAGAGAGAGAGAGGGAGGGGGAGAGAGAGAGAGAGAGGGAGGGAGGGAGGGAGGGGGAGAGAGAGAGAGAGAGAGAGGGAGGGGGAGAGAGAGAGAGGGAGGGAGGGAGGGAGGGGGAGAGAGAGAGAGAGAGAAAGAAAAAGACATGTCCAGAGTGAGTAAGTGGGAGAGGGAGACATAGTGGTGTTTGTGGCTGATAGAGTTCTTCCTGGCGCTGTCAGGTTGGCACACCCACCCCCTCTTAAGAGAGATGAGTGCCACCTGATCTGTGTTTTGAGTGCACTCTCCCCTTAATGACACGCCCTGGCAGCCAGGGCACCTGGGCTGGCGTAGGATGCCGGGAGGCCTCTCACCGCCTGCCTCAAGGGCAGGTGGGTGACACCCGCAGGCGCGGCGCGGAGCTGCGGCTCTTGATGGTAATCTCACACCGGATGCGGTGTGTCACCTTGGGCGTCCGCTCCTCATGCAAGCGTCACTCAATCAGGGGAGCGTTTACGGAGCAGGGAGCGCTGTGTGTGTGTGTGTGTGTGTGTGTGTGTGTGTCTCCTCAAAAATGAAAAGATGTGATTAATCAGTCAGGGCATTTTCCAGTAGAGTACCACTGGAACAGAAACGAAGAGCCTCAAAGGATATCTGTGTACGCATGCATGCTCACACACACCTACACCTACCAGACGTGCATGGGGGTTGCGGTGGTAGTACAGCTCTTTGTAATCATCCATCCAGACCTCTGCAGCTCTGACACTGTTGGCCAGGGCCTTGCTCCGCGAGTAGGGGGCCTTCTTGGGGAAGACATGGCCCACGTGGGAACAGGGGTGGATCTCCAGGCTGCCCCCGCACTGCCAGATCTAAGTAACAACAACACAAGGATATGATTAGCTACACATTCATTCATTCAATACAATGGACATCTGTGTGCCTTTTGTTGTTCTTGTGGCATCTTTGGCTTCTTTAAAACAGGAAATATCTTGATCAAATCAGAGACTTGGGCTGAATCAAATTATTCACAGATATTTCGGGAGAGCTTCACATAACAGCTCGGAATATGTGGGTAACAACTTGGTAAGAACCATGGTACTGTACTGTTACCAGTAACCAGTATTTACCTGTAGTTACCAGTAACAAGTAGACAATCTTATTAACAAAGTTATTACCATGCTATAACCCACTTATTCCAAGCTGTAATGTAAAATGCTACCAATATTTCTTCCTCCTTGTATTGCTTTTTGCAAAAGCTCTTCAGTGTGACTATGATCAGGGAAAGAGAAGCTGTTATTGTTTTCGATCCTAAAACCCCACAGATGTGACCCAGTTTTCCCGTAGTTTGTGACTGAATACAGTACGGTATGTCAAATATTACAGCCTTGTGCGAATCACTACACATATTTCACATCAATATGAAGACCATCAGTCTTAACTTAAGCAGCAGTCAAGGAAAGGTATGGTCAGACGTCACGCTCACGCTCACTCACCCTGAAGGAGAACTCCAGGTTCTCTCCACCCCACACCTCCATGCCTGTGTCGTATGTGCCCAGGTATTGGAAGTACTTCTTACTGACAGCAAACAGCCCACCGGCCATGGTGGGAGACCTGGGACAAAAACAGACATAGCACATCATTAACACAACACTCACAATTTTCGAGACCGGACTGCCTCTCTCCAGAATGCAGAGGGAGCTGCCAGTGACATCACCTGATGACATCAGTGGGAGAGTTCCGGCGCTTCTGCTCGGACTCCGGCACTGGGTGCCACGTGAAGACCAGCCGCCAATCAAACCCTCCGATCTGGGGTTCCCCAGGGTTGCCTAGATACTGGAAGGTGTTCCAGTCGATCACATCAATGACAGGACACACCACAGCAGACGGCGCCTCCTTTATCCTGGGGGAGGGGAGAAGAGGGGCGGAGTTAGGCACAGGGGATGGAGGTCACAGTAAAACTGTGGGTGTGCTTGATTGGTATGTTCTCACCTGTCACTGACAGGTGAGAACATATTTTCTTCTTGCCAGTTTCCTCATACATCCTTTTGAACATCACAGTTTCTCACCTGTGGAGCAGGGGCTCCAGCCAGCCCTCGTGGCATTCACAGTGGCAGTCGAGGAAAGTCAGCACGTCACCCGAGGTGATGGAGGCCCCCAGGAGCCGAGCTCGCACCAGACCCTCCCTCTTCCTGGCTCGGATCAGACGAACCTTCTTCAAACCAGAGATGTAGTTTTCTAAAGGCTGCTTCAAATGTTCTGCGGGGGACAAACAGTGTCACTGATTTGAAGGATAGGACTGGAGTTGCCTATGCCTGGCCTATCTGTCCACTTTGATTGGGTGTGTGCATCATCACAGGGTGGTGCTAACCGGTGTTCCTGCTCACGGAACTTAGCTGATAATGTGACGTCATACAACCAATCACTTGACAGTATTTTCCCAAAGGCCACAGTTTAGAGAATATCTGGGCATCACATACCGAGTCATACGTAACAGAGGGGTAATATGTGAACTATGAGTGACGGCCACATTCATTCAAATTTGATCCTGCATATTTCATCAGATATCGGCTTTCATTTGCATTTCGTCAGTAAGGACGGCAGGTCACCAGCCAGGCCGGACTGTGTCTGTCTGTCTGTCTGTCTGTCACTGTACCTCTGTCACTGTAGTCATCCACCAACACCACCTCTCGTAGCAGGATGTCAGGCGAGGTCTCCAGGACACTGTGCACTGTGCGAAGGAGTGTTGACCACGCCTCGTTATAGAAGGCTATCACCACTGAGGTGGTCGGCAAGGACCTGTAGTCATACTTCAAGTCCTTGCAACTAGAAGAGAAGAAAAGAAAAAAAAAAAAATGTCAGTCCTTTGTTTTGAACTGTTGTTGGTTACCACTCCTCTTGGACGTCTGATGTATGAACATTAATGGGGTTACGATTGTTTACACTTGGCTGAGTTGACAATGAGTCATTTTAAGTGCAGACATGATTATCAGAAGGGGAAAAAATCTGGAGACCCGTATCACAAAGATGTGTAACAAAAGATTAATATGGGCACAATTACTAGCAAATCCAATGCAAAAAGCCACAATGAACACTGTGCAATAAATGTAGGCTACTCCCTTCCTACTACAATGAGTGACTTTATTCAAAATGATTCCAGTCAAGAGGAAGAGCTTTGGAAGTGATTATCATACATGTTGGTCAACATCACAAAATAATGCATTGCCTTGCCTGTTATTCTGGCATTTAGAAATGGTTAAAGAGCAGAAACCATCTTGACAGCTCTTTCGGGAGTAGCCTAGTGACGTGACTTTTGTGAGAGTATACCACCATGGCATCTAATTATCCACGGGTAGTTACTGTTGCACAACACAAGTATGATCAGCATAGGTGAACATTCTGAATTTATTTCACATGAAAATAGGTAGAAAACAAATACAACATTCCATTCAAACTCACTGTCAACTTACAGTGGATTCCACCTCTCAGGTAGTCTGCGATGGAGTGAGATCATATCACTCACAAACGAGTTTATCTGGTGCATCTTCATACCCTCTGCTTCCTTCTCCTTCTCCTCTCCTTTAAGATTCAATTTGACTGCTCTCCCCATTTCACCCTGGGCATTTAAATCCAAGGTGGGTTTCTCATATACAGGCTTTTTAAGCATTTCATTCTCCAAATCTTGTTCTGTAGGGGCTTCTCTTCGATTGGTCCCAACTATGTTGCTTGTATTATGTCTATGAAAGATGAAATATCCGACTAGAGACAATCCAAAAAAGCATATTAAAAACTTCGGCCTGATCCTTCGCCCGCAAAGTGCCATCGTGTCGCTCTCCTCTTCCTCTCTGTTTAAAAGGGTACGTTTAAAAGCAGCCGGCAGCCTCCGATAAGCGATACTGCGATCATCAATCCACTAAATCGACTGTCAGCCTCTGTAAACAACTTTACGAATTCTAAGAATCCTTATTGTGCTTCTTCAATCGACTTTCTAGTAGTCATGTCATTTCAAACTACGAAAAAACCCTATTTAAACCACTTTAAAAGTTGTTTCCAGTCGTCGAGCGTTTGAAACAGCTGTAGGCTGCTGAAACAACCCGCTCTGCGCAGCGGCGTTTGACGACGCAGAAAGCGGGTTTACGCCAGGTTCGATTAGCTCTCTCTTCGGATTAGCACTCAGGGGTAAGATAAAATCCAGGTCAAATCAAAGAGCCTTGTCCAGTGCTTCATTCTGTGCCAGGACTAATCCAAATCCACTTTGCGCTCTCCTACTCGCTTCATCTCTGCGCAATTTCCTCGACCGCACATTACCTGGACACGACGGAGCACGTAGCGACTCTGCAGAAGTGACCCAGTCTCGCGCCTCACGACTTGTTGAAAGTGAAGTTCCAAAGCAGTCAGTGAGCAATCCTTTACCACTGTCACGAGTTGTGGAAGTCAACAGCGCCGCGACCGCGCCCCACAAACATACATTTCAGATAAAAATGATACATAGCAACATTGTTACAGCATTTTCGATTTCTCGTGTTTTATAATTATGGATAAAGCGGGTATGACATTGACTGCTTCCGGGTTCGCAACAAGTAAAAAGTACAGTATCACGTGACTGCAGTTTTATTATAGTCTTTCTTTCCGTTATAGTTCTAGAATCGTTGCATCGAAATATAGGATATTGCCATTGTGTTTTTTTCCTGTAACATTTAATTTTGTTACTATGAAACACTGTCACTCAAATATTAAACTGAACACTGTATTATCCAAGTCTCACACAAAAGATGACATTTGAAACAAAATGTATGTTTAAGAAAATTAAATGATTAATAATTGAGGTAACTTTTCAACTTGAGAAGGTAATTTGAGTGCCATACTGTTTGATTGAGTACTCTTATTGTCAAAACAACAAAGAGAGAAGGCAACTGAATTGATGTAATATACCATGGTACACTGGGCGTGTTTTCCCAGCAAGGGAGAAATTATATTCAAATTCATGCATGAGGACTTTTTCATCTAGGCTATCTACATACACTCACCTAACACTTTATTAGGAACACCTGTACACCTTCTCATGGTGGAGGTGGTGTAATGGTGTGGGAAATGTTTTCTTGGCACACTTTGGGCCCGTTAATACCAATCAATCATCGCTTGAATGCTACAGCCTATTTGAGTATTGTTGCTGACCATGTGCATCCCTTCATGGCCACAATTTGTCCATCTTCTAATAGCTACTTCCAGCATGATAATGCACCATATCAAAGCAAAAGTCGTCTCAAACTGGTTTCATGAACATGACAATGAGTTCAGTGTTCTTCAGTGGCCTTCCCAGTCACCAGATCTGAATTCAATAGAACACCTTTGGGATGTGGTAGAACGGGAGACTCACAGCTTGAAAGTGCACCTGAAAAATCTGCAACTATTGCGTGATGCAATCATGTCATCATGGACCAGAATCTCTGGTCAGGTTTCCAACATCTTGTGGAATCAATGCCACGAAGAATTGAGGCTGTTTTGAGAGCAAAGGGAGGCCCTACCCAGTATTAGTATAGTGTTCCTAATAAAGTGTTCGGTAAGTGTAGCACTCATTTGTAGAAGTAGGCAAATCGTGTTATTTTCGTAAAGACATGGGAACAATTTATATAAATGCAAATTATATTGATGGCCAAATTTTTCTAAGTGCTTTTACGTCTTTATAATTCTCAAGCGGCCAACTGAATGTATGTACACTGCATAATTTGCCACTTTTTGAGACCTCTTCACGCCACTGGATGGCGCTGCATCAGTAAATTTGGAATTGCCGTTCCCTTTCTTTTGTCATTAATTCCAGGAATGTTTATTTAAAAGGAGGTGGACTAATATGCAAATAATGATAATCAAATTAAGCCTTTAGAGGACCTGGCCAATCTAAGAAGGAGAGTTTTAATACATTTTCATGCTATTGCCATTGCAACCTCCCTTGATAAGGCACCTCAAACCACAGGTCATTGTGAAATCTCCCTGAATATTGTCATTATACACCCTCAATCTTTTCTTCAGTGCCAAGCACATTAAAATAATTAACTCATACTTGAATATTTCATCAGTTTTAATTTTCATTGAGTTAAGGCATTCACTTAGTACTGTACCCCCAAAATGCCAAAATAATTTCATCCCTCAGTACAAACAATAATCACCATCACTTGTGCTTAATCAGTAGTTCAACGATGCACAATCCAAGTTTGCATTGTCCCATCCATGTCCCTTTTATACCAAGAATCATTAACAAAGAAATACAAAAAAGAATGCATTGAACAATAGAGCTGGAGTCATTTTGAATGATCGACCATTCATTAACTACTACACATACTATATTCAATAAGCCTTAGTTGTGCAAAAGAGCACCAAAAACATGCCTCATTTGATATCTCTGGTAGTGCAGCTGATTTAAATGAGCACTTCAGTGGCCATGAACATATGAATCATGTTATTAAGCCCAGTGTCCTATTGGTCCTGGAATCCCAATTGAGGGACCCAAAAATGTCAGAGTGCTGAAGTTGTTTTTTTCAAGTACAAAGGGCTGCTTTGACTAATCTGGCAGAGTAAAACAGGAACGGCCAGTCCAGAAACAACCCCTAGCCAGTGAACACTGGTCTGGATCCGAAAACATTGGATAGGCTAAGCAATATGTCGAAGAATTCCACCAAGCCTATCGGGGGCAAGGTGGAGCTAAAACCATCTTTCTATACCTATCCAATTATTTCAGATCTACACATGTCCATGAACTGTTTCTGGACAGGGCCTCTATGCAGAGATTCAGGTTAGGCAGAGTAGAAGGTGAGGTGAATCAAGCGCTTAATGAGATACTGTACATAGTCAGGTTAGAAATGCTAAAATAAGCATGTGTACAATAAGCATCTTGTATTGGTAAGCTTTGGAGGAGGGCAGACACAAATGCAACACCCAAATCCTATTGGCTGTAGTATGAAAATTAGATGAACATAAATGCACATACTTTGGTGTTCTACTGGCACAGTATATTTAGGTCTATTTTATATCCAAAGGCTTAAACAATGTTGTCTCTTGAGGCACAGTGAAGGCACAGTAAACAGGCCTATTCCCAAGGTCTGTGTTATAGTTACAGCACAGGGAAGACTACCTAACAACCACATCTCACCTCCCCCCTCTGGCAAATTTCACTTGTACAAATGTGCAACAAATGTTTAAAGTCTTGTTCAGACAGCCCTGATTTGATTCCACCGTGAAGCTGGCTCCAGACAGACAGAAGTTGTTGAGAAGACACGTGCCAGCATAGCGTGACAAGAATCCTCTCAATTCATGATCACTATCACATGATGTGGCATGTCAGTGACTGTCTCACTTGATACAAAGCCATGAGCGTCACTCACACCTACCTCAACAAGTTTTCTTAAGAGTATCAAACCCTGAAAACACACACTGAAAAAGAGTAAACCTTCAGACCTTAGATGAATATAAGAATTGAGTAAACATTGTCTTTCCAACCCCTCAGACAACACAGACATGTGAAAACTCTGTGGCAAGTGTGTTTCGATGAATGTGTGTTTTTTTTCCAACCATCCAGCATAAATATGGGCACTTAGGGTGTGGATCCCATTTTGGTTTGCAAAGGCACTTCGATGAGGGAGAGTCTTCCCACAGGAAACTGCGCAGAGGCTTTGCTTAGTCCCTCTTTAAAAATCTTTAAAAAAATCTATCTTCCACCATGGTAATTGCACTTAAGTCAAAGGTCACTTAGGTTGGGCTACTTCCTCTCCATCTTCTTCACTCAAACTTCCAGCACTGGTGCTTGTCCCCGGGAGTGCACTTCCTCATCTCCAAGTCTGTGCGTCCCTCGGCTGTGCGGTAGGAGGTGACACAGGTATTTGTGTGAGGGTGGTAGATGGTCCCATCCTTTAACGGTTAAAAACAAGCATGACAGGCAGGTTAGGCACCACAGTGTACCAACAGGACTTTTAAAAACACAGTATTAATACCACCAATCATCCTGTGTTTTCATTCCATAATAATGCACTGTGTATGGGTGTGTGTGTGTGTGTGTGTGTGTGTGTGTGTGTGTGTGTGTGTGTGTGTGTGTGTGTGCATGCGAGCCTGTCTGTCTGTCTGTCTGTCTGTTAAACTCACATCTCTGAACTCCCAGAGGATACCAGGAGGCTTAGACGTTCTATCATGGGGGCAGTGCTTCATCCCGATCTGAGTCTGTCCCTCCAGAACCTCGGCGCACAGCTCCGTCACGGAGTTAAAGCGGATCTCCTGCTTAGTGGTGTACTCAAAGTACTGGGGAGAGAGAGACATTCACACGCATGGTTGACTCTGTTTCTCTGACTTATAGTAATTACAATCTTGGGGGGATGTGCGATTCCTTATGATGTGTCTGCTCATGAAATCAGTTCACGACATCACCATTGAACAGTCGAAGCAGACTTAGCGACGGGAATCACCTCCATCTGAGAGAGGAATGGTTGGATCTGACCATACTGTAATGTATGTTAAGCAAATAACTTCATGTGTGTTTCATGTTCTCATTTAGATGTAATCAGCAGTCTCTTTTGCCCCTTAGTGTGTTAATGGAGTGGAATAGAATTAACTAAATCAGAGCGTTTTGTGCCTAATCAAATCTTGTTGACATGTGGAAAGCTTTGAAAGAGAAATGTAAGCTCTTATTCTTTTCGTTTCGCTTTCCCCCTTATATCTCCCTCTTCCTCTCCCAACATTGCTCAATGAAGAGAAAAGCATCTCTCTGTCTCTGAAAAACAGTTGCTGGATTTGTCTTCGTTAAGACAGTCCTCCACGGCGTGGACACAGAGGCCTCGAAGGCCATCACGCTGAAGACAAGGCCTCGACCCTCTCAATCACCCAGGCGTAAACACTAACTCTCCCGGGGTGTCATTTCCAAAATCGAGCCTCTGAGACAAAGCACAAAGCACCCTGGGTGCCCTTTAAATGGGTGGCGAAGGTAATCAATCTTCATGGTCCCCATCCTTCTCTTCACATCTCATGTATCTTTCAGACGGGGTAATAGTAGTTTCTAATAAAAGAGGTTCCCCTCGTCTGGCTCAAACTTATTTACCCAGTCTGGCCCATTCATTCTTCTTGGGGGCTCATGTATCTTTTAAATGGAACTAGGTTCCCTGCACAGAGGAGGGAGAGGTTCCCATTTCAGTGAGGCTGTGGAAACATTGATTTTCGGTCACACATGGTGCTTTTTGTAGCAGCGGGACACCTGATGCGTTGCATCAATGAGTAATCAGAGATATGGGCCAGTAGATACACATGCAGACCTCTGCTTCAGCCGGTTGTCTGGCCAGACATTAAATATACATTCTTAGGGTCACCAATTAATGTCAAACTAAAACCTTATCATTAAAAACAGTATCAAACATAGTACATAATATCAGTACAATACTATGTTTACATTAAAAGATCATCATGGATGTTCATAGGGAATATAAATCCAAGGTTTGCGATATCTCCTTATCTTGCATCATGCTAGAGAGCCAAGGTGAATGTTGGTTTTTTTGTGGTCACCGGACACCATTGACATTCAGAGAGAGAAACTTCTGCATCCATCAGGTAGACGTGGGGTCAAGGGGGGTTGAGAGAGAAAATACACAGCCCTGAAATTTTCATTACCTGGTTGCCGCCCTGCCCATGGCAACCGTACAGGGAGAGGTGAGCTCCTGTGGGGCTGTGCTCCGGGGCATTGTAGTCAAAGCACTCTGAATGGATCCCAGAGCTGCGCACCTGTGAGGAGATCCCGATTAGCATTAGATCTGCAATATACGCAAGGAGGCTAAACTTATGAGGTCATAGTCTAGGCTGATATTAGCCATCGAGCCCTAGACTCTGCTTGACACCCCCTCATAGATCTGTAAGCCCCTAGATGGCTGTAAGCAACAAAGCCACTGCTAGACCACCACGAGGAGCAATTACTGTAATTACTTAATCATTTCTTCGACCTGATCCTTTCTGTCCTACAAGGGGGGAATTAATAAGTGCCTAGGGGCAGGGTCCCAGATGTACACAAATGCTTAGCAGATCGAGGTAGTGATTGATTTGGGACCGGGGAAGACACTCACCGCCCCATGCCAGCCGTCGCGGTCCTCCGGCACGTGTAGGTCAGGGTAGATGTTCTTCAAATACCAGTCAAAGCTGTTACACTTCAACCTCTCCCTCAACAAAACCCTCTCTGAGATGTCCCCATAGTTCTCCTGTAGGGGAAGACACATTTGTTATAAACGTAACGACCTTTCTGTCGGCAAACGTCTTAAATCAGTAGTGTTTTCTGATAGCAGAGAAGAACACTTCACCAGTGAGACCCAGTTAGCTGAACAATACTGGGTGAAATGTCACTGCTCGATGTTCAGCTCCTTGGAGAAATGTGGTTTGATGTGGCTCAACATGGGAGAGAGGCTGAGTCAGTAGATTTATCACATCCTGGGTAGTCTGACTTTGACATCCTGCTTAGAGGATTTACGGTCGTAAGCAAAGTCATCAGGCAGGAGTTTCCTGTTGTTCGTTTGCGTGGCAGTTTTGCATGGCCAGTTTGCACGGTTGTTTCAGGTTGAGGTACTGTATCCTTTAGTTTGTTTAACACAAACAGTTCACCTGTTCAAAGTTCATTTCAAACACAAAGGAGGTGTTTGATATAACCCCCGCTCAACCAGGGCACTCGATTGTGCATGTTTTTCGCTGCACGATTCCTTAAGGGTCCGTCCAGTCTGTAACGTTTTCTAGAAGCTTCCTAACGGCTGTAATGACTACGTTTAATCGGTACCGATCAGGGAATGAGATTTGCATATAAACATGTTGTTACCGCCTGTTCTATTATTAGTAGGGAGGATGTTGTTCTTTGGAAATTCTAACTGAATGTTGTCACGGTGACCCCGAGCTACATGGAACACACCCATTTATTTATAGTTTACCAGTCTGAACCTGCTGGTAGCGGCTGAGCATCTCTCCTACAGGTACGTACACGACACCCAGACGGATTAAAAAGCTGTCAATCTCATTTTGGCACCCCAGTCTTCTCTCCCTTTGAGACGGTAATTTATTGTTTGATCAAAGATCCCTGGCATTAATAATGCACTTTTTTTCAGAGAGGTGAAACTGAGATACATGAAACTTTGATGTCTGCCAACACACAGAACCCGAGAGGCATGGCACAAAACACACTCACTGACATCACTCTCACACACGCAGACAGTGGGCCTCTCATCACGTTCTGACAGCCAGACAGGTGAATCATATCATGTGAAGCATCTCCATCCAAGTTAATCCACTTATTATAGAATATGAACCAAGTCTAGGGTGTTAACTTGCATCACTGGCACCGTTTTAATTTAGCATCTCCGACATGGGTTAGCTGACAGTCCCTACCTCATCCTTACAGATTGATGTCAAGGCCTACTAATACATATCATATTGTTAATGATAGCCAATTCTACTGTCTACAGACCTATTATCTAGCATAATTGCATTCCCGACTCTATCACTACTGTTATCATTATTCCTCCAGCAAGAATCGGCTGTCTCAGCAACTCTCTTCTCTTTTATGAGCCCTATAACTCAGCAAAATAAGCTTTTGCTCATCGTTGTGGGGAGGTGTGCCCTTGTATGCCCAATGAAGTTAATTATTGTCTATTTAAGGGAACCCATTTAGCTCAAGAGCTCCCCCATGGGTCAAAGGTTCCATATAATCACTTTGAAGTGTAGCACATCAGTTGTGCTAAGCTATATCTTCTGGTTTAACATTCTGCTGCTTTTGCTGTACAGTTAACACCCTCTTGGCTAGGTCTTTGATATGTTCTTTGACTGTACCTTCTTGGCCGGGGGGTTCCTGTGGTAGAAGTGCTGTTTGTAGGAGTCCATCCAGACCTCTGCCGCGCGCACCGTGTTCTGGAGGAAGTTGGGCCGGGCGTAGGGGGCTTTCTTTGGGAAGACATGACCCACATGGGAGCAAGGGTGGATCTCCAGAGAGCCTCCACACTGCCAGACCTAGGGAGAAAGATCCACACAGAGCATGGGCAACCGTGTCCATGAATATGCTGCTAATCCTAAAAAAACATATCTTTTTGGCAGACATACTGTCTGTACCGTCTGATTATGATGGAAAATATGCATGAAGTTCTGAGATGTGCTGCAGACAAATCAGGATTTAAACCACTGCCTCAATGTCTTAACGACAGACTCACTATGAAAGAGGATCCCAACCAGGGTTTAAGTGGTGTGATAATTTAGGCAGAATCCAGGATAAACATCGTCTATGAATAACCAAACAAGGCTCTTCTCTTCTCCTTTGGCCTCTTACAGCTATTATGCATTTAAGAACGTCAGGAAAACCTGTTTGTTTGGAACATTTGACTGAATTTGAATATCCTCCAGGATGTCTGATTCATGGTCAATTTGCATCTGGTAATTGCTTATTTTTCACTACAGCTATACAAAGCCAGGAAAACACCCTTGGAGAATGTAAGAAAGCTAACTATGTACTTTTTAACTTGCTTGAGTAATGCCTCAATTACAAAAAAGCGCTGTCATTGTTATGGATACTTACCTTAAGGCCTGTAGAACTACAATAATTTCCATCTAAACACACCAAACATTTCACTCAATGGCTTTTGTACAACCAAAACAGTTGGAAACCAATTCAAAGGCTATACATT
This sequence comes from Argentina silus, assembly GCF_951799395.1. Classification (NCBI taxonomy): domain Eukaryota; kingdom Metazoa; phylum Chordata; class Actinopteri; order Argentiniformes; family Argentinidae; genus Argentina; species Argentina silus. The sequence goes on from NC_139665.1 coordinate 4,851,762, forward strand.
ATGTATGGGGACATTTACAGTCCCAGCGAAAGGCATTTAATTTCCACATCCATAAAACATCACTCATGGGGATAGCCCCATGCATCTTGAGTTTTACATACGCATGTAGATGGCTATGACAAGGAAATCTGTGCCAGCATGATTGACGTAAACAAGTGAAAAGTGACACCACCAACAACATGCTATCCCTGGTCATCTGAACAGGGACATGGGGATATGGTTTCTGATGCCATCGCTCACGCCTGGCAGTCATCAGACACGGAGAGACATCGCACCACTGACAACCAGCGAAGACTGAGACTGATGAACCCACTGCATTAGCTTGATTGAGCTGGGGAACACCAGTCCACAATACCAACGGGTACACAGAGAAGTGGGTGGGTATCCTTTCTGCATCGAACTGTCTTTCTTCTACCAAGCATCTGAGAAGTAATGATGTGTAACTGACGAAGGTCGGAGGTCGGAGGTCGACAGTATGTGACTGAAACCGTGCGACTGCAAGCTGTTTATTTACCAAGTAAACACCGTGTGCAGGAGTCCCATACGCTTTTAACTTCAGATTTAGATTTTTACTATGCACACGTCACTTGAGACTTCATAATTCATGTGTTGTAAAAGCTTTTTAATTCAGCTTCCGTAGGAAAACCCCCCCAGTGCTGACTCACCCTGAAGGAGAGCTCCAGGTTCTCTCCACCCCACACCTCCATCCCCATGTCATACGTGCCCAGGTACTCAAAGTAGGCCTTGCTCACCGCAAACAGCCCACCAGCCATGGTGGGAGACCTGGGAGAGAACAGCAGACAATGGAGGTCAGTAAAATGATTCCATTCAATAGAGAACAAACTAAACCCTTAGAACCCGTTCAAAACATACTGTATTTTGGAAATATATCATCCTCTTCTCTCTCAGAGAACCAATTAGGAGAAAATATATAAAAAACATAACAGACACCAACCTAATAGGATCGATGCGAGACTTGCGTCTCTTGCGGTCCACTTCAGGGACAGCATGCCACTGGAAGGTCAGCCTCCAGTCGAAGCCCCCGATCATGGGCTCATCTGTCTGCATGTAGAACTCAAACGTGTTCCAGTCGATCGTATCGATCACCGGACACACAATGGTGCTCTCATTCTCACCAATTCTGAGGGGAGGACAAGACGTACATACTGTAAGGCCACTGATAGGAAGGCAGCTGAAACAACCACAAATGCAAACAGAGTCCTTTCTCTCACAAGGAATGGTTAGATTTGCAGTATTTTGATGGTGTCAATATGTCCTGTGCTGACATTATGAAGCCCCATTCAGTAATTGCGGGGAAAAAAAAATCTTTTATCTACTCTGTTTGTATTTTCGAAAACAGTACGTCAATTTGTTTATTTGAGTTGCCAATGACAAGTGCCCTTCATTAGCATATTAAAATTAATTGTAATTCCATGATCCCTAATGAACTCAGAATGTTAGCAAAGCGACACCTCTCCAGCAGCGGCTCGATCCAGCCCGGAACACACTCGCAGTGGCAGTCCAGGAAGGTCAGTACGTCTCCTGTGGCGTAGGTGGCGCCGATGAGTCTTGCTCGGACCAGCCCCTCCCTCTTGTTGGTCCGTATGAGGCGGACACGCTCCAGGTTACTGATGTACTCTGCCAGCTGAGACTTGAGATAGCCTGGAATCCACACAGAGATGCGCTCACAGCCTTTTATTGGTCTCCCTCTGTCCTCCTTCTCTCTCGTTTCCATACCCTGTTCTCTCTCTCTCTCCTTCCAAATTACTCCTTTTCCCCCCCCTCTCATGCTCACTGCATTCCAGCTTTATCATCCGTCTGTCTGCCGTTTTCTCCTTCTCTCCATCTCCCTCTCCACAGAGGTCATCCACCTATCAGTTGGCCAAGTAGCGCCTGAGGCTTTATCAGTCCCCTGCAGAACCACCTTATCTCGGACTCTGGTCCGTGGTCTCCACACCAAAGACCGACTGACTCACCATCCACTGTGAGGCTGTGGCCGTCCACTATGATCTGCACTGCCATTACCAGCTGGCATCAAACATGCAGCAGCTTCTAAAACGAGATCCCCCTATAGTGTAGATAAGAAATACACTTTTGCATCAGTCTTATTTGGTGTTATTTTGGCACCTCGGCAGACCGACAAACTAAACTTTTAAAAAGAAATGAAAGTCAAACTCTCTCCTCTTCGTGGAGATGTGACTTTTGTCTATTTTCCAAAGGTTAGATCTCCAAGCCAACCCCTCAACCTTTTTATGAGTTCAATCTCAGGACAGCATGAAAATAATGGAGTACATTTGGTAATGTCATGGTAATGTCTTTGTTCTCCTCCCCCCAGTACTGTAGTCTCTTGTATATACAGCTCTGGTTGAGAATGACGTGTCTGACATTCCGCCTGGTCTAGATGGCCGGCGGAGAGGAAATTATGTTATATGAGGTCACTGGCCCTTGAGGTCACAGGCAGCAAAGTAATGTCTAGGGCAGCCACCGGAATGGTGAGAGACCCGGTCCTAATTTACTAGTGATCAACAGAGCAGACCTGGGACAATGAACATGTAAAATACTTGAAAGTATGTGAGGTTTGCTTGATTTAACTTGGGAGTTATACTTATACTACATTATCATATACGACATTATCATCTTTGAGCTTTGTAAAAAAATAAAATCAAACCATAATTGTCCCATAAATCAAATACTGTCATATTGTATGTCCGCAGTCTGTCTACCTGGTTTTCATCGCTACGTTGTAGGTTTTATTTTCTTGGCAGACAGGACTTTTTATATACATATTGCACAGTTAAAACATATTTTTATTTTCCACAGAAATAATTAAATGTCTTCCTTAGGGAGTCTCACCACGATCGCTGAAGTCGTCAATGAGGATGATCTCCTTGAGCAGGACCGCGGGCGTGCTCTCCAGCACACTGTGGATGGTCCTGAGCAGGGTGGACCACGCCTCGTTATAGAACGCTATGATCACTGATGTGGTCGGCAAATGACGGTAATCAAATTTCTTAGCTCTGCATCTGTAATCAAAGAGAGAAGCTAGGAATTTAGAAAATTAGGCCCGAATAGCCCTTCTTCTGCTAACTGGGTCATAACAACCAATTTGATCTCTGTCGTCACATGATCTCTGTCGTGACATAACATACACCTATCAAGTGAGACATGACCATCCAGTGAGTCAGTCTGCCAACGGAGGAGAGAGCCTGAGCTGCATTGGTTAGTGCAGGAGTAGCCTTTGGTCTCATTCCTGAAGAAGAGTTGTGGGGACAAGAGGCAGATGTAAGAAGTGAGAGAAATCACACTAAAGTTCTACATGCCACAACACATGCCAGTTCTCATAGAGAGACCAGATACGGTAACTGCAGCTGGTAGAGAGAGAGAGAGAGAGAGAGAGAGGGAGAGAGAGAGAGAGAGAGGGAGAGAGAGAGAGAGAGAGAGAGAGAAACATAAGGCAAGGGAGGACCATCATGGATCTTTCCATATTCAGACATGAGAGATACAGAAAGATTGAGAGAGGAGAAAGGAGGAGAGGTATAAGATGGATAGCAACGATGGAGAAAGGAAAGAGTGAGAGAGGGGGGAGGAGACCGAGAGAGGCATTTGAGACAGCCAGGGGAGTAGTCTACTCTGTAACAGTAATGCAGGGACAACGTGCACCTTACTTGTGGCCTCTCTCCAAGCTGACCGCAGCCCTAGATTCACTGTTTATTGCAAGTCATTGAAACTCAAGTAAAACAGCATTTCTCACTCTGTCAAAACTGTTGAAAAGTAACAAAAACATGACCTGATTTCAACCAGAGAGACAATGGAGTGGAGTTCGCTTGATTGTGAACATGCAATATCTTGTTTGTGGTTTAATCTCTGAATAAGCAGTGACTAGACTTCATGGTTACCACAACAGTTAGTAACAATCCTGCTACATTCCAAGCAAAATCCCTGGCCCCATAAGAAGATCACTGAGTCTGTTATGATTGGCCAAATCCAACAGCAACTGATTTACATTGACATTTAACTTGTCTGGTTTGTCAGGTTTGAGTCGCTCAAATCCACAGCCTTGTGTGACTGAGTCGAGTTTAGGAAATGTGCATAGAGAACATCAGGGCGCTCACACACTGCTCGTAAACAACACTGGAGCCCCCATGAGAGACAGCTCATTTTTGTGAGCGAATGTTGCAAAAAAACAAAACCATGATTTAATGCGAGTGTTCATGTCTGATGCTGGGTCTGTGTTTCATTATGGGGCCTTGTTAGGGGTGGCGAGGAGCTGGTTATAAAACACAAATCACACGGGTGTTGTCCTGCCACAAGCCGTTCTGAGGAGGATCTCTAACACCGAGGACAGACAGCTGTGAATAAGCACAGACGGAGAATTTCACGGAGGCACCGAGGCATTTAAGGCTCAGGTTCCGGTGAATAGTTAAGTCTAGCGCTGTTCCAAAAAAAAATCGATACAGCCGAGTATCGCAATATTCTTTTTCACTGTTCTCAATGATCCAGCCCTACGTTATACGTATCCTATTGTGAAGTACTTGCCAATACCCAGGCCTAATAAAGTCCCTGATGTGAGTCAGACCAGGCAGTCAGCAACTCTCTGATACCATCTATGTCCTGGATGGGCCTTATCTCTGGTCTACAATGACATCAGCAGGCTAAAAAGAGGTGGCTTGTTTAAATCCTATGATGATATCCGTATACAGTAGGCCATCAATGGACTACCTCTAACAATGTCTATAACCACTTGTCCAGATTGTAGCCCAGTTGAGGGGCTCTGTGTAGAGCAATATGACTAGATGTGGTGAGAAAGCATTAGACTTGTGTCCTTCCTAGCATGGCTAGATAGATTATGACCATGCAGAGCAGTGGCCCATACTCACTCATACATCCTATTGTCCTGAATGTGGCGATGGAGAGAGATCTTATCGCTGACAAATATATTGATGGCGTATCTCTCCACAGTGTCCTCCTCCTGCTTCTTCTCTTCCGGGTTGAGGGTGAGCTTGGTGGCCTTGCCCCACTCCCCATGGGCATTGGAGTCCGCCGGGGGCTTCACATACACAGGCCGAGTCAGCTGCTCCGCTACCCCACGCCCCTGGTCCTCCCGGGGAGAGAAGTGCCTGACCAGCAAGCTGCGTCCCCCACCGTCCTCCCCTCCATCCCCAGGGGAGGAGGAGGCGGCGCGGGCCAGGAGAAGGTAGGCCAGCCACAGCAACCACAGCATGAAGAACGCCTTCGCCAGCAGGCCCAGCTTCCGGGAGCAGCGCACCCTCATCGTGCCCCCGGCGGTATGTTGACAGCTGCCACTCACGCCCAGGCCACACCCCTCTGTGGGGTGAAATGAAAACACAGGAAGGCTTAAAACTAATTATTTGGTCCCTATGTTTATTGCATCACAGTGAAGTGAAGAAAAGAGAGAGAGAGAGAGAGAGAGAGAGAGAGAGAGAGAGAAAGAGAGAGAGAGAGAGAGAGAGAGAGAGAGAGAGAGCAAACACCAAGTAAGAAAGAAAAAGAAATTGCATTTCCCATTCAAAGCTTTCCACATGTCAACCAGATTTGATTAGGCACAAAACGCTGTATGATTATGCTAATTTTATTCCACTCCATGAACGCACTAATGCTGAAAAGAGACTGCTGTTTACATCTAAATGAGAAAACATGCTAATGAAGCCGCACCAATTGACCAGACTAATGATAATCATCGTAATCGTGATCCAACCTCATTAATGAAAAACCCAGGGCTAAATTATTATGTAAATTAAATAGAAATTGCAAAGATTAATGGCATACTGTACACTGATTAAATTACACACAGTAATGAGAGGCGCTTGAATGTGTTTAATCAAACCAACAGTTTACCCAAGCGGAAAAAAAAGTATACCTGAGCATACTTATTTTTCTATTTTAAGTATACTAAGGTATGCATGTATTTAATGTGTACTTATGTGTGTGTATTTTGGAACCACTAAAGTTGTAATTAAATATATGAAAGTATATTTAAGTAATGTCTAAGTATTATTACATTTTAGAGTAATATGTATAATTAAGTGTGTTAAAATGACCCATCTTATTTCATACTTAAGTATATTTATAATAGATCAATTGAGATTTCAATACACATAGAATGTAAGAATCTAAGTAAGTACAGAAAAACAATACACTAACGTACTTTTTTCTGCTTTGGGTAGCTTAGTGCATATCCTGCTATATACTGTAGGCTACAGTAGGTTCTCTGGGATGAAACAGTACCCAGGAAGAGTATACCTTGTACAGATTTTACATTCTGTTTTAACATTTCTTTGCCATTTTGACTTAAAGACACTTTTATCCACTCTGCACCTTACACTCTTCAAATACACCTGCTGATGTGTTCTGTTCACACACTCACTCACACACACACACACACACACACACACACACACACACACACACACACACACACAGCTTCCTACCATTGAAATTCGTCACAACTGGTGGGTTACCATGATATCACAACGTTAGCCTACTGCACCTCAGGAAAATAATGATCACTTATTCAAATATTTTATGAAACTTAGTTTGTTAGATCTTTCCAATGATATTCTTTGTATCAAGTGTGTGTGTGTGTGTGTGTGTGTGTGTGTGTGTGTGTGTGTGTGTGTGTGTGTGTGTGTGTGTGTGTGTGTTGCATTTTTGAGTCACTAAGTACAAAGCTCCATTTCCATTTGAGCCCTTCAAGGCGTTACCAGGCCTCTTTCAAAGCCCTGGTCACCAGCCAGGGGACATGGAGTCCTGAGGTTACAGAATGGAGAAAGCTGCTAACAAAAACCCCTTTATTAGCTCTCCATCTCACCTAAGGGTAGCTGGCTGTGTGAAAAACTGGAAGTGAGTAACGTTTTGTACAGTAGCAGAGGAAGAGTACTCAGAAATGGTTGTTTGGTTGAGTTTATACAACGGGTTGATCAAATCAAACATTGTGATTAGCCGGGAAGCATTCCAGCCGTTCCTGTATCCAGGACATCAGCACAGCTACCTCATCACTTTCACTTGCATAATGTATACATACACCATAAACACTCTTCAGGATATTGTAGCTTTTTTTTTTTTTAACTGTGTTTTTCAATAATGAAAAAGTTGCTAGACCAATGGAAGGATTCTGACAATAATGGATCATTCATGGGTTTTTTTTGTCATCCATATGCTGCTACACTCCTCAAAAACCCAATTGGCAAGCCAGCTTTTATAAGCCAGCCAGGTAGATATTGTTTTTACCGGGTTGCCATGCCGATCATATTAGACCATGTGTTCGAGAACCATCAACCAAGCTGCTTCATTAACTCCGGTAACAGTGTTATGAACTACTTTTATAGGCAGAGGGCATAAACCAATACAATACATCATGAAGAAAAAACACTAGCACCATTGCTTGTTGTGAGAATTATTGCTGTCGGTGTAAACCCATTGTATAAAAGCAATAACATACTCAAGGGTGTGCTGTATCTAGGCTATAGGAACGGCTGTGACGCGGTCAGTCAGCCATCACAGCCGTTCCTATATCCTAGATACAGCACACCCTTGAGTGGGTTATTGCTCAAATATCACCATCGCCATCAAATATCACCATCACACTATTGTCTTATGATAGACAGGGCGACTCCGTCCAGACTAATCTGTCTGATAACTTGCAAGACAGTTTGTTCAGGCAACACTAGTCACGTTAGAATGACAAGGCCTGTCGTACGATAATACAGTCACACTGGGATTCAGTACAGTCTGAATGGCCCTAAGACTGGTTGGACTGTAGCAGAGTAAATTGTAGCCTTGTAATTTGCTTCAATTATAAGTTAAGATTACCGATGTGTCTGTATCCTTTTCTGGAAAGTCACTAGGCACGCCCCCGGACCCCCATAGCAAAATGTCCCCCCCCTCATGTCCAGCTGCCTCCTACGCCCTTGGAGCTCGGTACGGCTGGGTGGTATATTGAGTTTGAATGATGTACTCAATGTATTTGTATGCACAAAATGGCCATGATCTGTATCGAGAGTATCGAGTTTTAGCTCATTTGATTACTTGTTATAAGCTTTTTGCTTATGTCGACATATCTGTCGTCTTCCCCCTCAGTAATACCTCATGGGCCTGCTAAACAAGCCCAAATCGTGCACTGTGTATCACCCAAAAGTCATTAAATATAGAGGTATGAATTTTAAGACATATCGCCCAGCCCAAGAGCTCGGCTCTGCATCAGCCTAAGCCACCAGCAACAGGAGGCTTTGACCCCAGTGCCACACCGTTGCTATGGCTAATCAACGCCACCTGATCTAGCATCTTCTGTCAAAGGGGATTTTCAAACAAGACGGGACAACCCTAGCATTGTGTAGCCTGATCTTATGAACGTCTTGTCTCGAGCTCGAAGACTTCTCCTCGCATCACTTGTGTGGTTGCAAGGTTACGGGGCCTGGCGATGCAAGACTAATTAAAGTCTGAGCACGGCGATGGACGCTTTGTTGCTGTAAGATTATTGAGGCTTTGGTGTACACATTACTACATCTGGGGAGGGATTACAGTCTGCAATCATCCTGTGTTTATGCAAGGGACAAGAAAACGTCCTATTAGGTCTACAGCATGGAATACAGTGGTAATAACATGGTAATAACAAGGTAACACTTCCTTTCTATATATTAAGCAAAAAATAAAACTTTATTAACGCTGTCTTCTAGGCCTACCGAAAATCCTTCTGACAACTACAGCAATCTACAAGGGTATTGTTAGGCATCTTAAACTGAACAGGAATGCCACAGTCTTCAAACAAGCTGCAGTGGCGTGGAGGCTGCCCTGCGTTCCACACAGCACCTTTAAACCTCACCGGTGTCACTGCACAGAGGAACAGCTGGCCAATGTTAGCCGTGAGGGGCCAATATGAGAGAGTTTACTCACTGTAAACATACTACATAGGACTACCCAGCCAAAACCCTCTTAACAACACAAACAACTCTTCAGTGTTTACACTGAATACACAATACTAACACTGACCATGTGAAAGTATGTCAGGGGATGATACTGTTAGACAACGTTAGTCACACTGACGCACAGTCTAGCCAAGGTGAAAATGTTGCCAATTTGACTTCTTAGTTCAGCTTTGCTTTTCTCTCGTCAGCTGTAAACCCAAACTGTAAAAGGATAACACCGATGTGTTAGGTTGCACATCAACATCAGATGGACCTTTTAATTCAAAACGGTTTAAAATAGCGTAGTTCCTAAAAAGACAAGCTTCAATGACAGACAATACGAAATCACTTGTCATTGGTATGCTGAGCATCTAGAGATTAGCTCTATCTACAGTTCACTATCTCCAGATTTATGAGCGTGTCCGCTGACTGTAAGACACTTATGAGAACACTATTGAAGACTATTGAAGACTATTGAACAGTCAAATTAAAGTCGTATACATTCTTCGCTGTTGCTAACTTCACCCACATGATACTGCCAGAACCAGTTATATAAGGACAGTTTACCTGTAGCTTGCCATTTCACACAGTAACAACTACGTCTTCAACTTCAGAGCCAAATCAGATCTAGCTAGCTTAGTAGGCTAACGTCAGTTTCCCAACTCAACTCCTGAAAACATGCACAAATGACAATAAACTGATATTAGCAAACACACAAGTATAACTGATGATCAACGCGTATAGCTAACTTTGTCTTTCTCTTACCTTGTTCACAAGCTACATTCCGTGTTCCTGGAGGCTTTAGCGTTTATCTCCGACTGAGTCCGACGAACCTCTGTCTTGCATCTGTCAGCAGAAGCACATCCTCCTCCACGTTGAAGGGACGGTCAAATCACAACTGTACCAGCTAGCGCAGCTTAGCCAGCGAGCTAGCTCAGGGCTGTCACTTTACTGTTAACGAGTTGCAAATCTTGAACTACAGTTTCAAATAAATCACTGAGGCTGTGTATTACAGTATGCTGTATGCGGGATTAAAAGTGAATGCCTACATTAAAACCACTTGTTCCAGAAACAGTGAAATTAGTGAAGCTGTCATTCAGTTCGTTGGCACCAGGAAGTTTGCAGCTGTCAATACCATGTGACCAGACACGAAACATAAATTCCACTTGTAATTTTACAAAACGGTGTTGATTGATGATTAGTGATTAATATGAAAATATGTCACAAATGACAATAACGAAATTAAGTTTTCAATTGTGTGTGTGTGTGTGTGTGTGTGTGTGTGTGTGTGTGTGTGTGTGTGTGTGTGTGTGTGTGTGTGTGTGTGTGCGTGCGTGTGTGTGTACTACTGGTCACATTAGAGACTCCATCCATGAGCAAGACTCAAACGGTGTACAAGCTCATACTCATACTCATTGCTCATACTTCTTCTTCTTCTTCTTCTTCTTCTTCTTCTTATTATTATTATTATTATTATTATTATTATTATTCCAATTCTTCAAATATTTTGGTATGCTACTCTTCCAACAGCTTTTAAGCTATTCACACCAATTAAACTTTAAAACGTGCAGAAAGGTCTAACTTGAGTTGCTTACATTTTACACTATTCAGCTTTGTATCTATCTATCTATCTATCTATCTATCTATCTATCTATCTATCTATCTATCGATGACCTTCTAACATACTATCTATCTAACCTTCTATCTTTCCAACCGTATATCTATCTAACCTTTCAACCCTAACCCTAACCCTAACCCTAACCCTACCTAGCATCATCCTTTCTTCCTTTCACCAGTCACTACTGCTTCACTCAGGATAGCCCATACTGATTAACCTCTTAATTGTTTTGATATTCCTATACCTCCCCCCTCTCATCTATCTGTCCTTTTTCATCTATCCATTCATCCATCCAAACAACCAACCTAACCAACCTAACCAAACAACCAACCTATCTCGCTTTCTTTCAACTACCCAGAAAATCGTCATCAATCCTGATAAAAACTTCCTGATGGATTCTCTCCATCCAACCAACCAACCAAACCATCTCTAACTTGATCTGCTACCATAACAACACTATTAAGTAAATCTATCTATCGAAACATCTTAAAACCTTCTCCACTACCAAAATAACACCTTGCAAGCACACAAAGTTTCTTCTGGAACTTCTTTTTCTAGTTATTATTTGCAGCCTATGAGTAATTGTTTGACACTGAACAGGACCTTGGACTTGTAAAAGACTAACACATCCTGACTATTGTGCATGTACAATATGCTCAGTCATTGGCCGAACTACGTGGCCATAAATTAGGCTTTCCGTCTATTACCTGGTGTTTCGTTGGGTGCTCTGATATACAACTGAACTTCAACCTCTTTTAGTTTGCTGCCGGGGATTCAGGTCAGGGCAGGTGTGGCGGTTATATGCTCTGTTTACACCCCTGAAATGTCAACAAATGCATAATAACTCATTTGCATGTAACTCATTTCTCCCAAACAATGGTTAAACAGACAGCAGTCCTGCTGTACTAGATGTTTTTTAACAGAGAGAAAAACATGGGACCATGGGAGTAGTGTAAGTGACTACATTTCAGTTTAGTTCTACACTTAGGTAGAATATGCACTCACAGCACTGGAAACATGGAAGGAATTAAGGTTAACATTAGATACATTTTTGATCTGTCAGCCAACTTACAAACTGTTTTGTGTTAAACAGTTGAGAGCACTCTCATTCTTCAGTGTCAAGACAACATGTTTATTTTTGGAGCAATACCAAAAATGGCTGGTTTAAGGTTTCTTAAAGGGAATCTGAGATTCAAACAACAACAAAGTGGTCACCCCACCACTTTTTTGGGGTACACAGCTGAGGGATGGGGCTGAAGAAACGTGACCACTCTCTAATGAATAAATGGAGCTATGGTTGCAAGGACTGACCTTCCATGAGATCAAAATGCTAGTTTTAACCATGTTTTGAAGCTATATAGTGTTTGTTTACAATTACATTGTTTACAAACAGTTGAGTAATACAAGCTTATATGTTGGCTTCTGATGTGTAAGACAGTTGAACTATGCTCCTGAGGCACTTATACATTATATTCCTCAAGAATAAATGGCTATATATCATTCATTTAAAAGTCCAAAAATGTATGTACCAATCCCAGATTGCCACTTTAATATAAAAAAACATAGTAGGTTTTAGAGTTTGACATTATATTTTTATTGAATGTTTTACTTTTAGTATGTAAGGATAAGAATTGTGGGCTGACACACATTATGAGCTTAGAAAAGTGATACTGGAACATTGTGTCAAGGCCTGTTTGAATATGCACTTAACATTTCCCTTGCTGTGTGTTTGACTTGGGACTGGTTTGTTTTCTTTTCTTCCAGGTCCTGCTCATACCGGACCAGGAACAACCCACGCTGTGACAACACTGTGCACCATTTTAATCTATTGTTTGGCAGACACCTGTTAGACCATTGGTGGTCTGCCAAGGTTTTCTTTTTCACTCCTCCTCCTGCTTTTCCCCCCTTTGAAACCAACTGCCACTCTCTCTCTGAGAAGCCCCCAGCCGGAAGCAGAAGGGGAGAGTTTTCGTGATAAGATCTCAAGCAACTGGACTAATAAAAAAAGATTCCTCATTCAATTTATAATTATAATTAAGCATTCCATGTGTATTACAATGTGAACAACATATTGTGAACAGTGACTCAATATGTGTTCAATACAAGATGAAGGATCTCCATTTGTTCAGTACCTGTGTCTAAATGGGCCAGTAGGGTCGGATGGTCAGGATGGTCTGATTAAGCCTATTACGATGTCTAGCATCTTATTGTAATCTGGAGTGGCCTTTCTTGACCAACAACAGTTCAAGATCTTACTCTGGAGACACTTCTCTAAACTGATGGCCTTATCAACAACAACATTGATTAGGCTATAGTATAGGCCTTATGTGACCTATAAGCCAATATTTTAACCCTAACCCTAACCCTAACCCTAACCCTAACCCTAGCTCCAGCCTTAACCCTAACCCTGACCCTAACCCTAACCCTAACCCTAGCTCCAGCCTTAACCCTAACCCTGACCCTAACCCTAACCCTAACCCTAGCTCCAACCCTAACCCTAACCCTAGCTCCAGCCTTAACCCTAACCCTGACCCTAACCCTAACCCTAACCCTAGCTCCAACCCTAACCCTAACCCTAAACCTAACCCTAACCCTAGCTCCAGCCTTAACCCTAACCCTAACACTAACCCTAGCTCCAGCCTTAACCCTAACCCTAACCCTAACCCTAACCCTAGCTCCAACCCTAACCCTAACCCTAACCCTAACCCTAGCTCCAGCCTTAACCCTAACCCTGACCCTAACCCTAACCCTAACCCTAACCCTAACCCTAGCTCCAGCCTTAACCCTAACCCTAACCCTAACCCTAACCCTAACCCTAGCTCCAGCCTTAACCCTAACCCTGACCCTAACCCTAACCCTAACCCTAACCCTAACCCTAACCCTAGCTCCAGCCTTAACCCTAACCCTAACCCTAACCCTAACCCTAACCCTAGCTCCAGCCTTAACCCTAACCCTGACCCTAACCCTAACCCTAACTCTAACCCTAGCTCCAACCCTAACCCTAACAATGCTCAGGTGGGAAAAAATATCATAGTGGACGCTGCCATCTAGTGGCGATATAAAATATATCGTTCCATAAACCACTGTGCCACATAGGTATTTGACGGGGTCAAACCACAGAAAAACGGGCATTTCGCCATGTCAGTTTTCTCAGTGGATTATGAAGATCAAGCCACTACTCTTGCAATTAAGCTTTTGAGTCACGCTGGATTTTGCCTCAAATCTAATATGGGGCCTAAATCCAATATAGTTGCAATAATACCATTTATAACTGGTTAAATGGTTATATTTATTTATTATAATTAATTAAGACTCTGCATAGCCAAACTTGTCCTGGTGCAATGCTTAGGAACAGTTGCCAAGATCAGGGTTGTATAGGTATTGGAATATATATATATATATATATATTGAGGTATTCAGTATTCTATTACAATACATTTAAAAAATGTCTATTCAGAATACAGATACTATCATAAATAAGAAAATGAATACTTTTAGAATCATTTTTATCTTTTTCCCAACTCAATCGATCTCATAACATTGCTGCTACTTTACACTGCACAGTAGCTGCTCAGCTGGGAGAACAAAGAAATGTTGATGATCTACGTCCATCTGACTGCACTATGGTTTATCACACAGAGCTGCTGACACTACCAGGATGGCTGAAGGTGGAGGAAAGTAGGCTTTCAATTTATGATGCTACCAGCACCATTTCAAAGTCAAAGAAAATCTGGGGAAACCTCTTCTCACAGCTCCTGTATCTATGTCGGTCACATGCCAACTTTGTTTACCAGCTACTAAAAGAAAAGAAAACTCTTAGTCAGTGCTAGCTAGTGCTTAAGCATTCACCCCAGTCCTGTGTCATTTTAACTACAGCCATGAATTCAGTTTATTTGTTATTCTGAATATAACATTCTGCAAGTTCCCCCCTATTTCATAAGCTTATTTGCCTGTGATATATGTAGCTCCTGAGAATATTTCCTATCAAAATATATTGCAAAATATACAATATGCCATGAGCCATGTATTCAGTATTTAAATACATTTTGAACCATGTATTCAGTATTCAGTACCTGAATACATTTTCAAGTATTATATACAACCCCTGGCCAACGTACTGTACATTCCAAATACCATTCCATCAGACTAATACAGAGTAACAGAACAGCTCAGTTTACTGACACACCACAGGTATACACACAGGTATGACTAAAATATGCATTTTGACCTTCAGGACAAACTGTCATGGTTGACTTATTGCCTCAAGCATCCTTGTTGAGGAAAAGTTTACTCATATTTCAACACTGACTGACTTTATATACTTTATACTTTAACCCAACATCCACAAGTAAAATGATGTGCGCCTACATGGTATTGATACAACACTAACACTAGGCTTACAGTTTTGTTCTTGAGCAGGGTTAGGGTTTGAAACGGTATTCAACTTTTCAAAACATATTAGCGGCACTGAGAGGGGTTCCTCTAACAGAGATATTTTATTAGAACTTACATTTGAAAGGACAGTTTCCATGTTATGTTACTTGCTTGTATAATTGTCATATTCTTGAGGGTGTTTGAGTTCAGTTTAAATTATTTGCATTTTGAGTGATGAATGTTATGTCCCCCAAATGTTTGCAAAAGGATACAGCATTTTGGAATGAAGCTCTTCACTTATTCAACTACAGTATATCTACAATCAACAAACAGTAGGTAGAAAACTGAAAGAAAACTGAAAGTGTAGCCCAACACCATGGAGTGTCATTATGGCGTTTATTTGACCATAACAACTCTATCTACAATGGAGCTGACTAACTGGCCCATGATTTAATTACTTCAGTGTCCTGCACTTGCTGTTAATTTGGTCAGACCATGCAATAAATCACTGTGAATAGAGGTCTATCTGAAGGACCTAGCACCTTAATTGAGATGGATTCTTGCCCACAGAATCCCCTCCTTATGAGGTTCATTCAGAAGTAGAGAGAGAGTGACCTTCAATGACCACAACTGACTATAGGCTTCTCAACCCTCAATGAGTGACTCAAAATAACCTGCGTCCACCTGAACTCACTCTCCCAAATTGACTTGTCAGAATACATTTCACCAATTAGAGATGCATTCGCTACACCCACGAGGCCCCCGACACTGATTCATATTTCACATTTTCATCCTCTAAGGGACCGGGAATGGCACTCTCTTTCCTGCAGTATAAGTGAGAGTGAGTGAGACACACATTGGAGGTTGAGTTTCCTGCACTGTCATTTTGAGAGGAGAGGGGACGCAGAGGACGTGTCTCTCACCCTCTTGAGTCTGTGCCAGGGGCTGCGTCTGCTGTGCTGTGGGGGGGGGGGGCGTGCCAAGGTTACGGAAGGCAGGGTGCCATCCTCTGTTTACGCAGCCAAAGCAGACCTGGACAGGAACGTCCTCTCAGTACCGAGCGAGAGAGAGGGGGGCTCTGTCCCGAACACTCCACTCTGTCCACTCCACTCTGTCCACTCCACTCTGTCCACTCCACACCACTCCACTCCAGCTAGGGGGCTCGTTGGGAGCCTCGGCAGGAACTCAACACACAGCACACACTGACACACAACCCAACATACACACCGCTTTGCCCATCCACAAACATATGCACATGCACACCACCGATTTCTGTTACTTTCAACCCCCCCCCCCCCACCCCGCCCCCTCAAACACACACACCCCTTTCCTTTGCCTCCAACTACAAACTCTCTCTCACACACACCCTTCACCAATCTCTGCGCCAAACAAACTCTACAAGCCTCTCCTCCCGTTGTCACGGGAACACATTGGAGAGACGCCTGTGAGCTGTTTTCACTTACAGAAGACAGAATAGGGCAGGTGGAGAGAGAGGGAGGTGTGAAACTTGCCAAATTGCTTAGCCAGAATGTGCAAAAATGTTTAAGTAAGCATGGCCAGCCAGTTCTTTTAAGATAGGATCTGTGCAGAGATGTGGGAGCTGTTTATTCCTACAACTGGCTCTTCCTCAATTGAATGTGACAGATTCTGCTAGTGAATTTGAGAGCTTTTTGTGGTGGTACCTACTTTCTTTTGGCAATCTTAGCCCTCTGTTTTAGAATAATACATGTAAAGCTGATTGAACTCTGAAACATTGAAACTGATGTTTACAGTTGCTAGGCTGCAAATGGTAGGATCAAAGCAATGGATCTAACATGCAATGGCAGAGGAACCATTGATCTTGAGTCAAGTGCCGTTTCTCCTCTCTATAATCTCGTGTCCAGACTTCCTCCCACAGGTTACTCTGTCTCTTGCTCGCTCGCTCACTCACACACACACACACACACACACACACACACACACACTCACACACACACACACACACACACACACACTCACTCACTCACTCACACACACACACACACTCACACACACACACACACACACGGGGTGGGGGGGGGGAGGGGGAGAGCGTAGTCAATGCCAGCTGCATGAGTCACGGGCCATCAGTGCGGGAAGCGTGCGCGCTCTGATCTCGCCCCTGCAGAGCCGGGGCCCCCTGACTCCTTCTGTTTGGTCCTGATAACACTGCAGGAATTGTTCCTACGCTCCCTCGTCGCATTTATCAAAACTCGGGTACAATAAGATCGTTCAGAGCGAGTTCTCACTGAGATGCTTTCATGGCCGCTGGCCTCGTAAATACATCCTCGGCCCACTGGCCAATATCAATCGGGTGCGAAACGATTTTTTGCACAGGCGACTGACAGTGCATGACTGAAAAGCTTTGTATACCTGTATCTCACTCCTCCAGTCTGATGATCAACCAATAGCAAATAAACAGCACATTCCCATTGCAGAATAAGATTTTACAGTAGGCTTATGCCCGTAATTCCTCTAAATCTATTCAACGGTTTGAGTTATTATTTCCCCTAATTTGCAAGGCAGGCTGTGCCATCATCTGGGATGTAGTCTGATGCTCCAAGTCCCTTCTCCTGAATATGAAATTAGTTTTTTATTTGGCTCCTGACAGATGAACATGTGGCTTCATTGAAGAAGCGATGCAGAAACATAGGCTACTGCTAGTGTCTTGAGAGTGAATCAAATTAATATAAATTGTTTCCCGTTCCTTTTCCTTGACAAGAAAAAACATGCCAGCATATTAATTTGACAACATTAGCATTATAGAAAGCACATTAGGCTACCTCAGGCCTTTGGCAACATTAAGAGCATTGTATTCTCCTCTAGTGCCAAGAGAAGCGTTAGCTACCTTTGTGCCTTTGGCCCCATATGAAGATGAATAAACCATGACAGTGACAGTGGGCCCAGCTGAAAGAGTATACCTGTCACTGTCAGCAGTCTGCTGCTGTCTCCTGTCTCCTCTCAACCTATGTCTGATGACCTGTCTGGTGATAACTCAGCAGCACTCTGCAGCTCCTCTCCTATCGAAATGATTGAGGGGAAACTCTCGCCCCCAAACCCCTCTCTCCCTCTCCCCCTCTCTCCCTCTCTCCCCTGAGCTCTCCACTGAAACAACAGAGGCGCTGATTGGAACTGAGAACTAGAGGGATATAGGGCCCACAGTATCTGTTGAAGCCGCAATCTGGGATTCAAACAACAACAAAGCGGTCACTCCACCACTTTTCACCACCTCCCCCGACATGCCCGTAGAATGGTTGCTTGTTGTTATGTGGGTTGGTAGGATTATTTTTGCAGAGAGTTGTTGCCTATGCTAGTTTGCATGATGACCTGAAGGAAAAACTGAATTCAGTTTTTTTGGAACTCCGCCCAAGCAAGGTATTTGATGTGTTACAAGGCCTCACTCATTTCAAACGGGTTTCCACCCCTTTGTCGCTATTTTCTGCAAAGGATTTCCCAACTAGGAAAGCCTGGTCCCATTTTGCCGATCTTTCAGACAGGTCACCTGGGAGGGTAGGACAAAAACTCCATTGATAAAGAATGATAAAGATTACCACATGTTCCTTTCGGTTTTTCATATCACTAAAGTGTGTAGAAACATTTTGATCGTTAAAAGTTGTTGTAATGGCCTAAAAATTCGCTTTATTTGGCCTTCCTAGCCTCTCACTCTAATCTTACACACACTTTGCTAGGGGACACGGCGCGAGAAATACGCGATCCTAGCAACGCAAACCTAGTAACGACAGTTGTCAGTAACGTTACTCTATAACTTCATGGTAATTGGTCAGAAATGTATCCCTACGTGGGACTGGCACTATCTTCCCTGTCTCTCGCAAAACCACTAGTAAATCACGGGAGTGGCATATCTCTAGTATATTCAATCTCTGGCAGCAACAGTATTTGACAATGCATAGGGACTCTGGAAGCTGTTAAATCCAGGAAATCTTAAACAACCTCTCACTACAAATATCTTATCGTTGGCCACTTTTTAACATTCGCGGTTGTTGTTCATGGGTTTGGGGTGTCAATATCTAAATAGTTAGCAGTCATCACCATCAATCACATGCATTATAATTAAAAGACAATTGTGGTCCACTGAAAAAACACATTGGAAACGTGACTTCCGTACCCCAGTAGAGAGGTGGGCCACTGTGGAACGTTACGCAGTGAAGGGAAATGCCCGTCAAATGAACTGTTGTTTGTTTTGGTTCTGTCTAACTGTGCTGTACGAATGATTCAGGACAGCTCCTATAGTTCGCAGTAGGTAATCACATACGGATGCTGAGAGAAATCCTTTTATTTATTTATTTATTTATTTATTACAAAAGAATACTCTTAGAAATGCTGAAAGATTTACAGCATGCCAGTTTTTGGATTAACACCAGGATACAATGTGAAATTTCAATTTGTAGCTCTTGCATTGACATTTATGAAAAGCCCCTCTGACAGATCTACCGCCCCCCTCCTGGCTGTGCACGGCTGAGCGCCCTCCCTGCAAGCTCAAAACCCGTTGAGAAACAGTGTCCTAAGGTATTTCATGATAGCAGAAGGTTTCATTTAAATCTTGAGAATATTTCCAGAAAATGCAGACATCAGCTCCATGGAGCGTAACATAAAGTGACGTTTGCATTATCAAAGTCAAATTTCCAACCAGGACTGCTTACAGGGTCATTGCAAAAATGTCTGTTCGTGTGTTCTAGGACACAGCTGAACGATTTCACTGCGACTCTCACATTAACACCCAAAACCTCTCAAGGGCGTGCCACCCAGCAGCCTACGTATTTAACCAGACGTCATACATTTTGTTCTATACTTTTTCACCAAACATTTTGAGCTCTTTTTACCTCTGAATAATCTGTCCCACCCCACACAGCTTGTCTTAAACACTGTGACAAGTCACAGCTGTTTCTGAAACGCAGCTTGGCTCAATTTTAATAAATCATCTTCAGCTGGCTCTTTGTGCTCATCTCTCTCTCTCTCTCTCTCTCACACACACACACACACACACACACACACACACACACACACACACACACACACACACAAACACTTTCATCTTCTCAGAGTTTCTCAAAAAGAGCCGTTTTCCTCCCCCTGGGAGCAGTGGTGAATTGAGTCTGCGTACAAGCTAAGAGTCCTTGGATGAAGCTACTACAGGGTCCTCTCTCAGTTACTGTAAGTGCAGCGCAGGTGTGATTAGGGACTGTGTGAAGAGGTTCACTCCCTCTAATGGGCACCGAAACGCATCATGACCTTGTGTGCGTAAATGAATACAAAGTGAACACGACAGGTGAGGGGATTTATTACGGCTCATAACCCAACACACAATTTAACCAGAAGCAGAAGCCCTTACATTCACCGCAGTGTTTTTCATTCTTCATTTGTTTATTAAAAGCTGATAATAGGATGGGGTCTCTTTCTTATACCTATTGTTGCCTTGCAACAACTTCAGTTTTCAGACAATTACATGTAGTTAAGTTTCATTATTTTAACCTGGATATGAAATGTATACATGGTCAGTCTGAGAACAAGAACTGTCAGGATACCTTTAGTGAAACAACTATCCTATCTCTGTAATCTCCATTTACTCCTTAACAGAGAGAATAAGTTCCCCGGCTTAGTAATGACTCTGCACCATTACCAACCATCCTGTCTGAGGCATTAAAGGGATTTAAACGGCACAGGCGTGGATGACTTTTAGACATACTGCAGCTCACTTCAATCTGTAATTACTGATGAGAAGAAGTGCACTGGTATGGAAAACTCCGAAATGTAATGTCTGACAGGGGCGTGCAATCTGTAAGATCTGTCTCTGAGAATCTGTTTCTATCTTTGATAATGTACTTGATGACTTTCCTTAAAGTGGAACTGTTTAAAGTTACTCACAAGCCATTCTGAAATGCAGTTTATAAACCTATTCCGCAAATATACACAGGTGAAATGAAATAAATGATTCACAGAATTTGCAACTGTATGGACTTAATGTACTGATTGTTTTTTTATTTATCTTCAAAACACAGGAGAAGGACAGCTACTTGTGAGTGTAGTATTTTGAGATGCAACGACAACCTCCCACTACCACGCAAAAGTAAGTACATGTGGATGAGCACTATAAATAATAACAATACGTTAAGTGTAATCATTGAAGTAATGTCACACCATAAAACATTTATGAAGTCATAATGCTCTGTAAGGATCACTGACATTCCGAAGTGGCATTAATACAGTATCACTATCAGGGATAAATGTATGATAATGCAACTGCGGAGACAACTGTGTCAGCTCGGAGGGTAGACAGCCGTGTCAGCTCCGAGGGTAAACATTGTGGGCCAATATCATCCTGCTGCATTCAGTGCACAGCCTCTACCCAACCCCTTTGACACAAACAATTCGGGGCTAGATTGAAAACACAGAGGACCTGCTCCTCGAATTTACATTCCAATCAAATGACACCACTG
Source organism: Argentina silus (assembly GCF_951799395.1). Lineage (NCBI taxonomy): Eukaryota > Metazoa > Chordata > Actinopteri > Argentiniformes > Argentinidae > Argentina > Argentina silus. The sequence goes on from NC_139665.1 coordinate 4,873,148, forward strand.
TCAGAAAATGACTTCATTTCACAAGTTTAAATAATGCCGATCCCCTGCCGTCTACCCAGACAAGGCTTGGTCGGCAGAGCAGCAGGAACACCATGCGCATATTTATACCTGGCAGCAGATGGCCCAGCAACCCCCTCTCACTTCTCCCTCTTCTCCCCTGTTTGCTGGGAGCAGAGGCAATCTTGTGCCTTTTCATCTGTGCTATTCATCTGTAACCTTGGGAGAGATAAAGCACCATTAATTCCAGTCCAGACAGCCAGCGAGCGTGTGCTTCTATTGCCTCGCCTTGCCCCAGAGGTGCATCATCATTGTTGACCTTGTCTAACTTTATATCACCTCGCAATGATGTTTGCCTTATTGGTGTGAAAGAGAGAAGAGCTATTTTGTTGTGCATGCACCTACGGTGATTTGTATCGAGACTCTGCCGAGGTTGGTATGGCCCGGGTGGATTACTCGTGGACATTCCTACTCCACTACTGGTAGCGTTCACCAAGTTTGGCGGTGAACCCGACGCACATTAGTATGGCTTCATTTTAACAGGTCCTCAGACGAGATTTGTTCATTCCCAATCATTATGGATAGCATAATACATGCATCCAAACTTGTTAGCTAATTTACATTCCACAACCTGTGGTAAACTTTAGCTCGTTAGCATTCTGCCACCTTTACACTGAAACATAAGAACCAAAGTATGCAGTGGAACTAAAATCTGGTTGTATACTATTCAGGAATCGTCCAATCGTCCATACTGCCTACTGATTACTTCAAGTGTGTACTGCATACTAACCACACTACATACTATTTAGAGCCTACTGTTTAGTCAAATGTACTCACTAAGGGACACATTTCAACATACTACACATCATTCATCCTGTGAAATCATCTAAAGGTTAACCATGTTCACAGTAATTGGTTAAGTTTCGCTACTGCCCGCCTCCCTTACCTGCTCTATAGGTACTCACGGCGGGAAAGAATCCCGGAAATCTGAAGGCATACTGAAAACGCTTACTAAGTAGGTTGCAGTATGAACTTTCGGACATGGCCCCTGATCCTGTTTTGTTTTGTCGCACTGCTGGCCAGAACGACGTCACAGAGGGTCATACCACCCAAAGTCTTGTCAAGTCACCATCTTCCATTGACAATGAATGACCATTGATCATTTTGTAGCATTGCGTCACCCCATGTCTGTATACACTCACTGAACACTTTATTAGGAACACTATACTAATACTGGGTAGGGCCTCTTTTTGCTCTCAAAACAGCCTCAATTCTTCTTGGCATTGATTCTGGTCCATGATAACATGATTGCATCATGCAATTCCTGCAGATTTTTCAGGTGCACTTTCAAGCTGTGAATCTCCCGTTCTACCACATCCCAAAGGTTTTCTATTGGATTCAGATCCGGTGACTGGGAAGGTCACTGAAGAACACTGAACTCATTGTCATGTTCATGAAACCAGTTTGAGACGACTTTTGCTTTGTGACATGGTGCATTATCATGCTGGAAGTAGCCATTAGAAGATGGGTAAATTGTGACACATGGTCAGCAACAATCCTCAAATTAGGCTGCGGCATTCAAGCGATGATTGATTGGTATTAACGGGCCCAAAGTGTGCCAAGAAAACATTCCCCACACCATTACAGTACAGGTGTTCCAAATAAAGAGCTCGGTGAGTGTATATCTATACTCATTAAAACTCCCTCCCTCCTCTCCTTTAAATAGCTCCCTCAAAAAAGACATCAAAAGGGCTTACTTCACTTCAAATGTTAATGTGGTATATTATTCTTATACTCCAAAACCTAAAAAGGCTAACCATTGAAGATAAAACATGAAACGGGACTTCATGGTGATGGTGTCAGCTTGTTAGAGGGAGAAGTAGGGAATGGAGTGCAGGGCTGAGCAGATACGTTGACTCCTCCACCAGTCTCTGACGTAAAAGAAGTGTGCGGCAGTTCCACTGGCTGCAACACAAGACACGAGAGGGAGAGAGGCAGCTCCCATGTCCTGTGTTGCAGCCCCTGGCCCAGCCACCGGTCACCTTCAGACACCGTCAACAGCTGCTTCACTGTGGAAAAACACAGGGAGAGAGAGAAAGTGGGGGTTAGTGAGAGAGGGAGAAAGAGGTTTACAATGGATTGTGTGACAGAGAGAGAAGACAAGAAGGGGGGGGAGAGAGAGAGAGAGAGAGAGAGATGAGCACAAAGAGAGAGAGATGAGCACAAAGATAGGGAAAGAAGGAAGTGAGAGAGAAAAGAGAGGAGAGAGACAGAGAGGGAGAAAAGGTATGGGCAGAGAAGGGGAGAGAATAGAAAAGGGAAAGAGAGTGAGAAAAGGAGAAAAGCTGTTCCGTGCCACCGACACCACATTTATCACCAGCAATGAAAATAGCCTGTTTCACCTTGCACAGAGGAGGTCGGCCCTACCACATCGAACATCCACACACAGACCCAGAGAGAGAAACGCTCCCGTGGCCCAAATTGCTTGACTATGAGGTTAATGACTCATGGTGCCAGTTTTTCAGTGAGAAGAAAAAAAATATCCTGAGAACCTCACGTCAGAAATTATCGTTTACTGTGCTGTTGAGAAAAATAACCACCAAGATAGGGTTAGGGTTAGGGTTAGGGTTAGGGTTAGAGTTAGGGTTAGGGTTAGGGTTAGGGTTAGGGTTAGGGTTATCCTTGTAGAGGCACAGTTTGTTATTAAGGAGGAAATAAGCAGTGGTCTCTCTAAGAGCCATGTAGTGTGCATTGAAAGGTCACAGCACTATGAAGTACATCCAGCCTCTATCACACTAAAGGTCTATAAATGTTACAAATTCAAAGGCATTACTTCCAAAATATCAACACAACATAACAAAAAGAATCCAGAGCCACAGTTTACAGCAAGCTTTCTGTCCTGTTTCTTATTCTGTCATTTTGTACTTCCCCTTATTCTTTAGACAACATACTTCCAATCTCTCCAATGCTGTATCTTTTCCCCCATTTTAATCCTCCCACTATGAATCCAGGAATTATCTCTTTCCCTGCTTTGATGGTGAAGTACAGCAATCACAGAAGCATCTTCCCTGTGTGAAAATTGGTCTAACCTAGATTTGAGGCTGAAGGGATATCAGCACACTGAGGACAGAGAGCCAAAGGACGAACGGTCAAAGAGAAAGGCAAGAAGAGCCGGAGGCAAAATTCAATTCCCCCTTCTTTCGATTTAGACAAAAATAGCTGAGCCCAGTTTAATTTAAAAAGATAATGAGTAAATGAAAGGGTCTGAATGTGCCAGGAGTTTGTTTGATTTTAAGGAGGTAAAATGAATAATGCACACAGACATTTTATCTATGTTTTAGAGAGAGAGAAAAAAAAGATTCTGATGGTCGTAAATCCCTGAACATTTTTGATCCCCAGTTTAAGATGCAGGTGAAATTTCTGGCCACGTTTGAAATCCAACACTGATATAGCCAATTGGATTTGAATTCTTACATAATTCTTAAATAGAAGATAATATTGTAAAGCATACTATCGGAAAGCACTTTGAGCAACTTGTGTGAAAGAGGCCACCTTATTTATATATTTAATCACTCATCTGAATTGCCTTTCGTTAGCCTACTCGAGCAACAATGAAATTGATGGAATTGAAATGAGTTAGCCGTGCGAAACACTAGAACCTACGTGCAATTAATGGGACTTGTAATTACGTATTGATGTAAGCTAATAAGTCCCACTTATTCTACACAATCAGGAGAATTATAGCATGGAGTGGAACGAATACGTGCTCAGAAGCACTTTACTTAAACGTTATCAGAAAAAAAAACCTGTCCCTTATTCAGTGAATTCATATTCAAGAGACATACAACGGTGTATTGTTACAATGGTGTTACATAGTGTTACAATGGCTTGGCCGGGAAGGCTGTGCTGCCGTGCCTGGGAGAATTGTGGATGTTGGTGTGCCCACATGCCACAGAAGAGGGATGGTAAGAAGTGTAGGTTGTGAAAGGATTTGTGTGGAGCCTGATTGTGCTCTGTGTTCCAAGAGTCCCACCATCGGTCCTGTACTTCTGTCCAACTCAGAACAATGCCAGTCCAGTTTTTCCTCTGTCTGGCCCCTCTTGTTCTGGATCCACCCATTTCCTCTCCATAGCACTGTGAGTTTGAGTCTAAGTCACTTGTATACCACTTGACTGTGTTAGCCCACTGAGCTAAAGCCAAGGTATTGGGGACCTAACATAACAAGCCTTTGGGTCTCAGGCAAGGTCACTTTTCAAACAAGCATATCTCACTGGCCTCCCTCAGATACTATGCTGCTGCCAGGGACATCCATCTTGCAGTATGCTAGTGTCAGTAAAAAGATGTGTATGTGAGTTATATCAGTCCTACCAGAGACACTTGGGCACAGAAAATGAGTTAGCTGTCTAAGCTGTGACTTAGGGGAAAGCTAAAGTCTTAGCTGGCAACCACCTCTGGTGAGAACCAATTCATCATCCTGACTGAGGCAGGGGGGAGTTGACAAACAAATAGAACAGATCAGTACAAAATATGGCTTCAGACAGTGTAGAAGGCTTAATCATGATAGCTTTGTGTGATGAGAGCCGAGGGATATAATGATAGAAATGCAGATCTGCAGGATGGCGCAAAATAGGATTTCCTGTCAAGGGCAACTCTATCACACCTGATGATGACATTTGCTTGGCTAAACGGACAAAAATGATGTGAGTTAGACTGGCCATTTAGTAATAATAATAATAATTAAAGCTGCAAGTAGTGATTAACGGGGTCTAAGCCTCATGGCAAGGTCACAGGATCAAACGGCTGTCTGACAGAGGTCGAGACATGTGTTCCAAGTGTCATAATGATGGTGCCAACCGTCTTTGATTTATATGCATTTATATGGTAGACCATGCCCACAAGCTCAACACTATGGCCAATCATAACCACGTTTAAGATATTGGCTAAGACTGTTCTCCAGGGCACGTGTACCAAATATCATGACATTTGGTGAACCACATCAAGAGATATCAAAATATGGCATTTATGGCGCCCCCTTTATGTTGATTTGCATGTGGCTTTAAGGGTATGACAGAGAGCCTAATGGATCTGCGTACCAAGTTTCATCATGAAAGGATTTCCATTAATTCCGTTAATTCTCCATTTAACAATTCATTGGTTAATAGCGGCCATGTTGTTTATTCAAATGGTAAACAAAATGGATACTCTTAGGAGCTTAGCTTGATGCTACATACAAGTTTGGTGCAGATAGGTCAACAACTGTAAAAGCCTTAGTGTTTTAGGTGTTTTTCACACAATTCAAAATGGTGGAAAATCCATCATGGTGGAGCTTGATGGTATTAGAGGCTTTTTTGTTCATCATGAGGAGTGGGACCTATGTATCAAATTTGGTGGCTCTAGGTCATAGCAAGTGGGAGATATGGCCTGTCAAAGTTGCCAATTTCAAACACCTGTTATTAGGTCAACGGGAGTAATATTACATTTGGGGGTAGTGGTCAAAACTTCCTATCATACTGCCAAGTTTCAAGTTTCCAGCATGAAGTATGTCACAGGAAATTGAACGACAGAATCTTCACAATGATAATAAAAACAGTAGGACACATATGGGCAATCACCCATGTTGTTAATGATTGATTCATTTCATTTGATAATTAAAAATCCACATAAAGCTGCTGCAAGTTAGATACATCAATGCATTAAAAACTACAGAGTATGAGTACAGCAGCTTATTTGTGGTTTTGGAGAGCCTAAAAATTCAACGATAAAATAACCCACATGATACAAGTGAGAAGGAAACACTAATCCTGGTCATTCTCAGAGGAAAACACACCTTTGAGGAGCTCAAAGATGGTCTTTCTTAGGGGATCGCCTGGTGTTCACTGAAAGGGTCTGTGTTCTGCCGGAGTTTTGGCTGGTGTGCTGATCCACACACAACCAACGTTTGTAAAGCTGGCATCTTTGTTCTCTTAAACCTGATTATGCATGGCAGCGCAGGGTATTCTGCACCACCGCTTCTTCTTTTCACAGGGATGACATCAGGGGAGATACTGCCTCAAACCGGACTTTGATGCTGAGGTTTTAAAAGGCTTGTTATACTGCAGGAGCCATGAACAGAATGTTCTGGAACATATTGCTGAGAGAGATTGGGGGAAGAATAATGAATGTGGCCTGAGAACCGGATCACCTTATGAAACCTTATGATTCCCACCTTGCAAGTGGGAAGCTTTACACCCGGTACATTTCCTGCAGTGAAAGTATCTCGCAGTATATACTGTATATATGTCTCCAGAAGGAGTTGATGTTGAACATTAAATGGCACTGGTCATCTTATGTTTTTTTTGTGCATTTTCAGTAGTGAGGCCATCCTGTATGAGTTATGGGTAATTCACAGGTTTGATGAAATTAATGAACAGCCAGTTCTCTTAAAAAATATTCTAGTTGAGGGAAATTTAACAGTCAGAGGAACCAGACAGAATTCTCAAAGCATATTTGGCTTTGGTTATTGATTCCCTCATTGTATTCAGTTTTGAATGTATCAGAGTAGGCCTACTTCTACAAGCCATAATTCAAAAAGCATGGCTGTGATAAATGCTTCGCTGAAAGTATAGAGTGTATATCTTACTTGCTTTAACTAACTGCATAGAAAGGATACATGTTTCCATAGCCTAAACAAGGAGGCAGGAGCCTGGAAAGCACACACTATGAATGAAAATGGAGTGGCTCCCAACGAGCTGTTGAAATGGGCAATGTGTCCTTTTATGACATCAGGGTACAGACGTGTGTGTGATGCTCGTTACGCCAAGTAAAGGATAATATAGTCACGGCAGGAGGTCTCATGAAGCGAGCTCATTGCTATACTGTTGATTTAAGTTGCTAATTACACATATTCTTAACGCCTCTATTTAGCTGTGCCAGCATCCAGAGAATGAATGGCTCAGCCCAGGGAAGTTGAACTGCGTTTGCCGAGAGGGCGTACAACCCTAAGCAATCTGCATAAACATAAGATGCTAACCTAGATTGATGAAACTAATAGTAATTGCTGCTTCATGGGGTCATCGTGTTAGATGAATGATGTTCTCCCGCACACATTCCATCTCTCTTCTTCAGTCAGCTCCGAGTCAGTTTCCTCCTCTCAGCACTATCAGGGTTGGTGTGCCGTTACAGGGCTTGATCACCGCTGCTGTGGTATGCATTTCCCTGCATGCTGACTGTACTTTGGATGTCTCCTCTTCTGTTAGGTCTTCTAAAAGGACAAGACAGGACTTATGGTACCGTGCATGTCCCTAGAGCCAAGAGAAAGGTGGCAGCAGATACTTTTTATCCTTTCAAAATGCTGGCTCAGATAGCTCGCCCCATTAATTCCAGAAACGTTCAGGTTTCAGGTAGACAGTAGACAACCCGGTTCAGTGAAATTAAATCCTCCATTGCATACAGTGCCTTCGGAAAGTATTCAGACCCCTTCACTTTTTCCACATTTTGTTGTGTTATAGACTCAATTTAAAATGGATTAAATTAAAATAATTTGCCATCAATCCATACACAATACCTCAGAATGACAAAGCAAAAATCAGTAAATTTATTCAAATTGAAATACAGAAATACCTCATGCACATAAGCATTCAGACCCTTTGCTATGACAATATTAGCTAAAATGCAAAAATGTCATCAACAAATCACTCAATAAGTTGATTTGAGTCCATCGTAATGCAAGGATAATAGTTCATGTAATTTTGGAATTAATATCTTTGTTTTTATAGGGTCTTTGATTTGCATAGGAATCAATTACACAATGTGTAGATTAGGATGTCACTATCAACTCAGCAAATTTCATAATTTTCTCTTGATCCTAACCACCTCACCAGTCCCTGCCAGTGACAAACATATCCATAACTTGATGCAGCTACCACTATTCTTCACACGAGAGATGGTGCAGAAACTGCATTGCATGTGCTGGATTTGCACCAAACTTAATACTTTGTAGTAAAACCAAATAAACACCTTTCCATCCACTTTCTTTGCTGTATCACTTGAATTCATTGTTGCAAACACAATTATGGATATGAGATTATTTTCCATTAAGGGATTCTTTTTGGCCACTTGGTTATAGACCATTTTGTAGAGTGACTGAGATGATGTTGTCCCATCGATTGTGCTTTTTCCTCTCCACCATTCAACTTTTTAGATTTTTGTAAGTCTCCCCAGGCCTCAGGGTCGCATTCCTGAGCAGTTTTGTTTCTCTCCATTTGCTCAGTTTGTAATGACAACCTGATCCACACGGTGTGTAATTGATTCCTATGCAAATCAGAGACCCTATAAAAACAAAGATATTAATTCCAAAATTACATGAACTATTATCCTTGCATTAAGATGGACTCAAATCAACTTATTGAGTGATTTGTTGATGACATTTTTGCATTTTAGCTAATTTTAAGAGTGTCATAGCAAAGGATCTGAATACTTCTGTACATTAGGTATTTCTGTAATTCAATTTTAATAAATGTACTTTCCAAAGGCACTGTAATGAGGGTTTAGTGAAGGAGGTTTGATCAATTCACGAAGTAATCTTCAGCTTTATCATAGGAATAATTTTCATCAAACATTGGCCAAAACATCTTCGAGCTGGTGCTCTCTCTCTCTCTCTCTCTCTCTCTCTCTCTCTCTCTATCTATCTCTCTCACGCACGCACCGCACGCACGCACACACACGCGCACACACACACACACACACACACACAGACACACAGACACACACTGGCTACTTTAATGTCGAAACGAATTGGGTCTCGGACTTTGCAAGCCAATTTCACATTTGAAGTGAGAGAAAATCAGTTTACGGTATTCGGTCGGATTTTACGCACAGCTGCTCTAGACAGAGGCTATTTCAATCTTGTTTAGGGCAAAGGACCGAATGCCTGACAGCACCTGATTAAGTGGAAGATTTACTCTCGGACAAAGTGAGGAGCCATCTCATACTTTACGCATTTCAGTTGCACCTATCCCTGCGGTGCCATACCCTATACCCGAGTGCGCCCACCTAGAAACGGATAGGCTACCATTACCGTTATGACAAGTTATATATAATAAAATCATGATGATAACGTGACTATCAACGTTTACATTTTGGAGGGGGAAAAAAAGCCAAATCCATCCGATTGTTTTACTCAGTTTGACTTACATATGACTGCTTTATCTAAAATAAATATCATACATATAATCAGAAGTGAGAGAAAGAACATGCATACTCATAATTACCATCTGTTAGACCGAACTGATAGCCTCTACGGTCCGGGAGAGGATGCGCGTAAAAGACCACTCTGTTAGACGCTGCTCCGTGGACACTGACTGAAGGTGTCTCACTTCAGCATCGGGACGGGTTGGCTACTCATCATCAATGCCCCCCCCCCCCCCCCCCCCCGAAATCTCATTCATGTTTAACAAAGAATGTTTAACAAAGAACCTCTGTAACTTATTCTCTGTCCACTCACGACTCACCCCATATGCTACCCTGACATTATACTGGGTCCGTTTCAGACCGTGTTGCTTCCTATCCGCACTCCGCGAGTGTCCTCTGCGCGCGCGTGCTCGGTTCCCCTGTCGTTTTGAAATATCCAATTTCATAGCCACTGCCCCTCAGGGCATTTCTATGCTGGACTCGATGGAATTATTTTCTTGCCTGGATCCATCAGGAGTTGGGTAGAGCAGGGGGGTCTCTCCTTGTGCGATCTCTGATGGGGTTGCGGTATAATGTCAACCCAACAGTGTCCGTGATTGCGGAGAACACTAAATTCGTCGAACATTCATACCTAATTTTCCCTAAAGCCTACTTAACCTTCACATTCAGGCCGCCTGTAATAATGACTTAACTTGCATGTTCGTGAGGTCAATGAGGTCAGTATTCTAATTGCATGATGATCAAGTGTTTTACCTGACCTTGAAATACGACCCTAAATATACACACATTTTCTATTCATTATAGCTGTCACAGTTGTGATGCCTGCAAATTCTATAAGGGGGATAGCAAATGGCATGTTTGATAATGGTATGGCAATCTTTAGTGATACTACTACAAGTGTCTACTGTTTTTCATTTTACTAACGTGTGTGGTTGTTGTAGGCTTGTCTTATGGGACATAATCATTTCGATTAACCTGGGGGGAAAGTAAGAATTCCAATTTTCCCTTTAAAGACACATCAGATATTTATTTCGAGTTACAGTGCGTGACATAGTGCATATTATATTATAGGCCTATAATAAAATCGAACTACAGTCCGGTGCACATTTCCTCGATTACCCATGATGCTTTGGTTTTGCGTGACGCATTGTGGGGCTAGTAAGTTAGGAAGGAAATGCATTTCATGCAAAATAACGATAGCAATAGATAACGATCACAGTTATAGTACATTTATTGCTTTTGCATATTGTTAACATTGTACGTTAATTTTCGTAGTCCTCTTATTTCCCTTCTAATACGTTTTAAAGGACGTTTAAATCAGGAAGTGACTGTAACACGCGGATCACCGTGTGTGAAATATGTGTGAGGAAACCAAAGACACACGTCTCAAGTTTCTCATGGAAGCTTCGCTGTTGTATCAAGACAGTTGTCCAGAGCAATCGCGATTTCTCATGTAAGTTATTTTATGTAGTTGCAATGACTACATCTCGTCACTTTTATCTATGTATTTCGCTCGCATGCAAATTATTTTTAATGTAATAACCCTCTAGCAACGCTAGGTGGCAGAGCTTGCCCAATGAAAATCTCTCTCTCTCTCTCACGCACAAACGCACAGCTTGTTCGCTCAATGTCAATGATTGCACAGGCTGTTGTTCTTGATGATGTCCACTTTGTCTATCAGGCTACATGTTTGAATTGTCCTGCCTCTTTGCATGAATTCCCATGGCAGACTATGAGCTGAGACCCAGGTGGTGAGAGTGCCAATTGGTGCCAGTGCCTGGCAGTGGATGTCTGCTATCCTGTGGCGTACCCCTTGACAAATCAAAGCTGTGAACAGCAAGCCCCAGAGCATTAAGCTATTACGGGAGCCCTGCTCCTTTAGGATGCCACTATCTGTCAATACAGTTCCAACATGTTGGTATGCCAACCATGATTATACGGTTGTATGGCTCACCCTGTGATGTGATTTCCATGATTCATTCTGGAAGGTTTTTAGGGATATTGAAGCTGTGTTCATGTCTCAGGGGTGTATGAGCTTTGAGGAGGCTCTCTTTCAATGCTTGAGTGATAGACCATGTTACTGTATCATGTACACATTATTGCAAATTAAAGATTTTCAAATAGGCCTTCTAGGCTTATTTCTTCATTTCTTTATCCTTTAAAGCTCTGCCATTTTTGACTCTTTAGCCAAACCATTCTTTTCACCCAGTCAGCTGGCTTTTTATTTCTCACAATGGTGACTGCATTATACATTTTAGTCTTAAAGCCAAAAGTAATTTCTCTAGGTGTGTGTGTGTGTGTGTGTGTGTGACACGTGCACGCTTGTGTGTCTGGTGTTTGCGTTGGGCGTCAGCCAGAGCTCCCAAATCCTCTGGCCTATTTTTACTCTCACCCGCATGAGCCAGAAAATGTGTGGTGAGAATTTAAGATGGAAATGAAAATAAGGTTTTATTAGGAAATAATCAGTTTATTCATCCCCGGTCAGGATAAGTAAACGGATGTATTCAAGCTAGCTTCTTTTAGCTCTTAAGATTTTCTCCAGATTCTCGACTCTTTGTGTACAGCGCTGATTATAGGTGAAGTGTTGGACTAATCTGACTGATATTGCAGCTATCCATGCCTGATGCCTAGAGTTAGCCTATGTAGGTTAAAGAAATAGGCTAGTAAGATCACATTTTCAGCCGTCCAAGAAGAATTCCACCCCAAAGGACAGACTGACTGATTTCAGTACTTTTTTTTCTACATTGTATCAACAAAAACCAGAGCGAAAGTCGTAAGTCATATTAGTCCTCTATCAGTTTGGTTGCATGATATTAAATGAAAACAATAAGCTGACTTTGACAAAGCAAATTGATGGCATGCACTGTAGATGAAGTGGCTGGTGAGCATTAGGCCCATTTATCAACAGCCGTCCTGCATACTTTGGGAGTTGCTCGTGCTGTTTATTTCCACTTATGGTTTTTGCCAATGCGTCATATGGTTGTTTGTTTTGAGTGGTTTTGTCATTACTCATATGTTCTACCCTACATTTTTGGGGGTCTTGTTGCCTTGTCTGACTATCTTCTCCCTCGGTCAGAGCCCTGCGTGTGTGGTTGTGGGGTGACTGTGGTCTTACTCACAGTGCCAGCGAGTGTGGTTTCCTGTCAGCTCTTTAAGGAAGGTATGTGGGCTATGACGGACTGAGCCCCAGCTGACACAAGTACTTCATTGGATTATCAGAGACCCACGGCACTGTGTGTCCCCCACCCTCGCCCCCCCCCCCCCCCCATCTCATCTCCCCCCTCTCTGTGTCCCACTCTCACCAGCCTGTCTCTACCCCTCTCCATGGTCAAAATGTTGCCTGTCTGCCGCCTCCCCCTTCCCTCATCCCTTTTCCCCTCTCCCCCATTTCTCTTCCCATTCAGTGGTCAGTGCTGCCTCCACCTTCCGTCTCTGTTACCCCTTCCGCCTCCCTCTCCCACCATCAGTCGGCTCAGAGCCCTCCCTCGGTCAGTGTCCCCTGTCCCAAACGTGAGCCCCAGACAGGGGGCAGCTGCTGGCCTGCTGGCCTACTGGGCTGCGTCCCCTCCAGGCACTCACCCTGCCATCTGTAGGGCCACCGGGGTATGGAGGGGGCAGGCCTCTGCCACACCTCTCACTCTCCCCTGTCAGCACAGCCAGGCTGTTGTGTCTGAGTCCCTGAGCTATTACTGGGGGTTTTGTAGTACACAGGACGTTCCTCTCTCCAGGCTATCTGCTCTGTGATGGTATCGGGTGTCCACAGAGGAGGACCTGCTCCAGCTTCAACTGCCTCGTTGATAACATCTCACCCACAGAGCGGTCCCGATGTTTATCTCAGCTCTGAAGTGTGCTATTAAAAGGAGAGAAGCATGAGAAGTATTTTAATTTGATTAGAGCGGTGGAGAGCCCTTACGGTATCTCATCTCCCGGGGCTTGCTCATCAGAAGAGCGGGATGTCTCTTTAATGCCTGCTGGGTGGAGACCCAAGGGGTCACTTCTGAGGCAGAAATGGGCCATTTTGGAAGTTTAGGAATTTTCTCAGGATCGGAGATTACAATCGTGATGAAAACGAAGCACTTTTGTTTGCTGTTGATCTCTTTCTTCTCACACTACAAAAATGTCCACAACTGAGTGTGTAGGCGTCTTCATGCTGGGAAATGATCATGCTAAAATTGAAGGAGCAATCAGTATTAAAATGTTATAAAGTCTGCTTTAATGTAGGCCCATTGTATGATGTTTTTAAGCAGGTGATATCATGGATTTTTAAGAAGATCGCTTTGAATCTCCTAGTATGTGCTAACTATTGTGTTTAGCCGACATTTCTAGAAGCGTTTGGGGAATCAGTAGGGCCGATGTTAGATGAAACACATCCTTCTATCTCGGGAGACTGGGTCTTTCTCTTCCAGCACTCTTATCTCTGATATCTCTGCACTCTAATTACCTAGATGTATGTTTTGTCCCCACGCACCCATATCAGAGCCTTAATCGAGCCAGTAGTAACAGTAGATTAAGGAGATCACCGGACCGTAAGTCAGACTGTACGATCTCTGATCTGAGGCCAGCAACAAAGCCTCTGCTCTTCGCCATTCGTGCGTCCGCCACAAGCCTTCTGGCATGCAGGAATTGGCTGTGGGGGCAAACCGCTGTCGCCACAAAAGCTGCAGTGCCAGCAGGGTCGGTGCTAGATTAAAGCCCAGAGGCCCCCGCCCCCCCCCCATCTCGTCTCTCCTTCCTGGCTGCACGTGCCATGTTGATGCCCTGACAGAAAATATCATGGGTCCATTTTAGCATAGCATGGCTAATTTTAGTGTGACTTTGGAGAGGCTTAGTAAAGTGTTTGTCCAAACACCCCTCCAGAGGAAGACATAAAAGAAAAGACTATGGGGAGATGAAGCCATTAAAAACTCTTGTAGCTGTGCCCTATTTGTATCAATCCTCATTTGCCTTTTTTTCCTGCCAAACATAGGACATTCTCTACAAAAGTTTACCACAACAGAAGGGTAACATAGCAGGGCTTTGGTTTTCCTTGTTTTTTTACAGTTAATTCTGTTTTAAGTTGGACTGAGGAACAAAACACACTCAATCCTGAACATAAACAATCGCCTACCTACTGCTTATGTTCAGGATTGAGTGTGTTTTGTTTGCTTAAACTCATTTGATATTCAAAAAGGGCCACTCATTCAGATGCAGTGTGGAAATGCTTTTGCAATTAAATATTGAAAGCCTCTTTTGGAATCCCTTAATATCCCTTAAAGAGAAGTGAAAGAAAAACATCAGTTCTCTTTTCTTTTGGAGAGGACATAAAGGAATTCTTTAAGAGGCTGTCAATGTTACGGTATCTCATCTCCCAGGGCTTGCTCATCAGAAGAGCGGGATGTCTCTTTAATGACTGCTGGGTAGAGACCCAAGGGGTCACTTCTGAGGCAGAAATGGGCCATTTGGAAGTTTAGGAATTTTCTCAGGATCGGATATTGTTGTTGATCTCTTTCTTCTCACACTACAAAAATGTCCACAACAGAGTGTATAGGCTTCTTCATGCTGGGAAATGATCATCCTAAAATTGAAGGATCGTTTCCAATAAAAAAAAGCTCTTATAACCAAACGTTTTTCTCCTGTGTTTTTGTGTCTTAGGCGAAGGCATCAGAGGATAAAAGGTGAGTTATACAGGTTTAAATAGTGTATGACTTAACATTGTAGTTAGTTTTTCTGTTTCCATTTCTGTTATTTATTTTACATTTACCCTTGTATATTCAGCACACACACTGTTTATCACAGTATACAATTGCCCTCACAGAGCAGTGGTGAGACAGGAGGGTAGGAGTTGTCACACAGATAAGGCACAATAATCCCTGGTAATCTTACTGAGGTGGGCAGCTGTCCTCATCAGACTCTCTGTTGACGATCACTTGATACACCACACGCTGATCTCCTGTACAAGACGGAGCCACAACACAGAGAGAGGGAGAGGGAGGTTCTGATCAGAAAAGCTGCTAAGCTTGGGGCGCTTAGTGGTGTAGCACACTAATGCGCATACCACATAATCGCAAGGTTCCTGGTTTGATTCCGACACCTTCTTGCATTCTGACACGTCTTGCATGCCATCCCTCCTCTCTCTCTCTCCCATCCTTCCTTCAATCTCTACTGTCTCTATCCCAATAAAGCAGAAATGCCTTAAACATATTTTAAAAAAGAAAAGCTGTTAAGCTTTACCCCCCTTATGAAAATGTGTTCTATCTTCAGAATAACATGATGTTCTCACTGTCTCCTCTCCTTCCTTATTTTCCCCTTGCCTCCCCTCCCCTCCCCTCCCCTCTCCTCTCCCAGCTCCAGGTAGGCTCGAGACCATCGTTAAAGGAGCACACTGCCCCTTCTGCTTCCAGTGGCGTTGCCCTGACAACCACCGTCTGCGGTTGCGGCCCAAGCGGCGGGCATCGACGCGGGTGCAGAAAGTGCTGCAGCGGGAAGCCAGGGGCAAGCGGCTCAGCCTGGCGCAGAGGGACATCCTCCGGAGGTTCAGGAGCTCCTCCTCGGCCCTGGTGAGACAAATCCTGTCTCTGTCAGGAACTCATAGCTGACCTAGTTATCACTATCATCCCCAGTCCTAGCTGTCAATCATTTTCACGTTTTTCTCCGGCAAATGTCTAAACGGCATGACTAGCAAAGGAGTTGTGTTGTTGAACGTGTGGCATTTATTTAGTTTAAGAATGTACACAAAAACTAGCACAAGATTGTCCAGTAATCCAGTCAGATGAGCCAGTCACGTTTCCCCTGAAATGAAACAGGCGCTCACCCACAGCTGAGCAAACTTAATAGTGTGTATCAATGCTTTGAAATGTGACGCACAATCCAAGTTAATAATGGTTTGTATTGCGTTTTCATGCTTTGTAACATAACAAGTAGCAGTCCCATAGACTAGCCTAGACAAACAAACCCCCCCCCGGTTAAAGGTTACATAGCCTAGTTTAAGGAGGTGTTTGTATGTATTTACTTGTGAATTTATTTCCCTGCCTGAGTGTAAAGGCCCTTGATTATGCAGTGTGTGTATCACTGTTCCCAGAGGAGGGGGGTAATGTATCCCCCCATAGCGTCCCCTGTCTGATGGGTGGCCTCTGGGGTATTTTTACATCAGGTGTATTTACAGTATGCATGCAATGGAATTGGGGCTATAGGGTTCTGCTGAGAGAGATGGAAATGGATTTGAAAGCCCAGTGAGAGAGGTAGCTAAAGACCTTGCCTTGGATTCCCTGTCCCCCCTCCCCCTCCTCCTCCTCCTCCTCCTCCCATCCTATTCCCGCCTTGTGCTTTTAATCGTGAACATCTGCCTCTAGGATCTGACAGGAGGTGAGAGGGAACGATGTGTTGCCGGTGTTCTCCTGCCACCTGGGCCTAGAGAAGGAACGCGGAGGGTTTGACAGCAGGAGTGGGTCGCGAAGCGGCAAGATGACAGGAGAGATGGGAGGGGGAAGGCAGTGGCCCTCGGGCTTCATGCAGGCGCCCATTATAAAGGGAAGCCCGTTCACCTCAGACGGAAACGCTTTAGTCGCTGGGATTTAGTGACTTAATTTAAGCTTCTCCTCACCGCAGCCGTGCTCCAACCTGCCCGCTGAGTCACATGCAGGGGACCACGGAGAGAAGACAACACGCATGCACATCCAAACATACTCGCAGACATGCACATAAACATGCACAGGCACGCAGACATGCACATAAACATACGCACGCACGCATGCATGCACGCACATACACACGCACACACACAGTCTCAAAGCTTGAATCAGGGTTATTTCTGTACTCATTATGCTAGGTTTTTGGCTGGATAAACTCATGTGATATCCCCTCTATGGAATGATATCAAGTGGTTATGCAGCATCCGCTCTTCCCTGTTTCCACTGCATCACAGGTAGGCACGCTGTTGTGGCCGTTGAGTAGTAATGCAATATCAGATTCTACACTCTCAATCCTGTGGCCGTTTCACCATATGCTTTGTGGCCTAACATGACACAGAAAAACACACTCATGTTCCAATTCAGTTAAAGCTGGTCTGTGTCCCCTGTGTGCATCTGTCCGTGGCCTCAAACCCATCTCAGTGTGATTGTGTGTGTGTGTGCACACTGTTCAGGCCCTGTATCGATCCGTTCTCTCCATGCTCGGGGCTCTAGTGTATGGATGTGCTCTGAATCTCCCCCAGCGCGCCACCGCTTAGTCAGTCAAGGGCAGCGGTGGCCACTACAGCCCCAGGACCAAGGTCACACCAACCAGCCTGGCCTGGCCTGGCCTGGCCTGGGCCAACACAGGGAGGGGGAGAGGGAGAGTGGATGAAGGTGGTGTTAATGGAGCACAGCCTATTAATAGAAGACAAAGAGTCCATCTGCAATATTGATATGTGTGTGTCTTTTTTTTTTTTACTTTAGGCTATTGTGTATGCAAATGTGAGAGTTAATTCTGTATGCACGCGTCAGAAGTGTGAGAGCACCTGTAGGGACCAGTTATCACTGTGCTTTGTGACTGATCGTGCTCACGGTTCCTCCCCAGCCAGACAGATGTGTGCTCACGGTTCCTCCCCAACCAGACAGAGGTGTGCTCACGATTCCTCCCCAGCCAGAGGTGTACCACATGCATGGTCCCCCCCCCCCCCCCAAAGGAATGTCTGTGACTGTTTTTCTATCCTTTTGATTTCACTTTGTGTCAAGACAAAATGAAATGAGGTTATGAATAATGCAATGACACGGACATCATAGGAACTGAATAAGAATCGACCACCGAGACCTGTTTTATGACCCCGGTTAGCATAGCAAATACCAACGGTGCCTTTTTCTGCATGTGTGATGAAAAGCACATCGCAGGTGCTGTTCACATTCCAGGCATGACTGTAAACCACGGACTAGCAGAAGATATATGCAGAAGTCCAAGGTTGACGTGTCTATCTGTCTGTCGGTCTCTGGGGTCTGCCTGTGCTGCTGCTGAACAGATGGGCATGAGGACTGCATGAGCCGCAACGAAATCCGGGGGGGGGGGGGTTTAGTTACTATAACCTGAAGCTGCAAATCTAATTGGGATGGAAGATAGATGCTGACCTGCATTCATAATGCACATCTAATGAAATGGCTGAATAAGCTTGTGTGAAGGCCTGCAGTTTTATGACTATTCATTTTGAACTTTTCCATTCCAATTTTGGCAATTATCACCAATACCGGATATCATATTTTGTCCCAACCTTACTTTACAAAGTGCTACAGATCGAAAGCCGATAGTCTTAAGGGGGCAATCTGGTCTTGGTACATACATTTTGGGTCTTTTAAATGCATGATGCATATTTGATTCTTGAAGAATATAACTTAGAAATGCCTCCTGAGCTTTCAACTGACATGAGAACCCAACATGTAGGATTGTTTTACTTCATTGTTTGTAAACAATGTAATTGTAAACAAATACTGTATAGCTTCAAAACGTGGTTAAAATGGTTAAAATGGTTACATGGTTAAAACTATAATTTTGATCTCATGGATGGTCCATTGCATCCTTGCATCCAAAGCTCCTTCTATGAATTTGAGAGTGGTTAAATTTCTCCTTTAAAGCATTTTTGACATTTTGAACATACTGGCTAGAAAAACAATCTGGGAAAATCCTGTAAGCATTCCTTGAACACTGAACCTTATAATAATTCCTTGAAAAAAATGCAGACAAAATTAATGTGCAACATTTGTGTGGGCCCAGAAGTGACATCACAGCTCGGTACGCTGCAGGTAGCTGGACCTGAGGAATTCTTGACTTGTTCTCTTGTAGTTCCATCCCCCACCACCAAAAGGACAACGTAGCGCACTATCAAACTTCGGTTGATACACAAGTTGCAGACTCATAATACTCACAATACCTAACCAGGATTCATATAAATCTCATATTATCTATTTTAACAATGTTCATAGGAGGATTTCAATCATATAAGCAAAGTTACGTTATAAAGTGTGAAAATCTGTTGCTAACTGTGGGTCTGGAGGCATGAAATGTTGATAATGACAGGTCAGGTGGTCAAGAATTTCTCAGGTCTGCTGAGGAATATATACCCTCGAAGGTCTCTGTCTGTGACTACACATACTGTAGGAAGCTAGTTAACCTAAGCCCTGTCAAACTGCAAGACGTATTGACCACAGTATCCTTTCCATATGCTAGCCTACTCTATGCCTGTATCCATTCCAGAATCAACAGGTTTGAAGGAGCTGACGAAAGCAGGCTCCTTAGGCAGCAGCTCACGTTGGTATTCGATAGCAGGCGATGCTTGCCACAGGATTAGGGTCAATAAGTTCTTCATTTCAGGCGTCATTTATTCCCGTCGCTGTTTGACGAATGTGCTATCGATGGCTTTTTCTGATGTGCTGGAGGGTTTTTGTGTTTATTCTTGCAGGGATTTACGGCGGTGTTAGGCCATGAAGCAGAGGAGGAGAAGAGCCTGCTCACTCTCTCTGTCGTCAGAGCCCAGCGATACTGAGCCCTCATCACTGGGCAAAACAGCTTTTCTTAGGCACTCACACACTAGAGAAGCAATGCCAGCTGATGTTAGCCAGGCCGCCAGAGGTGACTCTGGTTCCCCTTGTCACTGATACTAGGCCAGTCCTGCGTGTCTCCTCTCAGGGGTTAAGTTTAGGAATTCAAGAGGGTAAGCTGATTCTGATCCTAAGGGCACAGAGGTAGGAGGAGCCAGACGGTTATAAGAATAAGGACCGTGTTGTTTTTTTCAATGCTGGAAAACAATAGGAAGGCTGTGAACATTATTCACTCATGTTTACACCTTGTTCTTATTGGTGTTGGCTCAGCGTGTGTAACATGAAGGGTTTACAATCTCTTTGCTGCACAGGATAAAACATTTTTAGCCTATTGTTTGAAAAAAATATGTTTTTTAAGGAGAGTGACTGCTACACTCGTGAGCACTCCTCTGAGCTTGTGGGTTAATTGCCGATACACATGAATAAAAACATACAGCGTTGGCTATTTTGAGTTGATGGGTCTATCTTTTTATTGGGAGGCTTTTAATGAGGCCTCTCACTACATCTGGGTATGATCCCATCTCTGGACTGCAGTGTCTGTCCATAGATGGTCTGTTTTGAAGCTGACATAAAGTTGGTCATCCTTGTTAACATCTCGTCTCCATGGGACTGGTGTGTTTATACATAATCATTGTCAGGGTCTTTTTTCTTTTGTGTTTTTTAATGCATAGCGGATATTAATGTAGTGAAGTTTTTATGTTATGATTAGAAACCTGAAGAATTATTTTTTTGTACTTCCATCCCCCTACACCAAGAGGACAACATGGCGCCCTCTTTGTGTTTTGATACACAAATACTCACAATACTTTAACTCACCAACTGCCAAAGAATTCTAGAACACTCACCACCTAGAGTGCCAAGTGTTTTATGTGGTGTTTACCTAGCAACAATACTTATGATACTTTGGCTACCAAATAAAGCATCGTCATTTATGCATTTTTGGTGAATAAAGTCACCCGTGGCACTCTAGAATGTTGACAATTTGGGCGACTTTATTCACCCTTGCCACTAAATGAGTTGACCAGAATGCTTAGAAACTTCTCTTTCAATGATGTTCGTAGGAGCGTTCCAACCATACGATCTGAGCGTCATGTTGGTGCTGGTAGGGCGCTCTCAGTCAACGCTGCAGCAGTCTGTCAGGCGACGTATGCAAAAACATCACTGCATGTTCAAAGGGGCAGAGGCTACAGGCAGCCAGCTAATGCTCCTCTGTAGCATTCAACAGTTGACATTGCGCTGGCTATGACGGTAAGTTTTGTGTGGTCGTCCCACCCACCGCCCCCAGCCTCCATCCACGCGGCCGTTCTGCATGTAGCCTTCCAACAGGGGGGTTTGATGAGCCTTGGGCTCCCTGCCATGTTGTATATTATGTATGTTGTGGTTGGAGTTATCTGCCGGAAAATAGAGAAATGGCACATCCAATTGTGTTGCCTAAAGGGCATATCATCAGAGCTGAATAACTTCCCTTTATGGCCTTATCAAAGGAATGACACATTGACATCACAATGTCACATCTTTCGCCACCTATCTAAATAGGGTTTGGGTTAGGGTTATTGTTCTGGAGAGAATGTATTTCTCAGTTTTTTTCCTAGTACTTAATCCAGAGTTGTGTGGCTGTGTGTATGGATTAGATCTGTGGGCTGGGGTGTGGCACCAATGACAGGCCAGTGATGAGTCATCTACAGGCTCCGCCCTCTGGGTCTGATGGGTGGGGCAGCTGTCAGGTGGTCTTTTATAAGGCTTGGCATGCAGGGTGCTTTAGTGAACATTCTCACTCTCACTAGCACACACACACACAGGGACAGCTCTGCTCCGCCAGGTCAATCTGGTTCAGTGAAACTCAACTCTCGGACTGCCACCTGTTAGACTCCTGGCAACATGGCAACCTTCATCTCGGTGAGTTACCACAACATCAGCACTGTCGACAGGCCTAGTTGATGTTTCGGGGCAAGCTATGGATGCCACTTTCCATAAGGCAATGTTATAAGAAGATATTTGATTGCTACTAGTACTAGTCATAGGGATGTTCTATATGGGTTGTTTTGTGTTGTCCTGCTTTGGGGGTGGCGTTGATTTCGTCATAGCAGGTCATGCCATATGTAAGACTTGTGATGTGCTCATGGAAGCACTTGCTGATTGGTAATAGATGTTTATCTATCCATCTATCTTCTTTAATGAGGCATGTAAAGTTTCAGTGGACCGTGTGACACAAGCCCGTGGTGTGTTGTTTATAGTCAGCTCACAAAGCGCCGTGTGCGCTGTTTACTTTGAGGCTTTGGATGCCAATAGTTGTCCTGAATCCTAGGAACGATGACTGAGTCCAATTTGCTTGCAGAAGAAGGTGTACTGTGCCATCATAACATGATGCATTTGCATGCATGCTTCATAGCATTCTTATTTGCCTACATATACACAAGTAAAGATCACTGAGAGATTTGCCTCCCGAGGTTTGTCTTGAAGTGTTTCTCTGCTGTTAGAAGAAGGGATGGGAGGGACAGTCTTGACTGAGGCCTTGGTCTGCCTGCGTCTCCCAGGGTCTTATTTTAGCCCTCTGGCACAGCTGGCCCTGTTCTCTCAGGTCCCAGGGGCCATTTTGTCAACGTGGTTGATGGTACAGACTGGGGCAGACGATGACCCCTTCATCATGATTGTAATCCAGTTTTTATTGACTGATGGGGGGGGTTTAAAAGAACAGAAATAGAATAGTCTGGATCTGGGCTTTCAGCAAAGAGATACGAGGAAGGATGGAAGATCAGACAATAACACCGCTTTTATTGACTGTCGGATTTATGTGCCCATGTGGCCCAAGTTTGTCTTGTTTAATGTGCCTGTCCTCTTAACTCTTTTCTTCCCCCATCCTAGATGGCCACCTGCCACACGTGCAGTAAGACAACCAGGCACTGTGGGATGAACAGGGATGTGATGGCCCAACTCTCCAGGAGCCACAGCACCCCTGGGAGTGCAAGCAAATGCAAGACCCCCAAGTCCACCAACAGAGCCAACATGGGTATCCCAAAGTCCGCCTCTAAAGAGAAGACCCCCTGCAGTACGCCGAGGTAAATGGCACATCCAGTTGTGTTGCCTAAAGGGTTAGGGTTATATATCATCAGAGCTGAATAACTTCCCTTTTTGGCCTTATCAAAGGAATGACACAATGACATCACAATGTCACATCTTTCGCCACCTATCTAAATAGGGTTTGGGTTAGGGTTATTGTTCTGGAGAGAATGTATTTCTCAGTTTTTTTATAGTTTTTTTCCCTAGTACTTAGATGATCTAGTTACGGCATTTTACAAGATCCTTGAGATATTGATAGGACTATTGTAATCATTGTTGGCTAAACTTCCTGATTCTTACATGTCTGTATTTTGTGCTCCCTCCCTTCCACAGATCGATATCTGAGACCACCAGTTCCCCCTCCTCCAAGCCTGCTAGTGTGAAGAAATCTGCCTTTTCTCGCCTCAGGAAGTTGCTGATGCTGGAGGACAGCCAGAAGAGCAAAAAGGGCGGCCTGAAAGACTTCCTGTCATCGCTCTGAGTGACACAGTGCTTCACAGCCAGCCCACCACAATGCCAGGCTCTCTAGCCTCACCTGCTTAGAATGGCTCTCCTGGAAGTCAAAACAAGCCTGGGGGAGGGGGGCGTTCATCTGTCAGTGAGTGCTACAGTGTCTCCTGATGGGCTTATTAGAGGGGTACTTTTTTTTCTTCAAACACACAAAGCCCCCTCCCCCCCCCCTATAGAGCTGTCCAAACTGGGAATGGTCCCATAATGGCGCCTTAGAAATTCCACTGTCCATATCGGATGGCAGGATGCCACAGAAAGCCCACCTCTCTTCCACGGTGTTTGTGAAGGCAAGCAGAATAACTGCTCATGAGAGTTTGAGAGGGTTATTTTTGTTTTCTTACAATCGCATTTGAGATAAATATGAATAATACATTCTTTTCAAGATAATGTGACTTTTTTTTCTTGGTTGTCCACATAATTTTTCTTGATTTATTTTTGTGGCCTTCTCCTTGGGGATGTAGGGCTGATCTGTAGCTTTTTACAAGTGTTTGTGTGGCACCACTATTTTATGATCACTATGACACTTTTTTTTTTTTTTTTTTACCAGTGCGAATGTTTGATTTTGTAAACTGGTGCACATGTACTAGACAAGTTTATGTGATTATTATTTTAGGATCTAATGTGATCAACTGCAATCAACTGTTTACATTGAATAGGCTGATTGGCCTGAAAGGTGGGATGACAAGATTTTTTAACAAAACAAACTTTCCTTCAGTATTGTTTTGTTATTTAATTAACACAACATGCTGTTCATGTTAAATTATTCACTTTTCACCTTGTAGTTAAAGAGAAAGTACATAGTTTGGAGCTGTATATATTCACAATTTATTTTTTGACTGTACTTTGTACTGACTAATTATCCCAACAAACTTTAGTAAACATTTACTGAATAATAATGTTGTTTATTTGATTGTTTGTAATTCATGTAATGTGTGGGTTTATCATTGCATATAAATCCTGAAATACCTCACCTTTGTATTTCTCCTATACTTTGCTTTTCTGAAATAAAAACCCTTTTAGTATATAATTGTTGTTGCTGGGTGTTGATGGTATAGGGGGGCTTTACAACAGTAAAGTAATTGTAGCCTTGATAAATGTAAAATAGGTCATATTTCTGTGGAGATTGAAATGGCCGAATGAGCATTGGTAATTACTGTACCAAATGGTAGGAAGGGGAACGCTCTCTTGGTTAGAACAGCTTTACTTGCTAACATGATTGATTCGCACAGCAGGCCTGGTCTTGTCTGCCTGTCGGTCGGTCGGTCAGTCTGTCTGCACTCGTCTCGAGTCGCGTTGACCTGCAGGTGGCGCTGGATTTTAAGGTGAGCATAAAGCAAACAGGAAGTATACAGGAGAAGAGTGGTTAAATGATATCACTGGAAGATGTATCTTCCCTAAAAAAAAAAGCTAGAAACGCATCAAGTTTGTATTCAAACGGTTGTTTAATTAGCTTTTTGCTCCTTCGCGTTTACTGATGTCAGTGCAATGTCGGACAGAAAGCGATCGAAAGAACATGAGGACAGAGGAGACCGCAAACGCCACAAGGAATCAAAACACGATGTGGAGAAACTCAAGAAACAAGCGAAAAAACTCAACCAACAAGTGCAAAAACTAAAGCACGTGGAGACGTTGTAAGTGGAAATCGTGCTTGTTGGTGACATTGAACTTGTGTATGAATAATGAATATGATTGTTGCTGCCCTCGTTGGGGATTTAGGGGAAGTATACGTGCATTGCTAAGTTAGCTTGCTCATGTCGTGTCAGCTCCGGCTGAGTGCTGCAGCACCGCAGTGCGAGCAGGTGGTATACGGCTACCGTCGTGACCCCGTCTCTGTTCCGTGGTGGTTTAGATGGGATACGGCTACCGTCGTGACCCCGTCTCTGTTCCGTGGTGGTTATAGATGGTATACGGCTACCGTCGTGACCCCGTCTCTGTTCCGTGGTGGTTATAGATGGTATACGGCTACCGTCGTAATCCCGTTTCCCTCGACTTTTTCACGAACCTTCGTAGCATTATTGAGCAGGGAAAATATGTTACTTGTCTACAATAATCATGGTGACATTTGACGGTAACTTAACCCCTAAAGATACCAACATATTTCGCACACGTTGTGCACCAACAGGGGCCAGACTCCAATACTGGAAACATTACACAAGCCACAATCTTTCAAAAATAATGTTTTTTTCTTTCATAATCATTTATAACAGCAGACATTTGTTTTGCCCCAAAAAGAGTTGGATTGAACCGTCAAGCTTAAAAGATGAAGACGAGTAGCGTGTTGAGTGTGACCATAGCAACGGTATGCTTTTCATAGGAGCCCATGTAAATTCATCTAACTTGAAACGCTTACACATTTCAGAAGTCTAAATCGTATCAAAAGAATGTGTAGAAATTATTTAAGTGCCGTCAGTCTCCACATTTTAAAGATGAATTAAGGTGTCAAGCTTAAAATATGAAGGAGATTTCAGAATGTATCATAGGAAGCCAATGGTCCCTATTGAAACCCATGTTAATGTATGCGACTTAAAAAAGCTTAGGTCTAAATAGTATACAAAATCTGAATGAAAGTTCTTTAAGTTGAGTCAACCTACATATTTTGAAGTTTAATTGAGGTGTCAAGCTTAAAACATGAAAAAGGAGATGCACTTCAGTCCCAATGGTCCCTAGTGAAACCTATTGTAAGTGTAAATAGTATCAACATCAGAATGGAAGGTCTTTAAAGGCATTCTTTGCAGGACTATGGCCTCTTTTCACTGCAATGGGAATTGCAATGACAATTCAGAATAGTGTCTCCCTCTCTCCCTCCCCTTGCTCAATGCAAACAACTTCTAACTAAAACAATGAATCTGTCAATAATTTTCACGTTTTTATCCAGCGAATATCTTTCAATGTGCGTTATTTTGGCGACCAGTAGTTGGCGATCTCATAGTTATCGTTCCGACATACATTTTACCAACATAAAAAGCCGATTTTACTAGCAGCAACAGATTGTGACTTTCCACCGCCATCACTTTTAAGACCCTCTGGATCACCAACATATCTCCAAAGCTGGTGAAAGTTATCTGTAAAAAGACTTTCTCAGTGACCAAAGTAAGTGCAGTACATACGATACGACGGGAACCATTGGGGCTATATGCAGTGCAGTGAGTTGTCGTCTATCTGGGTGCTGCGTTGCCAATGTGGGCTGGCTAAACAGTGTCCCCTTTTGAATTATGTGGGGATTTGTTTTTCTTGCTATACCCCATATGTAAACAAAATAACATGGTCTTCTTGTCCAAAAATGTCTTCCTCTCAAGGTTGATGAAATACAGCTCTAGCTAGATTAGTGTTTCCGAGTTTATCACATTGACTCTTGTTTCTTTCTTCTTCCTTATGTAGTTATGAAAAACCTCCCCCTGGACTCATTAAGGTACATGCACATCTTTGTTGAGCTCACTCTGACAGCCAATTCATCACTGATGTATTAAGTCATAAAATAGATCAAGTAAAGTAGGTTATGCACCATATAGCTGAGAAACCAGTCTCGGATACAGTGCATTCGGAAAGTATTCAGTTTTTTCCACATTTTGTTATGTTACAGCCTTATTCTAAAATGGATTCAATTATTTTTATTCCCTCATCAATCTGTACCCAATACCTCATAAGGACAAAGCCAAAACAGTTTTTTTTAGAAATGTCTGCTAATTTATTAGAAATAAAAAACTGATTACATAAGTATTCAGACCCTTTACTCAGTACCTTGTTGACGCACCATTGACAGCGATTACAGCCTCAAGTCTTCTTGGGTATGACGCCCCAAGCTTGGATACTTATGAATACTTATGTAAATGTGATATTTCAGTTTTTTATTTTTAATAAATTAAAGCAAACATTTCTAAAAACCTGTTTTCGCTTTGTCATTATGGGGTATTGTGTGTAGATTGATGAGGAAATTAATTAATTGAATCCATTTTAAAATAAGACTAACATAACAAAGTGGAAAAAGTTAAGGGGTCTGGATACTTCCCAAATGCACTGTGGGTGTGTGTTTGTCGGATAAGTTCAGCAACAAACTTAAGCCTATTTGGGGTGCGTTTCCCGGCTGTGCACTGCGACATTGCAATGGGAACTGGTTGAATGTGTTGCATTATGTCCTCCTGAGGTACACATTTGGCTGACTGTTTTTTAGGAGGATGCGTACAAACCTGAGGACTGTATTCCTGCTGCACCAGGAAATGAGGATGCCAGGGACTTCCTGGCGCATGCGCCCACCAAGGGGCTGTGGATGCCCCTGGGGAAGGAGGTGAAAGTTATGCAGTGTGAGTACAAGGGAGATGTTATAACTGCTGCCAATAAATTGTAAAAAAAAAAAAAAAAAAAAAAAAAAAAAAATATATATATATATATCATTGTATGTGAGTGCAGTCCTGTTCAGCACAGAAAGTCAACTCATGTCCCCTTATAGCACCATTTGGTTTTTGGTGCTATACATGGTCACATCATGCCTGTATGAGTAGACATTACAGCGTGGTTCAAAAATATACTGGTGATATAGTAATATGTCCCCAAATGATGGGTAAGACAGACATTACAACCAATAGGCCTATGTTGTGATTGTGCTGTATGTCTTCTTATGTGTATACTGTATCACAATATTAGCCACCCTATGAGAAATATAGCCTTCATTACTGATTGGGGCTTATCTCGTCATTGAAATGTCCTGATGTTCTTTCATTACCTCTCCTAGTCCAGAGGGTGTCACTTGAGTTCCCAGTGAGAATGAAGAGATGCTAGGCTTCATGGACCCATATATTTAATGAGCTCAGGGTACAGTGTGGAGAGATTCACTTCTGTTCTGTTGTCACTGAGAGAACAGTTTCATAATTTCCCTCATTAATTCCTCTGTCCCACTCATTTTTATGCTATGCAGGGGACCCAAAGCACACGGACGCTGTCTACAATGTCTTATTTGTTCCTCGGTAGAATCCAAAGGCATTGTTTGTCCCAGATAATCCTTTAGGAAAATATTTTAATATGTTGTCTTGTTTCTTGTTACAGAGAGCATTTGTATAAACCATTTCTATCAGATTTTGTGAGAGAACAGGAGAACTTTGTGCTGTGGAAGCTTGGGGTTAGCTTGGGGTTAGCTTGGGGTTACAAATAGATGAAGAAAATGTCGGGTTTTTTTCTGTCTTGAAGCTTCAAATTATTATTACTATTTTCTGTCACTCATCTGTCAAATGGTGAACATGTTGGCACCAGTCACTAACCAAGTGGTAGAAAGTGATTGTGATGTTGTTGGATGTTCTGTTCTGTGCAGGTTGGAGATGCAAACGCTATGGTCACCGGACGGGGGACAAAGAGTGTCCCTTCTTCATCAAAGGAAACCAGAAACTGGAGCAGTTCAGAGTGGTGAGTCTCTAGCTGCAGCCAGCATGCTCCTCTCCCAGACACAGTGACTGACGTCTGATTCCCTTCACTTCTCCAGAGGTGTGCCCTTGTGCACTCCCCAATATGGATTGAAAAGGAATGAATTTGTGTAAGACGTGCTGGAAAACTCTTCAGAGCCCCTGCTGACATCAATCCAATTATTTTGAAATCACCAGGCGTCCAGGGGAATGAACAAGAGCACACTTTGGGGAGGAGGGTTAGAGAGTGTAAACATATCTGAACATCACAGTGCCTTTTTTTACTGTTACAGTACCTGGGAGCGTAATAGTGCCTGCTGCAGCAGATTCACTGTAGGCCTACGTGCAATACCACTGCAATGATTACCATAAGTGCAAGTGTATCATATTTTCATTTGTCCCATTGTGATGCAACCAGATTTAAAAGTGCTGATACAGCAGAAGACAGTTGAATGGATGAGAATGTGTTTAGTTGAAGCAAGTAGCAATACCTGCACGAGGTTGTGTCTTGTAATGCTTGTTATCATTGAAGCATTTACAGTGTTTTCTGTCCTTTTGTTGACAGTTTTCAATGGTTGTAAACTGTATGTTCTTTACAGGCACATGAAGACCCAATGTATGACCTGATCAGAGAAAACAAGCGGAATGAAAAAGAAACAAGGTAACATCTACATTACTTAATTAATGAATACATTAATACTAGTATCTCTCACAGTCCATCATCACACTCACAGGTAAATGTCCGGGTTCATCACCAAAATAAAACCTGGCCATGTCAGAACATACTCAGACATTTGGGCATTGCAGGTGTGATTTAGTTCACTGTTGTTGAAGAGATAAGCCAGTTACCAGGATTAGATTGGTCAGTATCGCGCAAGATGCGTGTTTTAAGATTGAACAGACCATCAAACATTTAGATCATACATTTCTGATGCAAACTTCAATGTTTCCCAGTTTTTCAGCAATCTGACTGTGCAATGTCTATGACCTGGAAAGTGTGGCTGGCTGGCTGGCTGGCTGGCTGGCTGGCTGGCTGGCTGGCTGGCTCTCTGTGCAGGTTTACATTAAATACCTTCTGACATGAGGATGCCAGAGTAGTTGTCTCCACTGTTGGTAGTGAGGCTAGTCTAGTTTGGTGCATAGAGGTCGTTCAGAGAACAGTGCCTTTGTAACGTGTCTGCGCTGGATTAATTTAGGCATGCCATTTATAGCATAGGGTGTTACCACTTTCTTTGTTTTGCACACAACAATTCAAGCTGTCGGAACTGTAAGTAAAGAACCCAACTCTTGAGTCTCTGACAATCCAAGTATATAGTGAGGGTATGTTTCAGTCAGGTTATGTTTTTTAGGTTTTTTTGTGCATTTGTGGAAGATCAATGTGTCTTTAAGCACAGAGAGATTGACAACAATGGGCAATGTTATCTGACACAGCAAAGACCGATTTTTTTTAAAACTGTCCCAACAATGAATTTGAATCTGAAGGCTACCAAGACGTTCTAGAATGTCAGATAGAATAAGAATAGGATCGATGAAGCCAGTAACGACTACCTACCACAGTACATTGTATTTCAAGTTGGAGTTGACTAAAGTTCTGCTCCATGATCTGATGGGAATTTGTGATTTTGAGTGTGACGAATGTGAAGTGACACCAGTGGAACGGGCCAGAGGAGCCTCTGTGTGAGAGAGAGTCAGGAGAGTCAAGAGTCACTGAGGTTGTTGCACGGTTCTTTGGGAAGGGGGACGACGACTTTCAAAAAGAACAACGTTCCACTGATGAATAGTTAACGCAGTTTGAGGATCGCACGGGAACTGCTTTTGAAGTTGCTTGTGTTTTCCAGTCTCTAGCACTCTCTGTTTCTCTGAACAAAGCGAATCGGCTGGAATACGCCGTGGTCCGTTTCTGTCCAATCAAAGAGTGTGTGTGGCTCACGCTTCAGTCTTGGAATTGTTTGATAATTTTTTTTCTCTTGATGAGATATTCATATTTTATTATTGAACAGTGCTGTATGTCCCAGGCAGTATTCTGATATTTTTATATTGGATCTTTGTCTTGTGTGCTTCAGAGTTGCTGTGCTGCCTGAAATGTGACCTACTTGAACACCAGCTGTAGACACCTGTAGTCACCCTTATGCCCGTACTACATGTACTGGCCAGCTGTTAGCTGACTATTCCTTTCACTCCCCATCGCTACAAACCACCCTTCTTAGTAAATTAATAGAAATTACAGATTCTATAGTCTTCCTGGACATTTTACCAGAACAAAGCCTGATTTGTACTGTGTTACTAATGTGTGTGGTTGTGTTCCTGTTCTGATGTTGGGGATTTTGTGTGTGCACTTGTGTGTTCACTGCTCACTGATGTTTTCTGCCTCTCAAGGATCGAGCAGCTCAGGCAGCTCCTGCAGGACACCACCTCAGACTCCGACAGCTCCACCTCTTCCTCAACGACCAGCGACCACGAGCACAGCAAGAAGAGGAAGAAGAGGAAGGACAAGAAAAAGAAGGAGAAGAAGAAAAGAAAGAAGAAGAGGAAGCACAAGTCCTCCAAAACCAGTGACTGCTCAGAGTCGCATTGACCAATCGGAACACACCTGGATTGTTGAAATAGAGAGCGGTGGCTGTGGGACCAGTCAGTGAGCAGCCACAGTGGTTCCTGCCCCAGTGGCTGTGTATGTCCTCACTTGTACACTCTGAAATGAGAGAACTCCTCACTTCCTGCTTTACCCCTTTCTCTGTCAGAGTCTTTCAATAATGCATGACTTATCCGATCCTTAATTTGCTCTAAGTGAGTTCGTTAGACTATGATCTAACTCCTTTAGATCATACAGAACTGGATCATATGGAAGTCCAGGAATGCTTGAATGTGTGAGAGTCTTTCAGATGAGAAGCACTGAGAGGCCAGAGAGAATGGCTGATGACACGAGGGGGCCTGGGGGCCTGGGGGCCTGGGGGCCTGGGGGCCTGGGGGCCTGGGCCAACCAGAGCTGAGATGAGTTTGGAACTTTTATGAAGAATGTTCTTGTTCGCTTGAAGGTTCCGATCCAAGCATATGAATGCTTCCTGTCATGTTTTTTCACATTTAAATGTTGGATGTCTGAATGCTTTGATAAATATTTGGAATGAGTTGCCGTTGGAATTTGCATATTTTATTTAATCCAGCCCCAGAAAGAGAGGGGAGAATGTATTTCAGTGTGTTCTCTGTGAATGAGAATAAATAGTCTTTTATCTTCACTCATTTAACTCAGAGCTGCGAATGAGAGAATAGAAAAACGTTTTCATTTTGTCGTTGAATTCATCTGTGCTTTTTCTTTTACCACTACACACATTTCAGGTGTTTTATTATCATTTGTGTTTCATAGCTAGTTACAGTCCCACGCAGGGGAGGACAGTAGCTCTTTACTTCTAGAGGAAAAAGAGAACGCTTTTTCTTTGATCTTGAAAGTCTTCTCCTTTAATCTCAGGGCACTACAGAGAGTGTTTTGTAAGTCAGTCATTTTGTAAGTCAGTAACACACACCCTGCAGGCCACATCAAAATACTTCACATTACCCCTCATTATTGAGTGATCCGTTTACAAACTGGCCCTGTCAAAACTAGAGAAGTACCAGAAATTGGCCCTGGTCATTCCAATGACCTTGATTGGAGAATGTGTTTGAATTTTGATAACCATCCTAGTATTTTTGCAAGTTAAGCCTGAAGGTGTGTTGGTGTCAATCTTGACGTGTGTGTGTGTGACGTGTATGTATTCAAAATATGTTTTCAGTATTCTGGTACGATTCATTTTAAAAATAGAGATACTTTCATAAATAAGAAAACAGCATTGCTAATACTATTTCACTGCACAGTAGCTGCTCAGCTGAATGGAGAAAAAATGTAAGGTGATTGACTGCACCATGGTTTTTGCTTCCCCCCCGAACGCATCCATGGTTTTTCCACATGGTGGCTGACACTGACAGGAGGGCTGAAGGTGGAGGAAAGTAGGCTTTCAATTACTGGCACCATTTTAAAAGTCAAAGATTAAATCATTTTTTATGCTGAATCGCAAAAATGTGAATGCCTGTTTACAAATGTACAAGTATTCTAAAATGTATGCTGAATACCTGAATACATTTTCAAGTATTCCATACAACTGTGTGTGTGTGTGTGTGCATCTGCATGCGTGCATGTGTGTATATGCTTGTGTGTGTCCTAGTAACTGAAAGTGTCTCTTTCCTACACCCCATCCCTCTCCTATCCTAATCTCCATAGCAACTCCCTCCTCTCTCTGGCACTTTGGCGAAAGGCCTCAGATAAATCAACAGCATTGAAACAGTGTGTTGCAACTGCACGTAGTCCTCTCTCTGAGTCGAACCATGAATCTCACAGATGAGTTTCACTCAGTGCACTGCTCAGAGGGAGCTCTCCTCTGCCACTTTGGGAGAGTCAGAGCAGAAAAGCCTCTTTATTGAACTGCTTTGTCTTACAGGACAGGAGAAAGGGTCAATTAGAGAGTCCCAGGCTAGTTGAGTTTCAGCAGTGTTGGGGAAGCTACTTCGAAAATGTATTTACAGTTTTTTCCTGATTGCTTAGGCACTATTTTTTGAAACACTAACCACAAAACCTTACACCAAACCAGAAAAACATTATACATCTCTTGCAAAAGCAAAGAATTCTTGCAAAACTCCATAAAAAAACATAATTTGAATAAGCACACAAAGCACCAACTACACACTGATAGTATAAATGAAAAACACTTTTGGGCTTTTGCTTTTTCTGTGTGCAGGGCGTAGCAGTTTGCAGTAAAGTTGTCATACATGTAGTAAACACACAGGTATCCAAATGTGTAAAGTATGGATGTGTATTCTGAACATAGCACACCATCAATACAAATAAGGGGAAAAAGTTTTTGTTTTTTCCCCAAAATGTTCCAACACTCCTCAAACCACAAAAGCGCAGTAGAAGAAAACAAAAACATTTGTGCTAGAAAAAAAAAGAACGGAAAAAAAATTAGGCTAAATTTCACCCTCTTTGTGGGTCTGGCCATAACACTTCATCCACATCACATGCGATGTTGTCTTGAGCGAGGCAGCGTGGAAAGTATCGCCTGGAGTGCCGTATCCAGGCCTGGCGTGACCCCTGATCGATGTCTCCACAAGCCTCCTCCATTGCCTATAGAAGGGCTGAGTCTGATGCAGTATCCATGTGACAGAAAGTGTGTGATAGAAACTCTCTGAAATCACTGGCAGAGAAAAAGATGGTGAGGTGGAGCAAAGTGGGGAGACCGTGGAGGCAGTGAGGGAAGAAATAGTAGGGAAATTTGAAGTTCAAGGGCTGGAATAATAGTTAAATTCCAACTGTCAAATACAACTGAAACATAAGACACTTTCAGTGTTTACAAACATTGCTGGCTGAATATGATGTTGAGAGAAAAATACCCCACTATTATACAGGACATGGGCTGTAGGAAACTAAATTAACAACTACACTATAGAATCTTAGATTTTTTTTTTCTGCATTCAGATTTAAATGGCTCACACATTGCCTTTTGAATCCTGTATTCATTTTTGAACCACATGGTATTGCTTATCTCCATTCCAGAAATTCGTGTACGATTAAAAAAGGGGGATTATAATTATAATATATAATTGTTGATCATTCTCAGATTAATGCAATCATATGTCACACCACACCTTGGTGCACCAGATGATTTGATAACACAGAATCACAACTCCAACACCCCAACATGCAGTCTGATATATTATGTGATATATTATGTATGAATAAATCGATAGCCATGAATTATTGAATTAATTGTTCATCACCTCCCCTCTTAACTGAGATTCAATTATGACATAGATAATTGTACATCATATTCCACATCGCAGATAGAGAGCAAAACCTATTCTCTCACTCTAGTTTTTCTAAACTACTGTAGCCTAATACAATGAACTTGAAAGTGAGAGAAATAAGGTTGCTCATCAGCTGGGAAGGTCCTGCCGCCCCTCCAGTAGTCGGGGTTTGCTGTGCGGTGAGTCGACGTCCCTCATCGCTGCTCCGCGGAGGAGAGCCAACCAGCAGACGGCGGAGGAAGGAGGAAGTGAAGCCATCAGCACTATCTGTCCGCCGGAGGAGAGCAGAAACACTACTGTCGGGACGAACTCCCAACATCAGACAAGTCCGCACGCTTCACCAGGTCTGTAGAAAATACTCTATGATTTACCTTCACTCATGTTATATAGAGGTGATAGCCGCTGTGTAGGTTACCAGTCATGCAGTTGAGTTTGGTATTGGCTTATCTAATTTACGCGATAGAATGACTGCTCAAGAAATTGTGAATGGTCAGTGTTTTGACTCCGAAACGCCTCGTTACAGTATCCAGCAAGTGTTACATTGTAGTTACGTGGTATACAGTAGCACCGTTGGCCGCTTGAATTGTTGTAGGCTAATCAGTTTCTTTTTAATTCATTTATTTTGTATCAGTTTTACGTACTTTTGTGCAGAAGTGGTCAGCGGTTCTGGGCGCTTTTCATTGATTGACGTGCTTGCTCAAAACAATCCAGCCCTCGTGAAGTTAGTGTGGAAATCCATTTGCGCTTCAATTCCTTTCTGAAACCAACTATGAATGTGGTTACAGGCAAAGTGGATGCAGATTTTATTGCAAGATCCATCCAGCTATCAGTGAAAAATAATATGGCTAAAGGTTATTCATGTAAAGGCTAGATTAGAACCGTTAATTCATATTTGACATAATTTGTCCTTTGATTAAAGAGCTCAAACTTCGCTCAGACCGCTGAGGTTTCATCTGTTCGTGGTCGCTATTTTACATCGTCAATGGAAGCAAATGTAAATTGCAGGAGAAAAGTCGTAGCCTACAGTATCTCCTTGCTTCAGCTTCCAATGCATGTGGTTTTGAGCAAGCTTTTCCATATTTGGCTGAATTATTCTATGATGGAGATATGTCGGTAGCCTACATCAATGTCGTGAACACTCCTCGCAGCTACAACATATCATCTAAGATGTCATTGAATCAACACAGTCCAGGCTATATTATGCAATCAAGGTATGTTTGTTGACATTCATATTTTAGGCCTACATTTAAAAGTAGATGTAGATCTAGCAGCAGTTTGATAAGATAGATTTTGTCATAGTCATGGAGATGGGTGTACAAGAAAGGAAATACTTTACAGTTGCCCCTATATCTAACATTGTCATTAGTAACATTGTATTAACTTTCTTTAACAGACATTGTTTGTTCATTTTACATTCAAGACTGACCTACATCACAACACACCAATTGGCCTAAAAGTGACACACAGCCCTTTTTATTCAATCCTCATCCAACATCATCAGTAGTATGACCTCTGGACATCCCCCAGGCTGGTTTGTGAGCCTCTGTTAGCCACAAGAGATGTTTGTGTTTTGATGGCACTGCACAAATGGCAGTGTCATCATGTAAGGTACATAAACACAGATAAACACAGTAACAACCACAAAGTACAGCTGCCAGTCTGGGCCAGGGTATGAGTTTTGATGGTAGTTGGATGTTTTTAAATAGGCTTATGCATATGCATATGGATATACTTAAGTTTAAGCTTATGCATTATCTTTGGTCTTGAAAGCCACATATTTTACTGATATTGGGCTTGCACAAACGGTACCCTGAGGTCCTCTACGTTGTCTTAATAAGGCTACATCATTGATGAGATGATATTTTTTCCGTCTGGAGATGTGGATTGGGGCTGAAGAGCTAATTAACATCTACATCCATCTGACAAGAGAATCTCTGAAATGAATGTTTGATGAGGTATAGATTCAGAACTGGGGCCACATAGTGTAGTCATTAGTACCTTACTGCAACTCTACTAAATAACAAAGTAGCTTCACATGGGAATATCCTAACTCTTTAGTACACCTGGTGGACTGGTGTGTCTAGTCTGGAAAGGCCCGGCCACCAGTCCAGCCAGGAGGGGTGCGTGTCAGCACCATATCCTAGCTTTATGACTACCTAAGGAACAGTATGTTAAAGGAATGTACACACAGGGGAAAAGCCTGTTTTATTGGGCATTGCAAGCGTCTGCTCTCTCGTTACCGTGCCCGGATAAACATTTCTAATCCCCAAGGGTCTTAAACAGAAAAACGACACACAGTTAAAGTATTAAAAAGTGAATTCTTCAGCCTTGGTTTTCAGCCCATCTTCATTCTTAAGGCCGCTTTATTAATGGAATTACACCTCAAGCGCAGGATCTTTTGTTTTGAATGCAGTAATCCACAAATCAGATTAGCTTCCTGACTGATGGTTGGTACAGTAGTTCCCCTCTGAGAGCATGGCTCATTCAGACCTGTGCCTTTGTGCATATAGATTACACTCTGCAATTTGGCACCCTCTCACCTCCAAGTGCAACCTTGCCAATTTATGAGCAGCCCCCCTTGCCTGGCAGTCCTCTCTGCGTCTGTACTCGTCCCAAGGGGAGGCTGCGGTATGTAAATTGTTATCTCATTGATGTATTCATCCCTTGCTCTGCTCTCCGTTTATCCTAATGGAACCGTTTCCTCACCAGAAAAGCTAAAAGCCTTGAATTGCAGGTTTAAATATATGCCGCAAAACTTTTTGACAGCAAGTTCATGCAGTCTTTTTTTCCCTGCAAGCTGTCAGATAGGGATGAATACCCTTTAGAACCCTGTTACCCTTGCATCTACTGGCACAGCTCATCCACCTGTCTTTACTGTGCTGTTCCAATTAAGGTTGATGTTGCCATGCATGTAATTGCTTCCTGCAGCATTGTGTTAATTAAAACACCAGGTATGTGTAAATGTGGGCGCGAGACTGCTTGGCTGATCAGAGTTGTTAGATGAGGTGCTAATGCGATGCTCTGTAAAGCTCTTATAATGCAGCCCTGAATTTGGAGCTCTTCTGATATTGACACTACACCACAGAAGCACAAGTTTAAAGGTTACTCTGAATTGTCAGAGAACTGGTTCCCTTTTACATTCTTCTTTCTGAATATGATCCGTCAGTTCTTGGTGAGGGAGCAGAGGAGTCTTCTGTAGGAAACTGAGGCTTTGTGGACCATCACCCCAAGCAGAGATTGTTTTAGAATGCTCAACACACACACACACACACACATATACACACACACACACACACACACACACACACACACACACACACACACACACACACACACACACACACACACATACACATACATACATAGTCAGCTCCATTCAACCACATTTGTACAACATAAATCAAATGTATTGCATTCATATTGTGGGTCTTAAGCTCAACAGAGTTTAACTGTACATTGATATATGACCCAGCATGACCCAGTTAGCCATATGACTCACTCTGTCCACAACGTTCTGTATGTTACTGTCCTGGGTTGAGTGTAAGCCAGCTGTTTGGTATTTAGTGTCCTATAATATCTCTCACCACAGATACAGTATATGATCCGGTGCCCCTACGTTTCCACAGCATTTACACAAGTGCTAGTTATTCACTCACTCTGCCTCGTACGAGCTGTGTAAGAGTTTGGCATTTATTGTCTGTAAGCCCACTGTACATTCAGTATTTGACTCCTAACTAAGTATAGTGCAGCTGCATGCGGGTGTTTGGTCTTTCTGTCGTGTTGTGTGGGCAGCTGCGTGATGGAGTGGTGTGTGCGCGCATGCGTGTACAAGTGTGTATGGGGTTTTGCTGCAGCTTTGTTGATCCTATTTTCCACACGGGTCATTTCCAGTAGCTGCATGCTGGTGTGTGAGCCGGGTGTGAGCCGGGTGGGTGCCTCGCATGTTTGCTCCAGCTGTGGTGTAGCAAGTTGAACAGTGTCCAGACTGACCATGATTCAGCCGTATGGGTCAGTGCTCTCCCCCCTGCTGCGGTTTATGGATTGGGCCTCTCTCCGTCATGCTCCTCTGCTCTCCATCCCTCCCCTTCTGGGTTTCTTTCCATCACTCCTTCGCCACATGAACATATTCTGAAGTGGGCTGTCTGCTGGATCGGGCTCCCTCACAGCCATGGTCCCGATGGCCTCACCAGGATAAAGGAAGAGCATCCAAAACCCTTCTGGTCCTCTGATACATACTTTTTGTGTTAGTGTGTAAGTGTCTTGCTACTGAAGTCCCTGGGGTTGTGTGTGTGTGTGTGTGTGTGTGTGTGTGTGTGTG
Source organism: Argentina silus (assembly GCF_951799395.1). NCBI lineage: Eukaryota > Metazoa > Chordata > Actinopteri > Argentiniformes > Argentinidae > Argentina > Argentina silus. Next base: position 4,911,949 of record NC_139665.1, read on the forward strand.
TGTGTGTGTGTGTGTGTGTGTGTGTGTGTGTGTGTGTGTGTGTGTGTGTGTGTGTGTGTGTGTGTGTGTGTGTGTGTGTGTGTGTGTGTGTGTGTGTGTGTGTGTGTCCTCCACACTGATTCACTGTCCTTTGGCCTGATTGAGTGCACTGCATCACAGTTCCTCTACTGTAGAGCCATATACTCTACAGAGAAAGAGAGTGAATGTCAGTCCAATTCTCTCAGGTCTACATAGGTGCCTAGAGTGTAGGGGCTAGGAGTCCAGCCATTGAAGTTTAAAAAAAATATCTTTATGGAAAATCACCATGGCGTCCATATGGCTGCCTCCTGGGGAATATTGACTATACTGTAGCAGCTCACTGAATGTTCAGACTTGTGATTTAGGCCCCAATATATTTTTCGACTGCCTGTGAAGTAGCCTGCCTTATATCTGTCCTCCTGTCAATGACGGGCCCTTATGAGAGTGCACAGCACAAGTCCCAGGATGAGGACATATACAAAAAGATCAAGAGGCAGCTCTGTGATAAAGTAGAATCGCACGTCACGTGTGGCCAGGATTAAAATCTATCGCAGATTACAAAGGGGAATCCAGTGCCTTTGCGCACACTGAAACCTTCCTGTCAGGGGAACTGAACACCTTCTTTGTTCCTGTGCCCAAGAAATCCAATGATGAAACTGTCAACGCTGTCACGGCAATGTAACGTCTCCGTACTGTGAACCGCAGTTTAACCCACCTCAACTCTATCGCACCAGACACCCTGGACCCACTCCAACAGATTGGCAACAGATCTACAGAAGGTGCAATCGCCATTGTACTGCACACTGCCCTATCCCACCTGGAGAAAGATAACACCTATGTGAGAATGCTGTTTGACAGCTCAGCTTTCATCAACATTCTGCCCTCCAGGCTTGTCACCAAATTCAAGGCCCTGGAGATGAACACCTGCCTCTGCAACTGGAACCTGGACTTCCTAACGGGCAGACCCCAGGTAGTGAGCATAGGTGACGTACTGACTCTCAACAGGGGGGGCCACCCAGGGCTGCCTGCTTAGACGCCTCCCGTACTCCATGTACTTCCATGACTGTGTGGACATGCAAGTCTCCAACACCATCGTGAAGTTTGCTGAAGACACCGCTGTGGTTGGCCTGATCACTAACAATGATCAGACAGCCAACAAAGAGGAGCTGCTGCCCTGTCACTGTGCTGCCAGGACAACAACCTCTCTCTCCATGTCAGCAAAACCATGGAGCTGATTGTGGGCTTCAGGACAAAACAAGGGACCTGAGGTGGAGAGGGTCAGCAGCATCAGGTTCCTTGATGTACACATCACTGACAAACTGAAATAGTCCCTACATCAGTCAAGAAGGCGCGCCAGCATCTCTTCTTCCTCAGGCGGCTGAGGAAAGATCCTCACCAACTTCTAGAGGTGCACCACTGAGAGCATCCCGTCTGGCAGCATGGACGCCTGGTATGACATCACTATTGCATCACTCAGGACCGTAAGGCTCTACAAAGGGTGCTGAAAACTGCTCAGTCAGTCACTAGAGCCACGCTCCCCGCCCTCAAAGACATCTACGCCAACAGGTGTCTGAGGAAGACAACTAAATCCTCAAAGACATCTACGCCAACAGGTGTCTGAGGAAGACAACTAAATCCTCAAAGACATCTACGCCAACAGGTGTCTGAGGAAGACAACTAAACCCTCAAAGACATCTACGCCAACAGGTGTCTGAGGAAGACAACTAAACCCTCAAAGACATCTACGCCAACAGGCGTCTGAGGAAGACAACTAAATCCTCAAAGACATCTACGCCAACAGGTGTCTGAGGAAGACAACTAAACCCTCAAAGACATCTACGCCAACAGGTGTCTGAGGAAGACAACTAAACCCTCAAAGGCTCCAGCCAACCTAGACAGGATCTGTTCACCCTGCTGCCTCGTGGCAGATGGTCCCAGGCCGGGCGCGTCAGTAACAAAAGGTCCTGTGACAGCTTCTACCCCACGGTCGTAAGGCTGATAAACGACCAGTTCCTGTTGACCACTGACTCTCCCACACACACACACACACACACACACACACACACACACACACTCACCAACACGCTGCTCTTGACTTTTCACATTGGACTCTTATTATCTACTGCTGCTATCTATAGGATACTTTGCACTACCGACAGATATGTTTATATATTGTTGCACAACTGCATTTTACACTGCCCACTACCACCTACCCTGGTATTGTTGATGTCATAATCTATTGCCATTCCATCATTTGTATTGTATTTAGTTAGGGTTTTACTTTAGCATTTACAGTGTTTATTGTATGTGCATAACACTTGAGGCCCTGTGTGAAATAAGCATCTCACTGCTGTGCTGGCAGAGTATGTGAAAATCAAGAACTTTGACTTTGACGTGGATGACTCTGGGAATAATGTGTGCCGTGGTGGTAGGCTGGATGGACAAATCAGATCGGGTTGCTCTGTTTTTAAGAAACCCATGAACTCTCTTTCTCTCTCTCTCTTCCCTGTCCCTCTCACTATCATTTGATCACTCTTCCCCATTTCCAGCCATTATGGTCCAGGCAGACTATGGAAATGGCCAAGGGATGGGCTGACAAATGGGCTGTGTAAAGAAAAATCATTTAAAGAATTATTTTTTAACCACATTTCTCTGTACACTGAGCACATTGCATTAAAGACCTCGTGGATGATTATTGGCTTTAAGGATGTATCAACCGCTCTCCAGTGATATTAGGATATTTAGTTATAGAGAATCCAACTCTCCTGTTGTATTGTTATCATTTTATTTGGGAAGACAAGAAAGAGAAAAAGAGAACAGACGAGCACTGGACCGAGGGAAGGCACAAGTGCTGTGATTCAGTTTCTCACCGTAAACCGTTATATCTTATATAAACCGTTATATCTTATATAAACCGTTATATCATAACATAACATATCTCCCCTAACCCAAACCCAAACCCTAAGTACTGTGATTCAATTTCTCATCGTAAACCGTTATATCTTATATAAACCGTTATATCATAACATAACATATCTTCCCTAACCCTAACCCTAACCCTAACCCTAAGTACTGTGATTCAATTTCTCATGGTAAACCATTATATCTTATATAAACCGTTATATCATAACATAACACATCTCCTCTAACCCTAACCCTAACCCTAACCCTAAGTACTGTGATTCAGTTTCTGAATGTGGGTAAAGTGGGTGTTTCACAATCTGCAAGACCTCATCTTTTACAGCTCTTTGTTGACGGGTTCCGTCAGACATCTGACATCATAACACATATGCACACACATAATCATCCATCTGCTGTTTATACTGCTTATACTGCTTATACTGTTCGCATTGTTTATACTGTTCATACTGTATATTTTTTAGTACTTCTATTTTATTTTATTTTTATTCTATTTTAAAATTTATTGTATTGTTGCACTGTCACTTTTGCATTTCACTGTATACTTGTATGCACATGACAAATAAAGAATCTTGAATCTTGATGTTCTCGATTCCAGTAAAGCTGAGTCTTTTATTAAGGCTGTTATTATGATGTTGTGGAGGAGTCACATTCCGAGGGCAGCGATACAGTATCTTGTTGACTGTGTCATCATGGGCTGTCCTTGAGTTCAACAGCTCACAAAAAAACGTAATCTGTCAGAATTTAATGAACGGACTACATATCTCCAGTATTTTTCTGTTTTGTTGACATTTATAGACTGCAGATCCCAGATTAAAGGACTTCTTGACAATGTAGTGTAGAGAGCACAGAGATTAGCATCTGCTTTATCAGGTCTCCATATGAACAGATTACATTCTTGACCCACCAGGTCAACAGGCTCATTCATGTCTATGAGGAGAGGCCCTCTGCAAACACGGCAGGGACACACTCTCACTGTGGAAATGCAAGCCTCTGACTGTAGGTGTTCTGAATGTTAAGACTGACTTTGAAAGTCAAAATAAATTGGAGGAAACTAAAGGACATTCAGAAGCATCTCTCTCTCTCTCTCTCTCTCTGTATGTCTAGCTAAACACAACTGCCTTTAGTTTGTGGCCCACAGTTACTGACCCTTTGTGCTCTTGTGCTGACCAGTGCCATATATAACAACAAACTTGACTTGTAGGCACCAGTGTGCGACTCCCCTGCTGCTTTGAACCGAGTAACTGTCCATTTGAGTTTGGGTTTACCAGCCAGTAACATGAGGCAGAGAATCTGTTATGAAAACCTCACTCTCTTTGGGAAACAGGGTCAGGCCTGGGGGCGGGGGGGGGGAAACCTATCACAGCATGACACAAGGACCCCAGGGGAAGGTTGTTTCTGCTATGCCATCATCTGTTGATAAGCTCAGGGGTAGAGATGCCACTCTAATATTCATCTTTGTCCTCTAATGAGGATCCTGTTGGTGGGGAATTCGCTCAGAGAGCCTCTGATTGTAATTCCGGGTTCAGAATGTTGGAAGCCATAAACAAAGGCTGCAGTTAGAATTTGTATATCTTGTTACGAAAGGTAATTTGGCTCTTTCTCAGACGCTGATGTTCCCCAGGACTTCTCAAGCCCTTATCGGTCATACCCCCTCCCCGAGGCCCAGGTGTTCAATTATGGGAACATCTGTGAAAGTTGGCTTACCTTCCCCACGGTGAGATCCACTGCAGCGCTGGGAAAGGCTGGCATGAGTGGCAAGGATAACAAGCTGGGAGGTGATTCCTTTTTGTTTTTTTGTTTTTGTGAGTGGAGCTTTATCTCATTCCACAGTTGCTAGCTACTCGGCTTGGCTTGGCTCGACCGGCTTGGCTTGGGCCACGCTCCTCAAGCTGGTAGAGCCACCTCAAGGTGTTTTAAAAAAAAAAAAAAGAATTATTTAGCTGAACTGGGATTCTGTCCCTGTGTGTATGTCACAGTGGTTGGCTGGCCTCGCCTCGCCTACATCTGCAGGCCACCTGCTGTAAACGTTGTCACAGGGCGTGCTCCTTTCCCCAGCGCTCTGTTTACAAACAATGAGTGACTGCTTTTAACGCCAGCAGCGCCTGGTGCTCTAATAGACCACGACTGGCTTGGCTGAGCTGCGTTGCTGCTCGTGTTCCTCTTTTGTCTGGAGGGAGCGAACAGAGAGCTGTCTGACTGGTATGTGTGCGTTTGTCACTCCGGATAGAAAGAGTACAACTAGCAGAGATAGCAGCGATAACTTGTTTTTTAGGGAAGGAGGAAAAATAACAGTCACAGTCTGAATACTTTAAACTTGGGGGTAATCACAGATCTGATACAACTGGATTAGTGGAAGCAATGTGGTTTAAACTATCCAGTTGAGTTTGATCAGTGCTTACTGAAAGGAAATAGGCCTTTTGCATTTGTTCAAGTATTCAAACAGGGCGTGTGACTCTCAAGCTGTGGAGGGGAAACTACTCAGAATAGTGGAAGGTGAGCCACTTCCTGTTTGCAGCAAACGTTCGGATCCATTTCCTTTACAGATAATGTGCAGAAAAAAAGGTTACACACGCGTACATAACCGAGGAACAAACAACTCATAAGACAAACTGTCCACCCAAAAATGCAAGCAACGCACCCAGTAATGCGTCAGTCAGAAATTGTGGTTGTGTCATTGCTACGATTGTGTTTACTTGCGTACAGACTAAGAGGACTCTCTTTGATACAGAGCATGACAAATGGATGCCATTTGATGACGTCATTATAATGACATCATACCCATTGCAATGAGTGCACTGTTTGAAGCCTGGTGATGGCCTCTGATGTTTGTGTTCCCGACTCTCTCTCCCGCAGCCACAAGTATGGTTGCATGCAATTAACCCATAAAAGGCTAAAATTATGCCTTTCAAATTATCTGTATGCTCATGGCCATATCTATAAATAGCCTAACTTCAATGAAACCCTGCTATAGTACACCACAAGTGATGGGCGTCCCCTGAGTAGTGTAAGCTTTACTAGAGTTAAGAATAACAGGCCTTTACAAACCCCAATGAATGGTTTTAGACTGCAGAGGGATGAAAGGACTAGTGCCCTGCCCAGTGCCCACAGTGCAGTCTGGCTGGAGGGAGGGAGGCTGGCATTGGCCTGGCATGTAGACGGGCAGAGGCAGAGGGATGGTATGGACAAGGGGGAGGCATGAGTATGTGCTAAGGGTGGGCATACTGTGGGTTTAGAGAGGTGGGTCGAGCAAGCATTGGCAGCCCGGGGGAAGCAGTGGAGTTTAGTGTCCCAGAAGCACTCATCTGAGTTGGCCCATACAAGATACAGTAGAGGGAAGCATGGGTATTGATGGCTATGGGTGGGTGTGTAGCTCTATATGTGACCAATACTGGCATTAATTGTTGCACTGATGTCATTGCACATATGGAGGCTAGGGATGGGGGGTGTTGAAGATATAGAGGGTGTATCTAGCAATGTAGTGGTTGTGAGCTGGAGGGGAAGATTAATAACATTGTGGTCCGAGCAGCAATGCTGTGGATATGGGGAGGTCTCTAGGGGACTCAGCAGGGGGGCATAGTGTTTTGGTAAAGCTCTGGAACTCACCCAAGACTAGGGTGGGGGAAGGGGCGGGAGTGGGAATGGAGGGGGGGGGAGTTTGAAGTATCAGCCACAGCTGGGGGCCCCAGGGAGGGGCAGAAGGACAGCTGGCAGAACGAGGTGTGTGTGTGTGTGTGTGTGTGTGTGTGTGTGTGTGTGTGTGTGTGTGTGTGTGTGTGTGTGTGTGTGTGTGTGTGTGTTTGTGAGTGAGTGCGAGTATGAGTGAGTGTGTGTCAGTCCGTGTGACTGTGTGTCACTGTGTGTGACTGTGTGTGTGTCTGATGATCACAGTGTCTCCTTTGTTTCCCCCCGTCCGTGCTAGTCACAGAGTGAATCTTTCGTGACTGCAGCCATTCACAGGATTCTGCACTCAAACCAAAGGCATTAGAGTTGGGGTGCTTCTGAGTCGTCTAAAGAGGGCTCCTCATCCTGCCTCTCCTCCTTCTTCCGCATCAATCTGAGAAAACATAAATGGAAGCGATATGGTGGTCGTCAACTAGTCAATGGGTTCCACCTGTCTGGTTCTTTCATATCAGTGCAGATGAGAAGAGCTATTGGCCATAAAGACTATTGAGTTAGAGTTGGGTGGCCAGATCCCAGTAGCTTCCTCCCGTCGTGTGTGTTCTCTCCTCTGCGAAGGACAGGATGGAAAGACCAGTGGGTTGCCAGATTCCCTGAGAAAGACCAGTGGGTTGCCAGATTCCCTGTAGAGAATACACGGTCATATGTATAATGCCACTGCTATTGTAGAACAGTTATTATTCCTATGATGATAGTCATCAGTGGTGGCATAATTGTAGTTGTAGAACAGCAGATGAAGAGTCACCAATGCATGAACAGTACAGCCTGCTGTATTCCAAGACAAAGATTATTGTTAACGGCACATGTATCCCATGGTGAGTTATGGTAACAGTAGGCGTTTTGCTCTCGTGAAGATGTGCAGTAGCTCTGTCTATGTGGAGAAGCTGCCATGCAAATTGTGCATACTAAGTTGCAGAGTGAACTGAGTCGTCTTATTTGACCTTTTTGTTATGAAAGTGTGTGTGTGTGTGTGTGTGTGTGTGTTGCTTGGAGCATGTTTATTTTCGTTGCTCCGAAGAATCTCCTTTTTTTCCACTGACAGTGGGAACGGGGGACGGAAGGTGAATATTGCTGCCTTGCCATGTCAGCTCCTGAACTGAAATTGATTTTTTTTCAGGGCCATATACCAAATAGAGCCTAGATTCAGCCTTATTCAGGCTCTGAATGACATTCTTTGAGTTTAGTTCACACTTTTGAGGGCTTGACTCTCAGCCTCGCTCAGTCTCTCCATTTTTTGAACCATTTATTTCAAGTAGGACATATAAAAATAGTAACAAATCAATCCCAAATGTTCTCCGGCTCTTTTCAGGACTCAATCTAGGGTAGCAGAAACCAAGGGGGATTTGGCGACATGGTGCACCATTGGCCTATCTACGGTGCTGACAGGCAATATGACCGGCAGTCAGTCAGTCCCTGAAAAGAGGGTAAACTTGAAGAACACACTTAGAAGAATATTCATTAAAAAAAAAAGAAGCTCGGTCTGCGTTATTTGCGCTTTGACACTTAAAATGCCATTAAGGTTGGAGAGGGGATTAGCCGTTGAGCTATGATATGACCTCTAGTCATTACACGCACGAGTGGAGTCATTAATCCTATGCTAGTCACCTAAAGTAGCAGCATCGAGAGGACACACATCATGCTGAAGAGAGAGTATCTGTACTTCTCTATACAGTGCATACATGCACATGGGCCAAGATCGCAAAACTTGTTTCTGTTTTCCAGTGTCTCAGGAATTGAGTGCACACAATCAGTGAGTTGGCTGGTGAGGCTGTGTGTGTAAGTTAGACTAAACCAAGGGACAATGTGATTTGAAACCTATCTTGGGCTGTATGTTTGTCTAGCTGCTCTGCGGACCAGAGACTGGCCCAGTAATCATGTGTGCTGGAAATTCCCTGACTTGGGACTACCTCAAATCTCATGTCCCATTTAACCCCACGGAAATGATGCGAGCAGTTGCTTTTCTCTTAGTACAGTAGAGTTATGCTCTATCAATGCCTTTAAAAAGATAGAATAGGCCAGACTTCCTAGAGTTTTGTTTCTTTTAGTTAGAAGCTCAACACTGACTGTATTCATACATTAGGTGATGCTTCAGTTATGCAGCACATACATTATGTTTTAGAATAGGCAAAACCTCATTGAGACCAGGCTTTCCTAGCCTGGTGAAATACTTTGCAGAAAGTAGCTACAAAGGGGTGGAAACCCGTTTGAAATGAGTGACGCCTCGTTACACATCAAACCAATTAAATACCTAATGCCATCATCAACTACATTTTGTGTATCAAGCACCCTTGTGGCAAAACCAAATTCAGTTTTTTCTTCAGGTTTCCTTCCATTTTCTTCAATGTTGCAAGCTAGCATCTAACAACAACTCTCCTAACAGTCCTACCCGGTTGGAAAAGTCGATGCACATAACAACAAGCATTAATCTACAGACATGTGGGGGAGAGTTCTTGGAATGTAACATCCAGTGAAATTGCAAGCACATTCTCTTCGTCCAGGTTTAATCCAAACCAGATCGACTGATCTAAAATTCTCCAGACCTCCAAAGGAGGCGTGTGAACAGTGCCATGTGGATGTATGGCTACACAGACTAGAATAGGCCCAATAGAGCTTCTCCAGTTTAGGAGGTCTTTTAACTAAAAGCTCAACACAGACAGACTGTATTCATACAGTGCCTTGGAAAGTATTCAGATCCCTTCACTTTTTCCACATTTTGTTGTGTTATAGACTCAATTTAAAATGGATTAAATTAAAAGAATTTGCCATCAATCCACACACAATAACCCAGAATGACAAAGCAAAAACATTTTTTTAGAAATTTCAGTAAATGTATTAAAATTGAAATACAGAAATACCTCATGTACATAAGTATTCAGACCCTTTGCTATGACACTCTTAAAATGAGCTAAAATGCAAAAATGTCATCAACAAATCACTCAATAAGTTGAATTGAGTCCATCTTAATGCAAGGATAATAGTTCATGGAATTTTGGAATTAATATCTTTGTTTTTATAGGGTGTCTGATTTCCATAGGAATCAGTTACACTGTGTGGATCAGGTTGTCATTACAAACTGAGCAAATGGAGAGGAACAAAACTGCTGATGGAGAGGAAAAAGCACAGTCGATGGGACATCATCATCTCAGTCACTCTACAAAATTGGTCTATAACCAAGTGGCCAAAAAGAATCCCTTAATGGAAAATAATCTGTCTCATATCCATAATTGTGTTTGCAACAATGAATTCAACTGATGCAGCAAAGAAAGTGCTGGAAATGTGTTTCTTTGGTTTTACTACAAAGCATTAAGTTTGGTGCAAATCCAGCACATGCAATGCAGTTTCCGCACCATCTCTCGTGTGAAGAATAGTGGTAGCTGCATCAAGTTATGGGTATGTTTGTCACTGGCAGGGACTGGGGAGTTTGTCAGGATCAAGAGAAAATTATGAAATTTGCTGAGTTGATAGTGACATCCTAATCCACACATTGTAAAATAACCCTAACCCAAGATAACCCTAACCCTAACCCAAGATATTAATTCCAAAATTAGTCCGAATACTCATGTACATGAGGTATTTCTGTATTTCAATTTGAATAAATTTACTGAAATCTCAACAAAAAAAAAAGTGTTTTAGCTTTGTCATTTTGGGGTATTGTGTGTGGATTGATGGCAAATTCTTTTAATTGAATCAATTTTAAATTGAGTCTTTAACACAACAAAATGTGGAAAAAGTGAAAGGGTACTTTCCGAAGGCACTGTATGTGGGCTGCTTTATTGAATAGTGGGTCCACTCTACCATTCACTTTACTGTTTGTCTGTTGGAAAAACAGCTTGTTTTTGGGCAAGATGGACGTAATGGCACGTGAACGCCTTGCAATTATGATAATGTTTTTGTGTGCTGATTCCCCTGGGGGAGAAAATGGATAAGCTTCTTTTTTAGGCTTGTGTGTGTGTGTTTTTAAAATGAGTGAAGCTAAGCATTTTAGCTACAGTTAATGTGCTTGCATAATCCCTCTGCTCTGCACCGGCTCATACACTCAGCAGAAGCCTGAGACGCAGAGGGTCCTCAGCACACTGAAATGCTACAACCTGTGCTTTGATCCCCTGTTACCTCAGATTGTACTATCACCTTCTCGATGAAGTGAGATAATCCAGTAAGGAATGGTCTCCCGCACATACATATTGAGTATGCCTCAATGAGATTCCCAGCTTTATAAATAATAAGTGATTAGGAGACACTGCACACTGTCTGGGCTCTGGAAAATGTCCTTCATGTAAAGCTCTTTGTCTCCTGTTGGCGCCCACGCAAATACTGTATGAAAACGCATGATTGATGGTCGATATGATCGTCACCGTAGCTTCCTTTTCATGCTACCCGCAGTGTTTTTGTTTTAGTTTTTTTTCTTAATTTCGTTCAGGCATGCCTCAAGCTTACATTTTTACAAAGAGTTTTGAGCGCCCATTTTCACTTCTGTCTTCTACACATGCGTCCTTCCACAGTATGGTAAACTATGAGCCTCAGCACATTTGCTGTCTCATCTAGGGTGTAATTTTAGCATTTTGAGGAAGTGGAATCTCTCACTTGATTTCAACGTCTCACTGATTTTAGCCAGGAGATATCCAACCTTGAAGCCAGAGGGTAGGACTCCAGTTACCTATAGGCCTGTAGATGGTATTGATTGTGTGTGTGTGTGTGTGCGTGTGTGCAGGCTGTTCAGTCCTGTGCTCTCTGCTAGGAGTGTGTGTGTGTGTGCGTGTGTGCAGGCTACTCAGTCCTGTGCTCTCTGCTAGGAGTGTGTGTCTGCCAGCAGAATGGTGAAACAGTAAGCAGAGGACGTACAGTAGACACTGTAGAGAGTGCTATTGATTTGCCAGAGTTACATGCACTGATTACACAATGTAGAAATGGTGCCCTTCACATTTACTTAATGGCTGGTTTTCAATGAAGGCAGTGTTGCGTAAGATGAACTGTCATTCAGTGATGAGAGAGTTGTGTTCATGGTCAGTCCATTCTGGGGGCGTTTTCCCTCCCTCTGAATGGACGTTTTTCTTCTGGTCCCTCCTGATCTTCATACACATGCCACCTCCTCATACCACAGCCTGTGCCCCCCTCCCACACACACACACACACACACACACACACACACACACACACACACATTGTGTCCCCCTCCCCAGAAAGGACAATGGACCTATGGACTTGTTCCCATGACTGCCTCAGACCAACCAAAAAGGCCCATTCATCCTGGCTGGGGTCATGTGACCCGGCAGTGCTTTTGTGTGCACTCACAGAGGGGTAGAGCACACACTTTCAGGGTGGCTTGTCCCTTGCTCGGAGCATGCCCCCAAGGATCTTCAGTCAGAGAGGTCTGATGATCAGTCAAGAGGAAGAGGCAGTCACGGAAGACACCACTTGACATTCCATGTTTTCCCCCCTCAAGTGCTTTTGATTAATTTCCTCTTGATGTTCTTCCACATTATCAGATGTTATGTTGACAGAAAGAAATGCCTTGAGTCTCTTGAGGTCTGTTGTACAATTGCTTGAAATGACCTACTATTAAACAGGCATTCTCTGCCTAGCGACATAGCAGAAGACATAGCAGAAGACATAGCAGAAGACATAGCAGAAGACATAGCAGAAGACATAGCAGAAGTGCATTCCAATGTTACTCATCACTGTTATGTTCTGTTGTTGGACACAGAAGGTAGTGTGAGCGGTGTATGACATTTCCTCGGGCCTAACAAAGCAATATATATATATCCCAAATCAGCCCGTAGACCCTACCTTTTGGCTCTTCTATGCCTCTGAGAAGAAATGGGTAGATAAATAATAATTAATTAAATAATAATAGTAAATACCATTAATATTACCATAATGCCCTTTTCATTGGCCAGGTTGAACATTCACCACATTGCTTTCACCTTTCCAATCCTCTCAGGTCTACAAAAGTGCACAAAGGGAGGGGGGGGGGGCTGGGGCAAAGGGCTGATTCGGGATTCAGGGAGAGTCTGTGGACATGGCACAGTGAATTGAACCAATGGCAAACACATTCTAAATCTCACCAATGAAGTATAGTCATAAAAACCAGCCATGTACACTACTGCCTTGGCATGGCCTGGTCCTACAAGGCTCATTTGGCTTTGGTCCGTGATGAGATCCAGATTGGCCTGGCTCTGAGTAGAAGCTCACGTTACTGATCCAGAGCTGCTCCTCAAGCCTCCTAGACCCTATTCCAGCTCCCTCCTTAATCTCCCAGCTATGTCCATTACCCCGTCCGCCAGAGCCACGAGAGCCTGGAGTCTTCTGGGGACACGCACAGCATTGCAGACATTTTTTATCTCCCCATATTCCCCTGGTTAAGTGGAGATAATTCAGGGTCTGACAACCACTGGTATCAGTCAGTGATTTTAAAGTGACTGGGCTCCCTGAGCCTGTGAACGTGGGGTGTTATATGATGAAGAGGAAAGCTGGGGTGATTTTCCTGACTGTGTTTCCTGAAAGGTGACCTTGGGGTATGTTATTAAGAGGGAGATCCCTAGTTATAATGGCATCCTAACTTATTCTGCCTGAACCCGTTGTTGTTGCCCTCCTACCATCCACATTTGTTGATATCCTGTCAGGTGTGTTACATTTCTGCAGGTACGTATATGTATACGTTTGACTCTTCAGAGTGAGTTGGGTTTGGAAGCGTGCCTCCCTCCACTCAGGGAAGTGCGTAGGGGCACATTGCTGCTCACTCGACACTAAGTATGCAAAGCACTTGATTTTTTGTCGATACTACTCAGCAATAGATGATTTGTCGTTGCAACCTGCTTTTCTAGAGTCCACACACACGCACACACACACGCACACACACACACACACACACACACACACACTCTCATCCATTTGCTGTTTGGCTTTGGTTGTAACTCCCTTCCCCTAAGTGTGATTGGCCTTCTGTCCCCACACTGTTGGAGCGAGGAGGAGGAGAGAGAGTGTGTGACCTGGTTTGGCTGTTCTCTGCTGGGCTGAGGAGCCCTGGAGCAGAAGGTCACACAGCCAGTGACTCACTCAGCCAGTGGTGTGTGTGTGTGTGTGTGTGTGTCTCTCTCTCTCTCTCTCATCAGCTCACCATTCTAACTGCCAGTGAAGAGGCTGATCAGTACAAACTCCTAAATGAGCTCCACTGTCAAACCCCTGACCTGGATTGACTGATATTGCGTTATGTAACAGGAGATGGTGTATTCATTTTAAACCTAAAGGGATTGTGTTTGAAAATAAACAAAACTAATAATAACCCGTGACAGTATACTTACATAATGTTTCTTTCAGTGCTTGCAGTTTAAGTGCTCCCATTTAGAATTTCGGATAAGGAGAGATGAGGAGGGATGAGGAGGGATGAGGAGGGATGAGGAGGCGCAAAACAATGTATGATCAGGAAGCCTAACTAATGCCCATATATGGACATATGTAGGCTACTTCAAAGTGAGGATGCATGACATAACATAACATATTGAAGAACATCTTCAATAATGTATATTATTGCATGGGAATTGCCAGGGATCTCATGATACCATATTATCATCATACGTAGGCTGTGATTAAATACATATCGCAATTCTCTCAGTGTTGTGATTCGATACTATGATATATTGCGATTCAATATGGCCAAAAATAAAAGTTGTTGTCCTTGACGATGGGAAACAGGCCTACCTCTAAGGACAACATTTAAAAAAAAAAAAAAAAAAAAATCCATTTTTTATTAAGAAAATGGAGTTGAATGTAATACACTGAATATACTAGTTACAGTCGGTACGAGGTACAAATGCTGTTTACAGAATACATTCAGATATGTATAGAGCACGTACCATGTAACATTTAATACTGTACCATCTGGGAACTTAAAGCGGTAAGTACTAGCTCACTGGATTCTCATGCCATCATGAATCATACACAGTAGAAACATGTGTAGGCCTGGATACCTCCACAACAGTGAGAGCACTTTGTAAGACAACCTCTGGTGTGAAGTAGCAGAGCAGTGTACAAAACCTGCTTTTAGCAACTTCCCTTGGGGGGGACCCAACCCGACTGTTCCTGTCCTGTCAGAGACTCTTCTATGTGGGGACTAATTGGTTCTCCCAGCGTACCCTGCGGTAACGCTGCGGTGGACAGGGCAGGAGCCAGAGGGCTGTTTTTAAGAGCTACACCCAGGCTGTGTGGAGAAGAGTACTTGGGGGAGCTGCATGACGTGGTTGCCACTGTGTTGCTGTGCAGTTGAGCTGTGCCTTGAGAGGAGTTGCCATACCACTCAAAAAATGGGGTAGCCTGCTGAAACAGTTATTATGGTCGGGCACCCCTGGTTTTGTGGAGTATCTCTCCCTCTCTCTCTAGTATGTGGACCACGACCGCTGGGGCTCTGCAATTAGCATAGCAGAGGATCTTCTCTCACACGAGCATGCCCTGCAGGACTGGATGTAGTCTTCTGACTGATGTGATCCATTAAGGGATAGTGGAATGTCTGTGTGCCACAGTACTGCCTGCTGAGCTTGACCCTCTTCAGGTCTCAAACAAGGTGACCTGTCGCACGTGATACATGACGTCACATGATGACAACCTCCTCTGTGTGACTCTCGTACATCACCTTCATAAATGTTCAAAATCATTCAATTGATGGATTCCTCAGTAGTGTATGAAGGAGTGTTCTATAAGACACATCCAGCGAAACAACGTCTACCCTCGTTGACCGAGCCCTACCCTCTTCTTCTCCTCTTCCTCCCTCCTCCTCTTTCTTTCTCCGTCTCTCTGTCTCTTG
This sequence comes from Argentina silus, assembly GCF_951799395.1. Lineage (NCBI taxonomy): Eukaryota > Metazoa > Chordata > Actinopteri > Argentiniformes > Argentinidae > Argentina > Argentina silus. The sequence continues at coordinate 4,927,361 of NC_139665.1, forward strand.
TCCCTGGGTTCTGTGGCCTCGACAACCCCCAGCTCTAATTATATCAGAGAGACGGGGGACAAGCAGACTCATTTGATAGGCTTATGCACATAACACAAACATAAAACATTCCTCACCTGTCTGTCACCACAGCCATGACGTCTGTCAACCATTCAGAGTAGTGGATGACATGGGAAGGGCAATGATGTTTTTCCTGTCCTTGGTACAGTCGGCTTCTTTTTATTATTTCTAAGTTCTACGCTGTCTTGCTGGCCTACACTGTACGCATATGAAAAGCTGTTGGCTTTACAGACGAGAGTTTCAGCGGTGTCATAGTGCGTCTTATGTGACTGTTAAACACCTGAACTCAACTGTTGCAGCACACGATCTGCACTGTGTTACGATGAGAGGGACAAAACACAGTTTTGACGGTGTAGTCAAATTCCATCTGTTCATACATAAATAAAAATAAAAGAATGTATATCGCCCAGCCCCATGGCCCCCTCAGTGGTCACCCCTGGTCTTGTTGTTTGACAGGCTGCATGTCACAGACAGCAATGGTGCTGGCCGGAGCCTGAGAGGGAGATGTCAGCCCCAGCACTTATCATGGGTTCAATGGGGCTGTGAGCTTTAGTTAAGTGTTTGAATCAATCCATCCTGAGTCTTGCCCGGCTGCCTCTGTTGCGTCAGTGATGATGACATCTGTGTGGGATGTTACACAGCTAGATCAGCTAACCCTTGATCCAGTTGAGTCAGTTCACTTGAGCCAGTTAACTCTGATAAACCATTATTTTCTGGTTCATTTAATAATAAATAAATAAATAAAAAGCTGCTAACATGATAACATTGGTTGTAAATGACTGGACTGCTCTGTGCACATGCCTTGTTTTGAACACCTGGGGTCCCTAGTTGATCTTATTCCTCAGGAGAAGACACTCGCTTTTGCCTGTTGACATGAGTAGAATTTGGATAATGTGTTCTTTAGCAGTTCACTTTCAGGTTCAGTCGCCATATTGTGAGTGGTTTGAATAGTTTACGCCACGCCTGAGCGGTCTACCGTGCGCCGGTTGCCCTGACCTAAAATGTTTTGTGGTTTCTCTGTGTTTTATCCGGCGGCTACATTGGCTTCGCTTCAGCAGCTCTGATACAGTAATTACAAGGTTGACACACCTCAGTTTCTGTTGCCTTTGAAAGTTTCTCTGTGTTTTATCCAGGCTGACTTTGTGGTTGTTGATCTTCTTCCAGTAGTTATTTTACAATAGTTGCTAGTTGTGTGCGTGTGTGCGTGTGCGTGCGTGTGTGTGTGTGTGTGTGTGTGTCTGTGTGTGTGTGTGTCTGTGTGTGTGTGTGTGTGTGTGTGTGTGTGTGTCTGTGTGTGTCTGTGTGTGTGTGTGTGTGTGTGTGTGTGTGTGTCTGTGTCTGTTTCCTCCTCTCATTCTGTCATCTTATCTTTGCCGCTTTTTTTACGCAACTGTGACAGACCTGTTTCCTCTTCTCCTCAAACGCCTACTTCCTCCTTCTGTGAACCTCTCTCTCTCTCTCTCTCTCTCTCTCTCTCTCTCTGTCTGTCTCTTGCTCTCTTGCTCTTTCTCGTTCGCCGTGCCCAAGACGAGGCACTACAAAGTTCAGTGTGAAACCCTTGTCTGCCGCTTCGACACCCAGAGAAGGATTCTTCTTGTATTTGCGGGTAGCGAGTAAAAGACCAGGTCTTTCAGTCCAGTTGAGTTCTTGTGAGTTTGAGAGAAGACTTGGGAGTGAAGAACCAGGGCTCCTGTCGCTGTCCGTCTTGGAATTGTCCGGGTGAGTCGCCCCCCCCCCACCCCACCCCACCCCCCCCACCCCCCCAACTCTTGTTGTGTTGTCTGTAGGCTGTAGCGGGTTGTTCTAGGCCGCAGGGTGTGGCCCTCATCTCCACTGCTCTCTGCTCCCTCTGCGATCTGCTCTGCTCTGCTCTGTCCACAGGCAGGTTCCTGGTGTAGGCATCAGAGCAGAAGGGTGTGCTGGTGAGCTGTGTGGTTGCCCCTGCCAGGTCATTCATAATGTACGTCCTCTGAAGCTGTGCCTAAGGGTTTTGGCGGAGTGGAGGGGAGCAGACGGAGTAGATGTTTCACTACCTTATTATTTTCCGCAGGATGTTGTCAGTATGGCGTGTCGGTGAATTGTCGCCAACTCACTTGTTTATGTTGGATTCCTTTCGATTTATTGTGTTTTACAGCAACTACCCCACGTTAACAAGGTCTCTACAGTAAATCTAGGCCTAATTACTAGTTGGTTACCCTGCCTGTGTAGGCACACTTATACACACTTCACACAACCTCTGGGAGTGCAGCCTCTGCCCTACAATACAGGATGTATGTTTTTTTTGTTTTTTTATGGTGTGTTTTTTTTTTTTTTAAAACAGGAGTTAAGAGGGTTTTGCGTCCCCTCAGCAAGTTGACTGTGAGCGTCAGCGGAGCAGCTCCAGAGCTGTTAGCCTAATTGCTGTGAGGATTGTTGCAGCTTCAGGCACAGGCATTTTGACAGGATATCCTGGTCGCCGCTACAGCTACACCAGAAACCAGGGCATGTTTGTCAAACAAAGCGTCCTTCTGAGACACACACGTAGTCGTAGTCGGCAGCACGCCGCCTCTTTCATACGGAAGAGTCACAACATCTCTGTAACATGGGAATAGTATGGTCCCTCTTTGTCTTTGTCTAGCCAAATATGACAAAGTAATAGTGTAGTTAGTATTTTATATATATATATAAATAGATAATAGATAATACATTTTATATACATATATATTTTGAGAGATAATAAATTATATATAGATAGAGATATATAAATAGATAAATAGATAATAAATTATTTATATATATATATATATATATATATATATATATATATATATATATAATTTATTATCTCTCAGTGTGTGTTGTGCTGTTTCACAGTTTGGGTGAAGATTGACTTCAAATGTGCTGCTGTCCGTGTTCCTCACAACATGGCTGTTGTTCCATTTGTGGAGATTCTGCCACGTGTCTGTCCAGTGTGCCCCCCTTCCCATTTCTCACCTTCCTTAATTGACTCATTCTTTTGTTGTTCAGTCATTGTCTCCCACCCAGAGAAACAAATCTTACTTTCAATGCTCATTTCTAGGGACTGTGGGGGTGTTTCTGTCTGAATAAAACCATCTCACTCCCTCCAGTCTTGTGAGGTGTAGGAGAGAGTCTAACACATGTGGATGGTTGAATGAGTATCCTCCTCCACAGAGAGTGGAGGCCTATTGTACGCATCCCAAGGTGGTGTGTGTGTGTGTGTACGTGTGTGTGTGTGTGTGTGTGTGTGTGTGTGTGACGCATCACCCCTTAGGGTGTAACAGGACACTTGTAGGTATGGCTGGTGTGTGTGTGTGTGTGTGTGGTTGTATCTTTGTGTGTGTGTAAGGGCAGGGGCCTCAGACGGGACACTTGTAGGTATGGCTGGTGTGTGTGTGCGTTTGTGTGAGCGTGTGGTTGTGTGTGTGTGTGTGTGTGTGTGTGTGTGTGTGAGACGCATCACCCCTTAGGGTGTAACAGGACACTTGTAGGTATGGCTGGTGTGTGTGTGCGCGTGTGGTTGTATCTTTGTGTGTGTGTAAGGGCAGGGGCCTCAGACGGGACACTTGTAGGTATGGCTGGTGTGCGTGTGCGTTTGTGTGAGCGTGTGGTTGTATCTGTGTGTGTGTGTGTGTGTGTGTGTGTGTGTGTGTATGGATATCCTCAGAGCAGTATCATTCTCTGCTCTGCCTGTCTCTGTGGCCTTTGTTTCTGTGCAGAGATAAAGGTCCCCTGCTCCTTTGAAGGCTGTCACATGGCAGCCTGTGGCCGGGCAGGGCCTTTGTGGAGGTGTCAGATGAAGCACGAGAAAAGACTGAAATCCATACAGGACTTTGTTAAACCCGGTGCCCCCTGCACACACCAGAGGAATCCTGGCAGTTATGAAAGTTTAAAAGGATTAATTTTCACACACAGTTTAGATTTTTTTTTTAAAAAGAAGCCTTTCAGCCGTCTATTGACATTGACTGCTGCTTCAGTTGGTTGGAGCTGGTGTTGTGTTCTGGAGAGATGTGTGGCGTATTGTGCTGGAACGTGATGTTGTAGCCTCTCTCTGCTCAACCACATTGATGCCTTTTTGCCCTCTCTTTCTGTCTCTCTCATAAGCACTCTCTGTCTGCCTGTCTGTCTGTCTGTCTTTCTCCCTCTCCCCCTCGCTCCCCCTCTTTCCCTTTCTTCTCCCTATCTGTTCAGGACTGGACTTCTTGTGTTACCCCACATTAATTATTAAACTGAAACTGGGCACTTTCTGCTGTCCAACAAATCACATCCTCTCTCTCTTTACCCCTTTCCTGCAATCCTTTATTGATGTCTTTGTTATCCAGTTATGACCTTTGGCACGAGATTGATTTTCACGACATGCGGATGATTTATGGTTTTTGTCCTTTCAATTTCACTCTTCAGCGATAATCCCTGGAAGTACAAGCCACCTGGGCAACGTGACGCGCTGCTCGTGCTTCTCAGATTACCACAGACGGGAGGGTGTTTTGAAGTGAGATTAGATTACACCGTTCCACATACAGTGCTGCTTCAAAGTATGTGAACCCCTTGTGCAATTATAGATTTATTTTAGTTTTTACCACAAAATCTTTATTTAGAACCAGTCTTTTTTATCTGACATAACAGGTTTATATTTACCAATTCCGTATGTTGGTTTAGAGGAAATCATGCGTGTAGTAGAAAAACTAAATTATAAACAAATTAGTGCAGGTGCAAAAATAAGTGAACCCCAAGTTGCATTGGTTAAATCAAGTAGGTAAGTAGAATCAGGTGGGTAAATAATTGGGTACTGAATGAACCAATCAAAGGAGAAATCTTTAGGAAAGAGTTTGGGCGGGACTCTGATAAACAGAGATAAGAAACCTGGTCAGTTTTATGTTACCCATACAGGTGAACGCAAAACACACCATGCCGAGAGGAAAGGAGATCTCAGAGGACATCAGGAAGAGGGTAGTGAGAGCACATCAGTCTGGAGGAGGCTATAAAATCACCTCAACAACATTTGAGCTCCATCAGTCCACTGTGAGGCAAATCATTTACAAATGGAGAGCATTTAACATGACAGCAACTCGGCCTAGAAGTGGACGCCCTTCCAAAATATCCCAAGAGCCACAAGAAAAATAATAAATCAGGTAAACACCAACCCGAACATAACATCTGGAGATTTGCAGACCTCCTTGCTGCATCTCAGGTCACTGTGCATGCTTCAACAATAGGAAGAACAGTGAATTGAAATGACATTCTTGGGAGGGTTGCTAGGAAGAAGCTTCTGCTGTCAAAAAACCAAACTGCCCATCTTAACTTTGCCAGAGACCACCTGGACAAGCCTGAAGGTTTCTGGACGTCTGTTCTCTAGACAGATGAGTCCAAAATTTACCTTTTTGGTCACAATCAGAACCACTATGTTTGGCGAAAAACCCAACACTGCCTACCACCAAAAGAACCTTATCCCAACAGTCAAGCATGGTGGTGGGAATGTCAAGATCTGCGGCTGTTTTTCCTCCTCTGGACCTGGACGACTCCACATCATTAAGAGAACCATGAATTCTGAGGTATACCAGGAGATTCTTGAACAGAACGTCAAGTCATCAGTCAAGGAGCTAAAGCTGGACTGAAAACGACCCAAAGCAAATCCACCAAAGAATGGCTCAGGAGAAAGAAGATTTGTGTTTTGGATTGGCCAAGTCAAAGTTCTGACCTAAATCCAATCGAGATGCTGTGGCAGGACTTGAAGCGTGCAGTTCATGCTGGCCACCCCTTAAACCTTACTCAATTGAGTTCTGTCAGGAGTAGTGGGAAAAAATCCCTCAAAACAGATGTCAGAGACAGATTAGTGGCTATACGAGATGTTTACTCCAAGCTGCTAATGGAGGTGCCACAAGCTGTTGACTGAAGAGGTTCACATGTTTTTGCACACATGAAATCTGAGTTTTTGTTAAATAAACCACTTTCGTGATATAAACAATGAAAATATATCACATTTTTATTTGGAATGTCTTCATTACGAATTGGGGTTTAGATAAAGATTTAATAAGTTAATTTTAATATTTTATACAAAAATAATGTCCATCCCTGCAGGGTTCACAACCTTTCATGCAGCACTGTACATCCTGTCACAGTGATTATTGACGTCTGAGGTGGATTGGAGCCAGCCTGCCATTGTGCACCAGTAGTCATTCAAGCCGATAAACAGTGGTTTTATGTTTGAGCAGCACATTATTTGATGCAGTCACATTACTGTAATTAAACTAAGTGAGGGACTGTAAATCTGCCCTGAGGGGAGAAAAGGATGTTTTGGTTTAGGTTGTATTTCCGAGATATTCCAAAAAGCAAGAAAACGCAACACCATAGTTTGGCGAGGTGCAGGCTGGTGGGTGAAACTTAAAAGATAGAAAGAGAGCCACGCACTCTTGATCCTATGCTAATTATTTATTTAATGATTCATTTTGGCAGCAGGCCTGCCTTCTTCAGGGTTTCAATCCGAGATATCCACTGCTCTGATCCAGCAACATTCTGTTCCAAATGTTTCAGTGGAAAGAGAGGGATGTCACAAGAGGGGGAGAGAGAGGGAGATGGGGAGGGGGAGAGAGAGGGAGAGAGGGGAGAGAGAGGGGGGGAGAAAGAGAGTAGAGGGAGAGAGAAAGATATTGCCCTCATGTCTGTTGTACCCTCTGGTAGAGTTTGTTTAAATGGTCCACATATTAAGGCTCAAAGGCATCAACTACAGTGACATGATTTGAGTTGACAGCCGCTTGCTCAATAATAACCCACCATTTTCACTGTAAAGTGGATCAAATTTGATGCTGGTGAAAATGTTCAAGCATAGGCCTCGATACAGAAGATGCACCCTTCCCAGCTACAACACACACACACACACACACACACACACACACACACACACACACACAAAAGCTTGATAGGCATATCTGCTGCTGAGTGCAGTCTCTCTATGCTCCGAAGTTGAGCTACAGTTACAGAGTATGCTGTTCCCGTAGGACTTGTCTGCCCAGACCCGTTGCAGCAGATTTACTTCATGTTTCCCTGATGAGAGCCATGGCTCCTCTGTTACATCACCAGCCTCTGTCGCTGGGAGGGCCAATCAATAAGCTCAAGGTCTCAGATCTATGACTCCACTTCAGTTATCGGGAAGGCGAAGACGAGATGCTCTGATCTCCCCGAGACTGAATAATATACTGGGTATTTCCCTTTTAACCTTCGACTGCTGCTTCTGGGCTTTGAATGTTAGTGGCAATATGATTGACCTGTCAGCTTCAAGTGCTTTGAAACAGTAACTTTAGTGTGAGCTGAAAGAATATCTGCCTAAAAGCTCCTAGACACATATCTGGCACACACACACACACACACACACACACACACTGACACAGCTTATTGAAAAATGTTGAGAGAGACCAGCAGGCTCCATTGAAGACAGTGAATGAGTATGCATCCTGTTGAAGTGAAAGGTGGTGTGATTGTAGGCTGTATTATTGTGTGTTATTCATAGTCCTGCAGATGGGACTTGAATGAGCTCTGATGAGAGGATGGGTGGTATTGACGGAGAGCAAAGGATGGATGGAGGGGTACAGCCATGCTCCGGCCCATTGTGAAAAAGAGCTTGTGCTCATCAGGACAATACCCGTCTATTTCGGGCTCCTGTTTTTCTCTTTCTCTGTCTAGGCTATGTCTCTCTCTCTCTCTCTCTCTCTCTTGTTCCCTCACTCACTCCCCCTCTCTCTCTCCCTCTCTAACCGCCTCCCTCGGCCTCTCCTAGAGTGGACGGCAAAAACAGCATTTTCTTTGAATGAGCTTTAAAGAAAAGGAGGCATGAACGGAGAGAAGCGAGAGTTTTTTTGTTTTTTTCTCAGCCTGGGCGTCTACACAATCTACACAGCTGCACAACTTCAATGGCAACTGAACGGGCTTCTCAAAGCTCTCATTATGGGCCTCAGCGCTGCCCAGGGAGAGGCTGAGAGACTACATCTGAACATTGCATTCGTTCGAATTTTTTGGGAAGTTGATCAATAACAAACAAACATGACCACGTGTGACCCCTGGAAATAAAGATGCGCCTAGCTGTGCTAACGACTGATGCAACGGCTCCCATGGCAACGGGCCCTGAACAAGGGCTCTGCCAATTATGATGGGGTGAGTCACCGGCACGCCAGACAGATATACAACTGTCTTTTGAATAAAACGGGCGAGTTGCCGGCTGAGAGTTCTGTACAGTGCATTAGAAGTGTACTATTTTTTTCTCTCTCTTCGAGTCAACCCTGACTTCATGAATTATAGTAGAGGATTAAATATGTAAACAGAATAAAGTACTGAATCATTGATGTGTTTCTTGGCGGGTTTTTTTGTCTACGGTAAAGTATATAGGCCTATGCTTTCCCATTGACGATTGAGGTTCCATTATACTGAATTTGTCCCATGTGGTTTGAAACCAAATGCTGGGGCAGAGCTGCTTGCTGCTCTGTGTCCGGTACGCCGTCACCGTAGACAGCTCTTATCTTAGAAAGCCAGGACGACTTAGTCCATCTACCGTTCTCTCTGCTAAACCTCCCCCTTTCTGCTTTCTCACTAATGCTCGACAGCAATATCCCAGGCCTGAGCTAGGCAGGATTAGAGCACAGCCGTCTGTCTGTGTGTGTGTCTGTGTGTGTGTCTGTGTGTGTGTCTGTGTGTGTGTGTGTGTCTGTGTGTGTGTCTGTGTGTGTATGTGTCTGTGTGTGTGTGCGCGTGTGTGTCAGGTGAATGCTCCACCTCTTGCCCCCTCAGGCCTTGTAACACGTCTGATCCTGTGTGTCACACAGATGCTATTATCACCTGGAGCCAAGCACAGCACAGACCCGGCTGCTCTGCTGATTACTTGTACCTGGATTTGCTGAAGCCACCTCTTTTTACAGTTGCCAGGCTGTAATATCTGGGGAAAAAGCCATTGTGCACAAATTGCTGCTAGCACTTCTTAAGTGAGCTTGTCTTATACAGTGACTTTGAGCTGCTCACTGGGGCTTGCTCATATGTCAGATACCTTTTAATGCATGAGCTGCACTCGATGTAGTTTCGCCTGGTTACAATGGAACCGACAATATTGTCCTACTCCTAGATAAATCAAGCAAATTCTTTCAAGTTTTTGTATCTGAGGTCTGCTACTCTGCTTAATATGTGCGACGGGTGCTTTCTTTCTTTTTTGGTACTCTAAGTCTACCTCACTGTTCCCATAGTGCTGTAACTGATTACCATGGGTCTTCATCGTGAGTGAGGTGAACTGAACTGTACACCAGTGAGGTCCCAGTGTACTCATGTCTTCCATTAATAATTCACCGCTGGCCTTGTCAACTCTTCAGCAACTGAATATTAATGGCACTTTTAACACGGAAAGTGTGAGTATGTGTACGGTACAGAAGGAGCTGCCTGTATGCGTGACATGTTGATTCAGGTCCCTTGACTAATGTGACCTCTCTGTTCTCTCTCTCCCTCCCCAGGTTTGGATGAGATCTCCTCAGTAGTGAGAGGCACTGCCACACCCCCCCGCCCCCCCCGCAGCCATGCCGCCACCCTCCGACATCGTCAAGGTGGCCATTGAGTGGCCGAAGGCCTTCCCCAAACTCATGGAGATAGACCAGGTAGGTGCCTGCACAGAAGGATGCAACACTACTCCTTCCACTGACTTTGAACATGGCACATCATGGAGCCTCTCAGCAAGGACCCTGTAACTCTTGCGTGAAGGACTGTATGAATTGTGAACCACCTTAGCATCTACAAAGATTGCTCTTCTGCTGTATTTCTCAATGGATATGGTCATTAGAAATGACGCCTCCCTTCCTCCTCCCCACTCCTCGACTGTTTTTAACTGTTTTGACTCATGGATGGTTCCTCCTCCTCCTCCTCCTCCTTCTCACACCCACCCACCCACCCACTCACCCTCCCACCCAGATCTCATCTGTCTAAGGCCTCAGTAGCAGCCGTGGCCCTGCAGCAGCATAAGCTTGACTGAGTCATTTGGGGAGCGTGTTGAAGCGGCTCTGGAGCCCGTAGAGAACAGCTCTGCGTAAACCTGAAGCGCCTGCGTCTCGTCTCAGTGCTGCCTCTGTCTATCACGCACCGGCGTGTTTGTCTTTGTTTCTCTCCGGCATCATTCGTGCCCTCAAGGTCTTGGAGTCAAGCACTCGCTTGTTAGCGTTAGCGAGAATTGATACAAGCACAGCCGCATGCTAATGAGAGAGAAGCTTGGCTTTTTTTTCAGGGCTTGTTAGAGATGCTCTGGAGAGGGAGGGAGGGAGGGAGGGATGGAGGGATATGGAACCAGGATGGGGCTCTGGCCAGGGGGTACAGACAGGAGTCAGAGTGCTGGCTATGAGGCGGGTAGGGGGCGGGGGGGGGGGGGGGGGGGTGCACATCCACCAGGGGCGTAGCGGTGCGTGTGTGTGTGTGTGTGTGTGTGTGTGTGTGTGCACAGGCATGCCCATGCAGGCCCACGCTGTTTCCCCTCCAGCACCGCTCCCCAGAGGAGTAGGGACCTCTGCAGTGTAGAGAGGACACTTAGTTGATACCAACTGTTATTACCCTCCCTCCCCAAACACACATTACAGCCCACTCTCTCCCTCCCTCTATCAATCTCTCTCTCTCTCTCTAACTCACTCTCTCTCTCTGTCCCCATCTGCCTTCTTCTCTCCATTGACAGTGTCTGCTTAAACCTCCCTCCCTCTCTACCTCTACCACTGCATTTCAAATGATACTTATTTTTGGGTTCTCTACATGAGGCTGCGGTGGCTCTCTGTCGAGACCCTTAACCACCCTGCATGTTTTATAATGTGCTCTGAAGAATCGTGTGCTCTTCTCTTCTCATTCTGTAATATGAAAAATAACGATAGAGACATTTTTGTAACGAACTCCTGTCATATGAAAAAGAGTCCAGTTTGTAATCACACAGTGACTTCGTGTCGTAGTCATAGGACATTATGCGTACAATGAGGATTAACTGTCGTTTCTCATCTTTTCACAGAAAAAGCCGCTCTCGGCCATCATAAAGGAAGTGTGTGAGGGGTAAGGCAATGTTTTCTTTAGGCCTTTTCTAACCTTGAAACCTTGAAGAAATGCTGTGGTGTTACTGTACCGTTTGTGTCTTTTGCATTTCAATTGTATGCCTCCAGGGCTTTTTTCAAGGGCTCTGTCTCTCTTGCCGTTTGCACCTGTAGTTATCAGTGTAAGACGGGGTGCCCTTTAGTATAAAGTAATGCTGTTGCTTTCAGGTGGTCCTTGGGGAACCATGAAAACTACGCTCTGCAAAATGCTGATTCCACTAATTTCTACATCACAGAAAAGGTTGGGCATTTTACCTTCTGGCTGCGTCCGATTTGATCTGGTTTGATTTTGAGTTTGACATTGGCCTGAACAGTGATATTCATGCATATTTGTTCCAATGTTCCAGTAGCAGAAATGTCGACCGAAATTGTCCTGTCCGTTTCTCCGTAGAATCGAAACGACATAAAGAACGGTTCCATTCTGCGATTGACGACATCACCTGTAAGTCTTGGTTCTGTTCTCACTCAACTGGTCTCTGTGTCTGTTTTTATTTACATTTCTCCATTTCAGAGTAAAAGTTGAATGTACCATTTCAGAGTAAAAGTGGAATGTATGATTTCAGGATGAAGTTGAACTGTTGCAGCCATTTGTCTTGTGTGTAATACCTACTAACTAATGTGTGTGTTCCCTACCTGTCACAAAATCTGAATCCCCATTCAGCCCTGCACATTCTGGCCTTACTCTGGCATGCTAGAACATGACCCACATACTCAAACTCAAAGTTTATACAAACCGGGCCACACTTGACTCGGTGTTGCAATGTAGTTGCCTCAATAACACTATTGTTAACCATGTCCTTCCCTGCCCTCCTTCCTCTTCAGTGCTTGTCAATTGCCTTTTGGCTCTCTATGTACTTAATGTAAATGGATGTTGTGTGTGTATATGTACAACATACATGTGTATGTACTGCGCTAAACCCTAATTCACACTACAGAGCTGGACTGAGCTGGCCTGGGTTACTCATCCACCATAGTCGCTGACACAGTGCTGGAAAGGACCATGTGAAAGGGAAACATCTGAGCCGGCACACTATGGTTCAGGTTGACCCTGGAGTGTGTGAAGCCCCTATATGTACATGTATGCCTGTACAGTCTGTATGTAACAAGCCCTGTCTATGGTCCCAGTCACAGACGGCTGCACAGCTGCATGAGAAGATCCAGTCGTCCAGTATGGACGCCAAGCTGGAGAGTCTGAAGGATCTGGCCAACTCCTCCCGGGACATCACCTTCGCCCAGGAGTTCATCAACCTGGACGGTATCTCTCTGCTCACACAGATGGTGGAGAGTGGCACAGAGTAAGTCCTCTCTCCTCTCCTCCCTTCTTTCCCTCTCCTCTCTTTCTCCTTTCTCATTCCTTCTTTCCTTGTTATCTCCACAAGAGAAAAGGGGTTCCCAGAGGCTGTTAGGAGCTTTGAGACAAGAGTGACATGGGCTTGTTTTCCAACTCAATTCCTAGCCCCCTACCCCCTATGTCCTTGTGTATATCGAAGTAGTTTGGATTGCCATATTACTGTGTATCTATCCATCAATCAGTGTTCAATCAGCAGGTCCCAGATCAGTTTAGTTTAACAGAAGCCCTTGGAGTTGCACTGTGCTGTACTACATTCTGAGTGGGCCGGGGTTTCACCGGTTTAACAGCTGGCATGAATGTGAGGTACAACTGTGCAGCACTATTTCCATTGTTTTTTCAAAACGGAATCAGGATAAACAACGTGACCTTTTTTTATCTTTCTGTCTCCCCAGTTTAACAGCTGAAATGATTCTCAAAGCTTCAGCTATGGTTTATAACAGACCGGTCGCTCCAAATATCTCCCAGACAGATGTTCTCCTGATCCAGCTAGACTGTCTTATGTAGTCTGAGCCATGTTGGGCTGGAGCTGGTGCTGGGCCTGGGAGGCTGGCTGGGGCTGAAGGTTACGGCGAGGGCAGCCCTGTTCTGCTGAGATGGAGTTTCTCAGCCGCGATATTGACTGGAGCCCCATGGGGGTTGGCGGGGGGGGGGGGGGGGAGCAGTGTTCACCTCACAGCCCTGCCAGAAACCCCCAGATGCAGGAAGGGAGAAGCCAGGGTCACGCTGCGTAGCATGCTAGCTAGAGTCAAAACACACAGTGGAGACTTGCCGTGTGGGCAAAGGCGAGATGCACTTGTAATTAGTGTAACTGTGTATCTCGTCAGAGTACACTCAGATGGGAAATTATTGATGTGTCTCTCCTTTTGCATATTTTTATTTTAGTTTTTTTTTCATCCTTTTATAAGGAAGAGTATCCACTTACTTCCCCTCACGTTGAACCTGGCCCCTCAGGGCTATTTCCTGAAATATGTTTTTTATGTAAATGACTCTTGCGTCAATAGTTCGCCTGCTGCGAGTTTAAAAGTGCACACGTGTGCATGTTTGTGTTTCTATTTGGCCCTCTTCATACCAAACTTACAACACACACACACATACACACACACACACACACACACACACACACACACACACACACTCATGCACACTCATCTGTATTCCCGCCAACTTGCTGTGTTATGATTATTCAAGAGGCTTAGGCATGGAGAACAGTGGGGAGCCGTGCTTTCTAATAACCCAGACTGGGACATGACATCATGCTGTATTAATGTGGACGACTGCCTCGATGAAAGGAGGTGATATAGTGCCCCCTACTGGCATAGTGGTGGGACTCACACCCAGATGAAGCATGCTAAGACATCAGTGTGTACAGTGCAACTTCAACTGCAAAGGATAACATTTATTTTCCAGGCCAGGGGAATGTGTCATTGTCTGGGGATTTGCTCACAAACACCAGAGAACATCAATTGTTTGTAAGAAGTTATCGATGGTTAGGGTACAGTATTAAGCCTAGCATTCGGTTGGCTGAGTTTGCCTAATCTAGATAGATAGATAGAAACTTTATTTATCCCAGGGGGAAATTCATGAATAATCTGAACTGATCATCTCAACTCCTATCTTATCGTTAAATTAAATGATGGTCATTTTGTGCAATAATTGTCATTTTCGCAAAGGATAAGGTTTCAAGCTGCTTCACTCCACAATTCTGCTTTGCATGCTTTCTGATCGTCTGTTTGTGTGTGGCTGTGTGTTCGGAATCTGATCTGAGTGTTTTTTATTTGGTCAGATATCCTCTAACCCCACTGTCATCATCCCTCTACCTCTTACCATCATGGAATTCTGTTTAGACATAGCCTCTTTGTCTTACTTATTGTGGGTCAACACATATTGAAAGTATTTGAGGTAATTCAGGTCTGGTTTAACAAGAACAATCTTTGTATACCTTCCGAGTGATGTATATGATGTAGATGCCTGTGAGATGCTCTTCCACCCCACCGTTGTGTTAGTCTCTTGCCAGGCCTTGGTTCTGATCTGCAGGGAAGCTACAGTAACAGAACGGACTGTGTTTGTTCCCCAGCTGTGGTGTCCCCAGATCTGTGTTACCTATGACTTGAGCCCTTCCATGGTCTTGTTTCTCTCCCTGACGCCCAAGTTTCTTAAATCTTTGCAGACGGTATCAGAAACTACAGAAGATTATGAAGCCCTGGTAAGCCCCTCCTCCCCCTTACCTGGCCGGATAACCTCATTGGCTGTCTGTACTTTTCGTAATCTACCGGCCAAGTCTGCATGATTATGACTCTGGTCCCGGTGCTTTAGACTGATGGGAAAACAAACATGTCTGCCTCCGCTGGCTTTCATTTTGAAATCAATGTGTGTACAGTGCTTTTGGAAACTATTCAGACCCCTTCACTTTTTCCGCATTATGTTGTGTTATAGACTCAATTTAAAATTGATTCAATTAAAAGAATTTGCCATCAATCCATATACAATAACCCAGAATGACAAAGTGAAAACAGGTTATTAGAAATTTCTGTATTTATTAAAATTGAAATACAGAAATACCTCATGTACATAAGTATTCAGACCCTTTGCTATGACACTCTTAAAATTTGCTAAAATGCAAAAATGAATACTTTTGTACATGACATATTTTTGTATTTCAACTTTAATAAATTTACTGACATTTCTAAAAATGTGTTTTTGCTTTGTCATTCTGGGGTATTGTGTGTGGATTGATGGCAAATTATTTTAATTTAATCAATTTTAAATTGAGTCTATAATGCAATAAAATGTGGAAAAAGTGAAGGGGTCTGAATACTTTCCGAAGGCACTGGATTAATCTTTATGTACCATGTAACCAAATCAACATTCTTTCTCATTTTGCATGTGGTATTGGGCAAACTAAAATTGGGCAACCTTCTAGTGGAACTACAAGCACAATCTCTTGATTCACTTGGGACATTGATTGGAAGAACACCAAGGTTTCCCTCTGAGAAAAAAGCCTTTTATATATTCTTATGGAAGTTCTTTTCCAAAACAATTCATGTGGAAATATAATTTTGACAGACCATTGACCAAATTCTTTTTTCTTTTTTTTTAACAGTATAGATACAGAAATGTTTCATACAATACATAACTTGGCATGGTTGAAATTGTACTCAGAGATCAATCCCTTGCTGTTCTTCATAACTTCAGAAATAGTGTCTTGTTCTGGGCTGCATTCAGTAGAGCACAACATTGCAGAACATTCAGTAAGTTGCACCCTCCTGAATGCCACCCAAATAATGGGTATTTTATATCCTGTCTATAAAGGTGTAATGTTGGGTGGTGGGCTGTCACAGATTAGATAGATACCCATGGGGTAGTTATTCATCAAAATCAATTCTGTCCTGTCCGGTGCTCTTTATTCCACATCAAGAGATGGATCTGTCATTCTGTAGCCTTTGCCATGATAATTAAGTTCAAAAAGGTAGTCATACATCTTAACTTGATTATTTGTCTAGAATTCAACCATCACATGTCTTGATCCTAGAATCAGATATTTAACATAATTTCACCAGAGATTCATGTAGCGTACAGTAACTGCCCACTTCCATGTGCAAAAGCTTGTTCTCCAGTTTAACTGTGCCAGTCTGACTAAAATACTAACTGGACCTTCCAGTCTAATTCAGAAATACTAACTGGACCTTTCAGTCTAATCTGGACTACTAATGTGCCTGAACTGTTGACCATGATACGTGCTCTTAACCCTGCTGCCCCCTCGGCCTGTGTGTGTTACTGTGGCATTATTAACAGGTTAACTGTACATGTGTACAATGTGGAACACAACACTGTACAATGTGGAACACAACACATTGCGTGTGAGGACTCTGATTTTGGTCCTTTGAATTTGTGTGTATATAATTTGTATTCTTAAATTAAGATGCTTTGACAAGTCTAATCACCCCCCATTGAGACTGTTACAGTACAATTTACTTGTATTGGTCAAATGCCAGATTTAGATTTTTATTAAATTTATCAAAATTAAGTTTTCTATATTTAGCCTACTCTATGAGCATTTGTTTTTAATGTTTTGCACGCTTGTGCACACTCAGGTTTTAGTATGCAGTGTGTAGTTGTAGTATACAGTGTTAGGCCAGTAGTCTATAGACATGCATTGAAGGCTTTTGGCCAAAATGAAATAAAGCACTTTCGAAATATGACAGAAAGGGGGCAGTATGGTAGCCTACAATATTTACCACATGCAATGTTGACACCAAGAGGTGTGGTTCCACTTTTGAGTTATTCTGTATCTCATGTTCTTCTTTATGGACAGGGTGCAAACATGTCATTACTTTATTTAGTCTTCAATGCTTATTATGATAGTATTTTTTTCTTTTAGACGTTTGATCATTCAATTCACTCAGTTTATTTTCTTGTGACATTACCTCTGAGAATAACATATGACATGTTTGAACATTTGACAGTTATTGTGTGAGACCTGTTATTGGATTGACCTCAGATTTGACAGTCGTATAATTTGAGAATTAACCTTGCTTGGCCTCCCTCAGACTTCAGTTGAGTCCATGCATGAATGAATGCTCTCGATGCTCCACTGCGCTGCCTGGCTCCTGCTGGCTCTCTGCCGCCCCCTGCTGTTCCTGGATGACCATGAGGGGGGGGGGCACCTCCCTCCTCTCTGTGCTCTCAGCATACATGGCTGTGGCTTCACCCTCTCACCCCCCCTCCCTACCGTCCATCTCAGCCCCCGTGGCATCACCCTCTCTCCCGGCCCCTGTACTTCTCCTCCCCGGTGCCCCTCTACCCCCTATTCCTCTTCCCGGCCCTCCTGTGTCTGAAGCTTGGCTTTGCGGCTGTGCATGCCAGCTGCAGAGACGTTTCTATTGGCTGTTGTTGTTGTGTTCCAGTTTTGGCGACCTGTTGTCGTTCACGCTGACAGCGTTTGTGGAGCTCATGGACCACGGCATCGTCTCCTGGGACACCTTCTCCAGCGCCTTCATCAAGAAGGTGCTCATTCACCATAGCTATGAAATATGAATTTTTACAAGTGTGAGAATTTATTTAGCAATTGCAATGAAATTAATACATCATCAACTAAAGTAAGTGTTGTTTTTTTTTTTTAAATGATTGCTGAAAACTGATTGACAAATTGTGTTTACAAAGACTGCCTTTTCCTCTGTTCAGTCCATCTTTCCATAGCATTGATTGTCAGTTTAAATGGTCTCTCTTCTATTACAGATTGCCAGTTATGTCAGCAAGTCAGCCATGGACACTGCTGTGCTCCAGAGGTCTCTGGCCATTCTAGAGTCCATGGTGTTAAACAGTCAGGATCTCTACCAGAAGGTGGCGCAAGAGATCACCATCGGCCAGCTCATACCTCATCTGCAGGGGTGAGAGAGAGACACATTCCAATGTTACAGTACAGTTTGCTTCAGATAATGGTTGCACCTATACTCATCAAACACTGAGCTGAACCGAGCTGAGCCGTACTGTTCTGGCCTGGTTATGCCTTGTATCTGACCCTAGATCCGTGATTAAAGGGGACAGTTCACCAAAGCTGTTCTCAGTCTCCAAAAGTAGTTTAATATTGAGACCAACAACATCCGTTCCGTAGATCCAGCTATATGCCTCAGTTCCAGGTTTATGCAGAAGCTGTGCACCGTCACATTCCCTCATGCCTTTGTTCAGTGCTTATCATTCATTCTGGTTTAATGCTTAGTTAGGTCTACAGCCACTTACCCCATATTATCTTTATTGAACGGGTGAACTTTTCAGTCTGTTCATTGTGAACGGGGCATGAAGAAAACCCCCGGAGGGAGGCTACAGTACTCTCCTAGGGTGTATAAATAGGTCCTGTGTCACCAGTGCTGGTTGAAGTGGCTGACGATTGGTCATTCATTGGGTTATTATCCCTGTGTTATTATCTCCCAATTACAGCGCTGATCAGGACATTCAGACGTACACCATCGCTGTGATTAACGCTTTGTTCCTGAAAGCCCCCGAGGAGAAGAGACAGGTACAGTAAGAAACACACTCATATGTATACAGCAGGCTCATATGTACAGTCTGTACGTACTGTACACACCCAGAAATATGAGACATGACACTCATACCTGCATACTCATACATACATGCACACTTATCTGTAAACAGTCTGGCCTTTATGGTAAAACATTGTTTAGTGCTGCGTTGGCGGGCCTACGGATAAAAAATAGATCTTGAAGAGGAGGAACCGAATCAGATGCACCGGAGATGAGCACTGGGTTCAGATCCAAACAAAAATATATATACAAAACCTACATGTCAGACAAGGGTGTGTATGTGTATGTGTATGTATGTTCATGTTTATGATCACCCATGAGAGAGAGAGAGAGACACAGAGAGAGAGAGAGAGAGAGAGACACAGAGAGAGAGAGACACAGAGAGAGAGAGAGAGAGAGAGAGAGAGAGACACAGAGAGAGAGAGAGAGAGAGAGAGAGAGAGAGACAGAGAGAGAGAGACAGACAGACAGAGACAGAGAGAGAGAGAGAGAGAGAGAGACAGAGAGAGAGAGACAGACAGACAGACAGAGACAGAGAGAGAGAGACAGACAGACAGAGACAGAGAGAGAGAGACACAGAGAGAGTGAGAGAGAGAGCGATATTACCCTGCCCTTAGACAGTGCAGTAATAAGTCGCAATCGGCACCCTCCCAAACCTCCCTGTTCAGCACAGACAAAGATGGCACCGCTGCCCAGCCAAGCACCACCTCTCTCATCCCTCTCTCTGCTCCGATGATGTCACTCACCGTTCTGCTCTCCGAGCGAGCCTATTACACCCTCAGATCTGAGCCAGTCAGACAGATCAATGAGAAATGGGCCCATTTAATAGAGTGTACTAAGCATGAACAGTACTCACTCACACCCTCCATCCTAGGTTTGCATTCATCCATTCATATTTGTCAGTGAAATCAGTTTTGAGGTATTAAGGGCAATGGCGCCATTGTTGCTGGTGCAGTGTAAACTATTGTGGTAGGGTACCTTTTGGACTTAGAGTGCTGCATTTCTATGGGCCAGTGGTTTTGTAATCTACAATACAAGAAAGGTCAGCCTGTGCTGGGATCAGGTAGTTTCCTAAGTAGATTGATGAGCCACTAAAACAGCAGGCCACAGGGTAATGGGAATCTAAGGGTTTTACTTAGTTTTTTTGGTTTGGGGGTGGGGGGGGGTCAGCTACACAGCACAGCTGTCATTATGATATCTAAGTCTCTTCTATTTTGCTGACACCGTTGCTTCTTGCAGAGTTGCACCACTAACGCTAAAATGCCTTGCTGCTGCCTTTTTCTCAACCTCTTCCTCTTCCTCTTCCTCTTACTCACTCACCTCCTCCCTCCCTCTCTCTCTCTCTCCCTCTCTCCCTCCCTCTCTCTCTCTCTCCCTCTCTCTCTCTCTCTCTCTCTCTCTCTCTCTGTGACTCTCTTTCCTCACTGCACTCGTAATGGTAGTTTGATGAGAGCAGTGTGGACATCCTTGATTGTCCTCTGACAGTAAGTGTACCTTGATAAGTGACCGTTTGTAGTCTGTAGAAGATTTAAGTGTGTCATTGAAAATGGCCTCTGTCTTACTTCAACACTGGGAGATCTAGTCGTAGAGATACTTTATGGACACCACTTTATGGTGTCTCGCTGAAGAACATTTGATATTTCTTGATCCATAATCCTCTTTTTATTTTGATGTAGAGCTTCCAGAAAGAACAATGTGTTTGCTTTAATGAGGATGTATATCATAATGTACCTGTTCTCTCGCCCTCTCCCTCTCTCCCTCCCTCTCCCTCTCCCTCTCTCTCTCTCTCTCTGTGTAGGAGATGGCCCACATTCTAGCCCAGAAGCAGCTGCGCTCCATCATCCTCAGTGTAAGTGTGCCCAGTCATGCGTCTCGTCTCTGGACCTCTCCTCTTCTGCATCGCCTGTTCCCATCTCTCCCTCTCTCCCTGTTTCCATCTCTCCCTCTCTCCCTGTTCCCATCTCTCCCTCTCTCCCTGTTTCTCCCTCTCTCCCTGTTCATCTCACAGCTCAAATGTGATATCAGGGGGAAATATGAAAATATGACATCCTGACGCCCCCTTGTTTTTCTCTCCTCTCTCCCTACTTTCCTACAGAATGTGATCCGTAGCCCCAAACCTATCAATGATGAGATGGCCCACCAGCTGTATGTGCTGCAGGTTCTGACCTTTAACCTGTTAGAGGACCGCATGATGACCAAGATGGACCCTCAGGACCAGGTAGGGCTAAAACCCAAACTGCTCTCCTTACAGAACATAAAACGGTATATGTTTCAACTATGGAAGGATGGGAGGGAGAGATGGATGGATGGATGGATGGATGGATGGACCCTTAATTGATCCCCAAATTGGTATGAATATTTCAACTCTTTCTGTGTCTGTGTCTGTGTGTGCCCAGGCCCAGAGAGACATCATCTTTGAGCTGCGCAGGATTGCCTTTGATGTGGAGTGTGAACCCAATAACAGTGGCAGCATCGAGAAACGCAAGTCCATGTACACCCGCGACTACAAGAAGCTGGGCTTCATAGTGAGTCAGCCTCATACAACATGTGCTCCGCCATTTCACCCTCTCCTATCTCTCTCCTCTCCCCTTCCTCTCTTTTTCCCGTGAAATAACGTTTAAAATAATAAGTATAAAATATACATCTCTGGGCTCTGTTCATTTGCAAGTTGTGCCTGACTTTGGAAAAGCAGATTAGCTTTTGCATCCCAGTCTAAAAAAATAAATAAAAAAAGGCGAATCTGATTTGGTTCTGTTTGATCAGATTAGAGGAGTGTATCCATAGGCATGTTCTACTCCCCCCCCCCCCCGCCCGTGTGTGTGTGTGTGAGTATGCATGTGTGCGTGCACGTGTGTTTGATGTTATTAGACTGAACACCCCCCCCCACACACCCACACACACACACACACACACACACACAGGGCCGACATAGAGAAAGAAAACAGCTACAAGGCATCCCTCTGGGGATGGTTGTTTATTGGTTTAGGAGATGAGACGCCGCTGCCCTGTGTGTGATGGTTTGAGGGGAGATGGAGCAGCACAGCGTAGTGTGTTTGATGTGGATGAGCTGTCCAGCCATGCCAACACCGACTGTTCTGGGAGTGAGTGAGCGAGCGAGCGAGCAGTATCTCCCCCTCTCTCTTTTTTCCCTACTCTCTTTATGTACTGTCTGCTCTCTCCCTCTCTCCCTCTCTTCTTCCCTCTCTCCCTCTCTCCCTCTCTTCTTCCCTCTCTCCCTCCTCTATCTGTTTACCGTTTGCTCTCCCCTCTCCCTCCCTCCCTCTCTCCCTCCCTCCCTCCCTCCCTCTCTCCCTCCCTCCCTCCCCCTCTCCCCCCCTCCACCTGCTCTCAGGGTGTGTCTGCTTCGTGTCTCTATCGTGCCCATGGTGGAGGGGTGCTAAGCCCCTCATTTCCTCTCTAAGCCCCAGAGCTGTGAGGAGCTCTCTAAGACCCCATTCATGCTGCTCTGTGCTGCCCGAAGATAACGCCTGACTTAATTTCCTCCCGTGGTGTGGAAAACCCCACCAAATTCCTCCCTCACACAACTTCAAAGGCTAATACCTTTGGACAGGGCAACCTCTAGATTACCAGATTAACCAGAAATACATTATGTAGTTTCAAGACACAAAACTCCAGCTTCATATAACTTGGAGAGAGAAGCCATAGAGAACTGATATTCCATACTGGCTGATAAAATCATCTAAAGGAGGACTGTGGAGGGTTCATGGGTGCCTTTCGACCATTGTTTTGGATTCCTCATGTCTTAATCATTATCAAGTCGGACTTTGGTCCAAAAAAATCAGGTTTGGGATTTGAATTCTATTGGAATATTGAATCCCAATATGAATCCCAAAAAATGTAAATGTCCAATTTGGGTACAATCAATTAGCTTATACTTCTCAGGGATTGAACTATATTTCTACAAAATAATAACTTATCATATCTGTTTCTAACTACAAAAAAACATTTCAGAACAATCTGAGATGGTGAGCATTGAAATCCTCTTTGGTCTGTTGATTTGACGTGATAGGCACTAGAGACAGTTTATAGGGCACCAGTCTGACTGTTCTTTACTCTTTAGGTAAGCTAGTCCTATGGATCTTGTAGATAAAGTGGGTAGTTGGAGTAGGTACTTTGTCTGAAACGTGGTGAGGGTAATGTGGAAATAGAGCTCTTTGGAAGGAAGGGTCCTTTGGATTTAATCGTCTGTGTTCTATTGGGTTATTTTACTAATGGTTCAAACATCTGAAAGTGGTGACGGTTGTGATTTTGGGGGTTCCCAGAGAGTGAGAGACAGTTTGTGTGTGTGTGTGTGCTAGTGTGCACATATGCGTGTGTGCGTGTGCGTGTGCACTTGCGTGTGTGTGTGTGTGCGTGTGTGTGTGCATGTGTGTCTGGGCTACGCAGCTGTTCTATGAGTCTGTTGCTTGTCAGAGAGAATTACACGGCTGGGCTTCTGAGCTGGATCTCAACGACCCCTTGTTCTCTCTCTCTCATCCCTCTCTCTCTCTCATCCCTCTCTCCTCTCTTCTCCCTCTCTCTCATCCCTCTCTCCTCTCTTCTCCCTCTCTCTCATCCCTCTCTCCTCTCATCCCTCTCTCCTCTCTTCTCCCTCTCCCTCCATCCCCTCCTCTCTTCTCCCTCTCCCTCCATCCCTCTCTCCTCTCTTCTCCCTCTCCCTCCATCCCCTCTCTCCTCTCTTCTCCCTCTCCCTCTATCCCCTCTCTCCTCTCTTCTCCCTCTCTCTCATCCCTCTCTCCTCTCTTCTCCTCTCTCCCTCCATCCTCTCCTCTCTCCTCTCTTCTCCCTCTCCCTCCATCCCCTCTCTCCTCTCTTCTCCCTCTCCCTCCATCCCCTCTCTCCTCTCTCCTCCCTCTCCCTCCATCCCCTCCTCTCTCCTCTCTTCTCCCTCTCCCTCCATCCCCTCCTCTCTCCATCCCCTCCTCTCTCCTCTCTCCTCTCTCCTCTCTTCTCCCTCTCCCTCCATCCCTTCCTCTCTCCTCTCTTCTCCCTCTCCCTCCATCTCCTCTCTCATCCCTCTCTCCTCTCTTCTCCCTCTCTCTCATTCCTCTCTCCTCTCTCCTCCCTCTCCCTCCATCCCCTCTCTTAGGCTCACAGATGAATGTGGAGTGAGTGAGTGTGCAGACAGAGATAGAGGATGTCACGCTCATCGACCTTGTGTCATGTCCTGTCTCATGCTGTGTTCCTAGACTCCTGCCAATATACAGAATATACACAAACAGAGATAATGTGGGATAAGTTGTGTATGTTTTTATATTTGTTAGTGTGTACAGTATGTGCATTATATGTGCATTCATGAAATGTCATGCACCCTCCCTCCCTCCCTCCCTCCCCCTCTAGAACCATGTGAACCCTGCTGTGGACTTCACACAGATTCCCCCGGGGATGCTGGCTCTGGATAACATGCTGTACTTCGCCAGAAACCATCAGGACGCCTACATCAGGGTGAGCAGCCTCAGAAGTGCACACACACACACACAGACACACACACACACACGTGTCCAGGCAATGCTATCTGCTCCCTTCATACCAGAGGGAGCTTATAAAACATGGACACACACACAGGCACACACACACACACACACACGCGCACACACACACACACACAGTTTGGATTCCTGAGACGCTGTCCCTTTCTATTACTCTTATTCTCCTCCACAGCGCCGACCTCCGATTCCTCTCTGTGGCTCATCCCTCGCTCCGTAGATCCTGGGCCATGTCCAAGCCTTTTCACTGACACAATTCCATGCCAATGAACAGCCTTGAATCCAGCCAACCTCACACGATAGGACACGGTTACGTCTCACAAATCTACACTAGCAGGGGGAAGAGAAAAACAAACAGTTGCAGTCATTCTCTAGTCGTTCACACCTCAGGGCAAACGCTCCAAGCGTGGTCGTGGATTAGTTTGAATCAT